>NC_077237.1:320563-641126 GCF_947179165.1 Solanum dulcamara | reverse complement strand
AAGGGATGTATTTACCATATTGTGAGGGTTAGGGATGTCGACTCCAAAAGTCCTTCTCTTGAGTCAGTTCCTATAGTCAATGAATTCCCCGATGTCTTTCCTGATGACCTTCCCGGTATCCCTCTCGAAAGGGAAGTTGATTTTGGTATTGATATCCTCCCCGATACCCAACCTATCTCTATTCCTCCTTACCGCATGGCCCCAGCAGAATTGAAAGAGCTGAAGGAACAATTAAAGGACTTGTTAGAGAAGGGGTTCATAAGACCAAGTATTTCGCCATGGGGTGCTCCCGTTCTATTTGTAAGAAAGAAGGATGGGTCACTTCGAATGTGCATAGACTATCGGCAATTAAATAAGATGACCATTAAGAACAAGTACCCACTCCCTAGAATAGATGACTTGTTTGATCAATTACAAGGGGCAAGTCACTTCTCCAAGATCGACCTTCGGTCCGGCTACCACCAACTACGGGTAAGGGAGTGTGACATTCCCAAAACAGCCTTCCGAACAAGGTATGGTCACTATGAGTTTGTGGTGATGAGTTTTGGGTTGACGAATGCACCAGCGGTGTTTATGGACTTGATGAATAGGGTGTTCAAACCTTACCTTGATACCTTTGTAGTAGTCTTCATTGATGATATTTTAATTTACTCTCGGGGTGAGGAAGAACATAAAAATCACTTGAGAGTTGTGCTTCAAACATTGAGGGATAAACAATTATTTGCAAAATTTAGTAAGTGTGAATTTTGGTTAAAGGAGGTAGCATTTCTTGGTCACGTAGTGTCCGGTGATGGAATCAAGGTTGATCCTAAGAAAATAGAGGCAGTCAAAAATTGGCCTAGACCATTATCTCCTTCAGACATTAGGAGCTTCTTAGGTCTAGCCGGGTACTATAGACGGTTCGTCAAAGGCTTTTCTTCCATCTCATCTCCTATGACAAAATTGACCCAAAAGAAATCCAAATTCATATGGACAGATGAGTGTGAGAAGAGTTTCCAGACCTTAAAAGATCGACTTACCTCTGCTCCTATTTTGACTCTCCCAGAAGGATTAGAAGGATTTGTAGTTTATTGTGATGCTTCAAAGATTGGTTTAGGTTGTGTCTTAATGCAAAAAGGCAAGGTAATAGCCTATGCTTCTAGGCAATTAAAGGTGCATGAGCGCAACTACCCTACCCATGACCTTGAATTGGCGGCTGTTGTTTTTGCTCTGAAGATTTGGAGGCATTACCTCTATGGGGTGCATGTGGATGTATATACTGATCATAAGAGTCTTCAATATGTGTTTACCCAAAAGGACCTTAATCTAAGGCAAAGAAGGTGGCTAGAACTCCTTAAGGACTATGACATGAGTGTGCACTATCATCCGGGTAAAGCCAATGTGGTTGCTGATGCACTTAGTAGAATATCTATGGGGAGTGTGGCCCATGTGGATGAAAGGAAGAGGGAGTTGGTGAAAGATGTTCACCGATTGGCTAGATTAGGGGTGAAGTTGGGTAGTACTAATGATGGGGGTATGGTTGTTCAAAATAGTTCTGAATCCTCTTTGGTGGTGGATGTTAAATCAAAGCAAGATCTTGACCCAAAGTGTATCGAGTTAAAGAAGTTGGTAAAGGAAAAGAAGATAGAAGTCTTTTCCCAAGGGGGAGATGGGGTTCTATACTACCAAGGTCGGATATGTGTTCCAGATGTTGATGGCCTAAGGAGTTTGATCTTGATGGAGGCTCATAATTCTAGATACTCCATTCATCCTGGTTCAACAAAAATGTACCGAGACTTAAAGGAGTTGTATTGGTGGGGTGGCATGAAGAAGGACATAGCAAGGTTTGTGTCCGAATGTACAAATTGTCAACAAGTGAAAGCCGAACATCAAAGACCGGGTGGCCTAGCCCAAGACATTGAAATCCCAACTTGGAAATGGGAAAATGTGAATATGGATTTTGTAGTGGGTTTGCCTCATACTCGGAAACGTCATGACTCGATTTGGGTAATTATTGATAGAATGACTAAGTCAGCTCACTTCTTACCGGTTAAAACTTCCTATAGTGCCGAAGACTATGCCAAGTTGTATATTCGGGAGTTGGTGAGGTTGCATGGTGTGCCATTATCCATTATTTCGGATCGTGGTACCCAATTCACTTCTCACTTCTGGAGATCATTTCAAAAAGGCCTCGGTACTAAGGTAAAGTTGAGCACAGCATTCCATCCTCAAACGGATGGGCAAGCCGAAAGGACGATTCAAACACTAGAGGATATGTTAAGGGCTTGTGTGTTGGAGTTTAAAGGGAATTGGGATGATCATCTACCTCTCATCGAGTTTGCCTATAATAATAGTTACCACTCAAGTATTGAGATGGCACCGTTTGAGGCTTTGTATGGGAGACGATGTAGATCACCGGTAGGTTGGTACGAAGTAGGTGAGATGACCTTGTTGGGCCCCGATTTGGTACTTGATGCTTTAGAGAAGGTGAAGATCATTAGAGAGAGGTTGAAGACGGCTCAAAGTCGTCAAAAGTCCTATTCTGACACTAGAAGAAGGGATCTTGAGTTTAATGTGGATGATTGGGTGTATCTAAAGGTTTCACCCATGAAAGGTGTGGTTCGATTTGGTAAGAAAGGGAAATTGAGCCCTAGATATGTAGGGCCTTATAGAATTGTGAGACGTGTTGGTAAGGTTGCATATGAGTTGGAATTACCATTGGAAATGGCCATGGTTCATCCGGTGTTTCACGTGTCTATGTTGAAAAAACATGTGGGTGATTCTAGTTCCATTGTACCTATGGCAGTAGTGAATATTGAAGAAAACTTGACCTATGAAGAAGTTCCTGTGGAAATTTTGGATCGGCAAGTTAAGAGATTGAGGAATAAAGAAATTGCATCTGTTAAAGTCCTTTGGAGGAATCAACAAATAGAAAGTGCAACATGGGAAGCGGAAGCGGATATGATTAAGAGATACCCTCATCTTTTCCCCTCTACCCAAACCTAAGGTATTAAGTTGTCCTTGCTCAATTACTTGAAATTCTTACATCTCAACTTTTCTTGTCATATGCTTGCAAAATTATGAAATATATTTTAAACGATATTTTAAATTACACTGTTGCATTAATGATAGGTTGTTTGTTAACACTCTACTCTACTCAAACTAAGTCTTTTCTCATTCGAGGACGAATATTCCCAAGGGGGAGATAATGTAACATCCCCTAAAAACGTTGTATACGATGTTTCAATTTTTGCCTAAACATGATATAGCCTCTGTATTTTGGTCATAACTTTTCATAGAAATATCCAAATTGAGTGATTCAAATTTCTGAGTAACCACAAGATCATTACCTACAACTTTTATGAAGACCATATTTTAAGATTCGGAGGTTAAGTAGGTCAAATAAATTAATCTTTGTAAGGTAGAATGCTGTTACGGAAATGAGTGTTTATAGAAGAAAAATCATATCTCACTGTAGGTTTATCCAAATTGGTTGATTCTTGAACGATATGAAACTAGACTTCCATATCTACAATTCTTATGAAGACACCAAATCCTAATAAGGAATTTATCTTATTCAAACGCAGCTCCCAAAAAGAGTATTCTGTCAAAGATAACTCATTTCACCTACCATAGAAAGATCTAGATACATTTGACATCACTCATGACATAAATTGTCCTCCATTTAACATCATCCATGACATCAATATATTCCACTAAATTTTCAGATTTTTATTTATAATTATTTTATTTATTGTTAGGTCATCTTTCCCACCTATAAATACCCACCTTATTTCCTCATTTTATTCATCAAGCTTTCTCAAGCAAATCTTCTCTCTATACACATTCTCAAATATAGTTTTAGTTCTTAGTAGTGAAGAAATACTATTCCGGTGATTCATATATTCTGGGTAGTACACAAAACGTTCCGGCAAGGAGAGAAGCTAGGACTCAAGAGTGTTCATTAAGTCTTCCGGTACCAACTAAAGCTTCGGTTTCCAGGTATGTAAGGTTTCAATGAGAGTATTCCTTCCACTCTCATGTCTAAATTATTTTGATTATATAATAAATTATGTTTATTTTCTTTAAGCTTTACTCTAAGTTATGTGGGTGTTTATCCATGGGTTCTTCCACCCATGTAGTCCAAAAACTCTTTCAATTAAATATCTTGATTTCAAGTAATATTTTCTTATGTTAATTCTTAATTTTACTTAATAGTATGAATCATGGTTAAACTAATGATTATTGCTCTATTTTGATGCAACATAATTTCATATGTATGAATTGATGGTTTACAAGTAATTCTTTTATTTAAAGGTTCTTGAAATTCATGGTGGGTTGTTTAAAGCATGATTTTTAATTAATGGATTTCAAAGTATTTATGTATATTTATTTACATACATATTTGCAAGTTAAAGTGATTTGAACCCATCTAGTTTTACTATGTTTTTAACAAAGTTTGACTTGAAAGCTTTGACTCCAAATAAATATTTATGAAAGCAATATCCATGATCAAAAAGGGAGTCTTATGAAATGAAAGAATGATGAAATGATATGAATGATGGATTCTTTATGCAATAAGGACAATTCTTGCATATTTGAATTATCAAATGTTTTAATGAGCTATTCTACCGAATATGATGTTTGAATTCATAAGTTATATGCTATGAATATTTTGAAGTATTAAACTATTCCGTGGGATTGACTTAGCACCGAATGAGGCATTGAGGTGGGATTCGGTAAGGGAATCCTAGTAGCAACCCCTTGTCTCATTAACTATGTGCCAACATAGGAGCCCTTGTAGGCTTAGGCTAATGGATCCATAAATAGCCCTTAAAGTTAAAGTTAAAGAAATGAATGAAGTTGACGGAGTTCTACCTGGCAAGTAGTCTCCCCGGCCAACGTAGGGGGTTATGTTGGATTCCATGTAATAGCTCGCATGGTCTTAAATGTCGGTTATGGTTAATTTCCCACAAAATGAATGTTTTAAAGGATATCCATATGATTTATTATGCATGTATTACATTATGTTCCATATTACATAAATGTTATAATATTTTCTCAATGTTCATGCATCCTTACATACTTAGTACATTCAAAGTACTAACGCATACTCTTTTGCCTACATGATATCACCATGTAGGGATCGCTGCTCCTCCTCGTTCTCCTCCACGTGGCTAGTTGATATTCCATTGAAGACTACTTTTGGTGAGTTCCCATGTTCCGGGAACAATACTCCTTTGTCTTTCTAGCTTATGATATGTTAAGATATTTTATTATGGTATTTCTTCTATTATGATTGAGGGTGAGCTAGGAACTTGTCTTAGCCCCATTAAATCTAATAGTTAGAGGTATTGTTGGACATATGTAAGTTGAAGATTTATTATTATGATTTCCGCTTGTCTATTTATCATCATTACCTATGAAAGGCTAAAAGAATGCTAAGAGGCTTGTTTGAGGTACTTTCGGGTTCCTCATTCGCCATGTCACGTCTAGGCCCTAGGCTTGGGTCGTGACAAACTTGGTATCAGTCCCTAGGTCGTTAAGGATGCTACTATAGAATAATCCAAGAAAGGCACCTAAAAAAGTCTAAGGGCTAACATACATAAAACAACTGGCAAAATCTCTTAATTTCTGTTGCGTTGCTGATAAAATGCTCATAAACCTCTCAAAACTACTATCAGAGCTACTAGACTCGTTCCCCAGGTCGTTACGAATGCTACTATTGAGAAATCTAAGAAAAGTTGACCCAAACCCTGACACCTAAAAATATGTGGGCTAACACACATGCAAAACGGGAAAAAATGCCTAATTCTTGTTATACCGTGAATGAAATACTCCTAAACCACTCTAAAGCACCGCCGGGGATACTGGAGTCATTCCCAGGTCGTTAAGGATGCTACTGTTGAAGAATCCAAGAAGATTCAACCCGAAACCCCGACATCTAAAAATTTTGTAGGCTAACACACACGAAAAATTATCAAAATTGCCTAATTCATGTTGCGTCCCTAATAAAATACTCCTAAATCCTTCTAAAGTGCCGCCGGAGATATTGGAGTCGTTCCCCAGGTCATAACTGACATTACTATGAAAGAATCTAAGAAAATTCAATCGAAATCTCGTCAACTAAAAAATCAATGGGCTAACACACATAAAAAATAGGCAAAATTGCCTAATTCCCATTGCGTCGCTAATAAAATGCTTCTCAACGCGTCTTAAGCATCTTCGGGGATACTAGAGTCATTGCCCCAGTCATTAAAGATGCTAATATTAAAAAATCTAAGAAAATTTTACCCAGACCCCCGGCACCTAAAAATTTCATGGGCTAACACACATGAAAAACTTGCAAAATCGCTTAATTCCAGTTGTGCCGCCAATAAAATAATCCTAAACCCCTTTAAAGTGAAAAAGGGGATACTAGAGTCGTTTCCCAGGTCATTAAGGACGTTACTATTGAAGAATCTTAGAAAATTCAACCCGAACCCCTGGCACCTAAAAAATCTGTAGGTTAACACACAAAAAAAACTTGTAAAATTGCCTAATTCCTGTTGCGTCATTGATAAAATGCTCCTAAACCTTTCAAAAGCACCACCGGGGCTACTGGAGTCATTCCTCAGGTCATTACGGACGCTACTATGGAATAATCCAAGAAAATTCAACCGGGACCCCAGGCACCTAAAAAATCAGTAGGCTAACACACATGAAAAATAGGCAAAATTGCCTAATTCCTATTGCGTCCTTAGTAAAGTGCTCCTAAACCTCTCTAAAGCACCACTGGGTCTACTAGAGTCGTTTTCCAGGTCGTTACAGATGCTACTATAGAAGAATTCAAGAAAAAATGACCCAGACCCTCGGCACCTTAAAATCTGTGGGCTATAGACACAAAAAACTAGCAAAATCACTTAATTCTTGTTGCATCGCAAATAAAATGCTACTAAACCTCTCTAAAGCACCGACGGGGCTAATGGAGTCATTCCCCAGATCGTTACGGACGTTACTATGCAATAATCCAATAAAATTCAACACGAGCCTCAAGCACCTAAAAATGTGTGGGCTAACACACACGAAAAACTGGAAAAATTGCCTTATTTCTGTTATGCCGCTAATAAAATGCTCCTAAACACCACTAAAGCGCCTCCAAGGATACTGTAGTCATTCCCTAGGTTGTTAAGGATGCTACTATTGAAGAATTTAAGAAAATTCAACCCATACCCCCAGCACCTAAAAAATCTGTGGGCTAACACACAAAAAAAACTAGCAAAATTGCATAATTCTTGTTGCGTCACCAGTAAAATTCCCCTAAACCTTCTAAATTATCTCCGGGGATACTGGAGTCGTTCCCCAGATCGTTAAGAAAGCTACTATTAGAGAATCCAAGAAAATTCAATGTCGACCCCCGGCACCTAAAAAATCTGTGGTGTAACACACATAAAAACTAGCAAAATTGCATAATTCCTGTTGCGTCGCCAATAAAATTCCCCTAAACCCCTCCAAAGAGCCGTCGGGGATACTAGAGTCGTTCCCCAGGTCATTATTGATGCTATAGAATCCAAGAAAATTTGACCAGGACCCCCGGCACCTAAAAAATTAGTGGGCTAACACACATGAAAAACAGGAAAAATTGCCTAATTCATGTTGTGCCGCCAATAAAATGCACCTAAACCTCTCTAAAGCACCGTCGGGGATACTGGAGTCATTCCCCAAGTCGTTAAGGACGCTAAAAAGGAAGAATCCAAGAAAATTCAACCGGAACCCCCGGCACCTAAAAAATCTATGGGTAACATACACGAAAAAAGGCAAAATTGCCTAATTCGTATTGCGCCGCTAATAAAATGCTCCTAAACCTATCTAAACCACCGTCGGGCCTACTGGAGTCGTTCCCAAGGTCGTTACGGATGCTACTATGGAAGATTCTATTAAAATTCGACCCATACCCCCGGCACCTAAAATATCTGTGGACTAACACTAATGAAAAATTGGAAAATGGCCTAATTCCTGTTACGCCGCCAATAAAATGCTCTTAAACCATCTAAAGCGCCGCCGGGGCTACTGGAGTCTTTCCCAAGGTCGTTACGGATACTATTATGGAAGAATCCAAGAAAATTCATCCCGAGCCCTCGGCACCTAAAAATTATGTGGGCTAACACACAAAAAAAACTGGAAAATCGCTTAATTTCTATTGCGTCGCTAATAAAATGCTCCTAAGTTTCTCTAAAGCACCACTGGGATACTTGAGTCGTTCCCCAAGTCGTTACGAATGCTAATATTGAAGAATCCAAAAAAATTCAACCCAAAACACCGGCACCTCAAAATTTTATGGGCTAACACACACGAAAAACTGGCAAAATAGCCTAATTCCTGTTGCGCCACCAATAAAATGCTCCTAAACCTCTCTAAAGTACCACGAGGGCTACTGGAGTCTTTCCTCAGGTCGTTACAGATGCTACTATGGAAGAATCCAAGAAACTTTGACCCGCACCCCAGGCACCTAAAAAATCAATGGGGTAACACACACGAAAAGCTGGCAAAATCGCCTATTTCCTGTTACATCGCTAATAAAATGCTCCTAAACCTCTCTAAAGCACCGCCGGGGTTATTGGAGTGGTTCCCCAAGTCGTTAAGGATGCTACTATGGAAGAATATAAGAAATTTTGACTCAGACCCCGGCACCTAAAAAATTCTAGGCTAACACAAATGAAAAACTGAAAAAATTATCTAATTCTTGTTACGCCACCAATAAAATACTTCTAAACCCCTCTAAAGTGCCGCTGGATATACTGGAGTTGTTCCCCAGGTCGTTAAGGACGTTACTTTTGAAGAATCCAAGAAAATTCAACCCGAACCCCGGCACCTAAAAAATATATGGGCTAACACACACAAAGTACTAGCAAAATCGCCTAATTCATGTTGCGTCG
The DNA here is from genome assembly GCF_947179165.1 of Solanum dulcamara. Taxonomy (NCBI): domain Eukaryota; kingdom Viridiplantae; phylum Streptophyta; class Magnoliopsida; order Solanales; family Solanaceae; genus Solanum; species Solanum dulcamara. The sequence continues at coordinate 632,232 of NC_077237.1, read as the reverse complement.
CCAATAAAATTCCCCTAAGCTCCAATAAAGCACCGCTGGGGATACTGGAGTCGTTCCCTAGGTCGCTACTGACACTACTATAAAGGAATTAAAGAAAATTTGACCGGGACTCCCGGCACCTAAAAAATCAGTGAGCTAACACACATGGAAAATAGGCAAAATCGTCTAATTCTCATTGCATCGCTAATAAAATGCTCCTAAAAGCCTCTAAAGTGCCACCAGAGATACTGCAGTCATTTCCCAAGTCGTTGAGGATGCTACTATAGAAGAATCCAAGAAAATGCAACACGAAAACCCGGCACCTAAAAAATCTGTGGGCTAACATACATGAACAACTGGCAAAATTGCTTAATTCTTGTTGAGTCGCTAATAAAATACTCCTAAACTTCACTAAAACACCGTTGGGTCTACTGGAGTCGTTCTCCAGGTCGTTACTGACACTACTATGGAAGAATTTAAGAAAATTCGACCAGGTCCCCCGGCACCTAAAAAGTCTATGGGCTAACACGCACGAAAAACTGACAAAACCGCTTAATTCCCATTGCATCGCTAATAAAATGCTTCTAAACCCTTCTAAAGCGCCGTCAGGGATGCTGGAGTCGTTCCTCAGGTCGTTATGGATGCTACTATGGAACAAAACAATAAAATTCAACTCGGACCCCCGGCACCTTAAAAATCTGTGGGCTAACACAGACGATATACTGGCAAAACTGCCTAACACACATGAAAATTTGGCAAAATTGCCTAATTCCTATTGCGCAGCTAATAAAATGCTCCTAAACCCCTCTGAGCACTGTCGAGGATACTGGAGTCGTACCCCAGGTCGTTAAGGATGTTACTATAGAAGAATTGAAGAAAATTCAACCCAGACCCCCGACACCTAAAAAATCTGTAGACTAACACAAATGAAAAACTCGCAAAATCCCATAATTCCTGTTGTGTCGCTAACAAAATTCCCCTAAACCCCTCTAAAGTATAAATAGGGATACTAGAGTCGTTCCCCGGGTAGTTACGGATGCTAAAATGGAATAATCTTAGAAAATTTGATCTAGACCCCCGACATCTAAAAAATCTGTGGGCTAACACACATGAAAAACTGGCAAAATCACCAAATTTCTGTTGCATCGCTAATAAAATGCTCTTAAACTTCTTTAAAGCACCGCTGGACTACTGGAGAAAATGCTCTTAAACTTCTCTAAAGCACCGCTGGACTACTGGAGTCGTTCCTCAGGTCGTTACTGATGCTACTATGGAAGAATCCAAGAAAATACGATCGGGTCCCCCGGCACCTAAAAAATCTTTGGGTTAACACACACAAAAAACTAGCAAAACCGCCTAATTCTCATTGTGTTGCTAATAAAATGCTTCTAAACCCGTCTAATGCACCACCGAAGCTACTCGAGTCGTTTCCCAGGTCGTTACGGACGCTACTATGGAAGAATCCAAGAAAATTCGACCTGGACCCCAGGCACCTAAAAATTCCATTGGCTAATACACATAAAAAACTGGCAAAATCACCTAATTCCTGTTGCACCGCCAATAAAATGCTCTTAAACCCCTCTAAAGTGCTGCCGGAGATACTAGAGACATTCCCTAGGTCGTTAAGGATGTTATTATGGAAGAATCCAAGAAAATTCAATCCGGACCCCCGGCACCTAAATAATTTATGGGCTAACACATACGAAAAACTGGCAAAATCGCCTAATTCCTGTTGCATCGCTAATAAAATGCTCCTAAACCTCTCTAAGGCATCGCCGGGGCTACTGGAGTCATTCACGAGGTTGTTACAGATACTACTATCAAAGAATCCAATAAAATTCAACTCGGACCCCCGGCACCTAAAATATTTGTAGGCTAACACACACGAAAAACTGACAAAATCTCCTAATTCTTATTGCGCCGCCAATAAAACTCTTCTAAGCTTCTCTAAAGCGCCACTGAGGCTACTAGAGTCATTTCCAAGGTCGTTAAAGACGCTACTATTGAAGAATCCAAGAAAATTCAACCCAAACCCCCAGCACCTAAAAATTTGTGGGCTAACACACAAAAAATTGGCAAAATTGCTTAATTCCTATTGCATCGCTAATAAAATTCCTCCAAACCCCTCTAAAGTGTTGTCGGAGATACTAGAGTTGTTCCCAGGTCATTACGGACGCTACTATAGAAAATCCAAGAAAATTCAACCCGGACCCCGGATACCTAAAAATTTTGTGGGCTAACACACACGAAAAAGTAGCAAAATCGCCTAATTCTTGTTGCATTGCTAATAAAATACTCTAAAGCACCACTAGGGCTACTTCGTTCCCCAGGTCATTACACCCTATTATTGAAGAATCCAAGAAAATTCGATCCGGACCCCCGACACCCAAAAAATCCATGGTCTAACGCACACAAAAAAATTGCAAAATCACCTAATTTCTGTTGTGCAGTCAATAAAATGCTCTAAAACCCCTCTAAAACGCTATTGGGAATATTGGAGTTATTCCCCAAGTCATTAATTATTCTACTATGGAAGAATCGAAGAAAATTAAACCCGAACACCCGGCACTGAAAAGATTTGTGGGCTAACACACACAAAAAATTGGCAAAATCGCCTAATTCCTGTTGCGTCGCTAATAAAATTCCCCTACACCCCTCTAAAGTGCCAACGGAGATACTGGAGTCATTCCCCAAGCAGTTATAGACGCTATTATGGAAATATCTAAGAAATCTCAATTCAGACCCCCGGTACCTAAAAAATATGTAGGCTAACACACATGAAAAACAGGCAAAATCGCTTAATCCCCGGGTCGTTATAGACCCTACTATGAAATAATCCAAGTAAATTCATCCCGAACCTCCGGCACCTAAAAATTCTGTGGGCTAACACACACGAAAAACTGGCAAAATCTCCAAATCCCATTGTGTCGCTAATTAAATGCTTCTAAACCCATCTAATGCACCACCGGGGCTACTGAAGTCGTTCCCCGGGTCATTACGAATGCTACTATTGAAGAATCCAAGAAAATTCAACCTGAACCCCCGGCACCTAAAAAATCTGTGGGCTAACAGATATGAAAAACTAGCAAAATCGCCTAATTCCTATTGCGCCGCCAATAAAATGCTTCTAAACCCCTCTAAAGTGCCACCGGGGATGCTGGAGTCATTCCTCAGGTCTTTGAGGATGCTACTGTGGAAGAATCCAAGAAATTTAAACCCGGACCTCCGACACCTAAAAAAATCTTTGGGCTGACACACACGAAAAACTGGTAAAATCGCCTAATTCCTGTTACGTCACAAATAAAATGCTCTTAAACCTCCCTAAAGCAACGTCGGGGCTACTGAAGTCATTCCCCAGGTATTAAGGACGCTATTATTGACGAATCCAATAAAATTCGACCAGGACCCCCGACACTTTAAAAATCTATGGGCAAACACAGATGAAAAACTAGCAAAATCGCCTAATTCCTATTGCGTCGCTAATAAAATGCTTCTAAAATTGTATAAAGTGCCTCGGGGCTACTGGAGTTGTTCCTCAGATCTTTACGGACACTACTATGTAAGAATCAAAGATAATTTGATCCGGACCCCCGGCACCTAAAAATTCCATGGCTAAAACATATGAAAAACTAGCAAAATTGCCTAATCTTGTTGCGCCGCCAATAAAATGCTCCTAAACACCTTTAAAGCACCGTCGGGGATACTGGAGTCGTTCCCCAGGTCGTTAATGATGCTATTATGGAATAATCCAAGAAAATTCAACCCGAACCTCCAGCACCTAAAAAATCTGTGGGCTAACACACACGAAATATTGGCAAAACCATCTAATTCCCGTTGTGTCGCTAATAAAATGCTTCTAAACCCGTCTAAATCACCACCAGAGCTACTAATGTCATTCCCTAGGTTGTTTCGGATGCTACTATGGAAGAATCTAAGAAAATTCAACCCGGACCCTCGGCACCTAAAAAATCTGTGGGCTAACACACACGAAAAACTGGCAAAATTGCCTAATTCCTGTTGTGCCGCCAATAAAATGCTCTTAAACCCCTCTAAAGCACCGTCGGGGATACTGGAGTCCTTCACCAGGTCGTTAAGGACGCTAATATGGAAGAATCCAAGAAAATTTAACCCGTACCCCCGGCACCTAAAAAATCTGTGAGCTATCACACACAAAAAACTGGAAAAATCGCCTAATTCCTGTTGCATCGCTAATAAAATGCTCCTAAACTTCTCTAAAGCACTACTGGGGCTACTGGAGTCGTTGACCAGGTCGTTACTGACTCTAGTATTGAAGAATCCAATAAAATTCGATCGGAACCCCCGGCACCTTAAAAACCTGTGGGCTAACACACATGAAAAATTGGCAAAATCGTCTAATTTCTGCTACTTCGCTAATAAAATGCTTCTAAACTTGTCTAAAGTGTCATGTGGCTACTGGAGTTGTTCTCGGGTTTCTACGGACGCTACTATGGAAGAATCCAATATAATTTGACCCGGACCCTCGACAGCTAAAAATTCCATGGGCTAACACATATGAAAAACTGGCAAAAGCGCCTAATTTCTTTTGCGCCGCCAATAAAATTCTCCTAAACACATCTAAAGCACCATCGGGGATACTGTAGTCGTTCCCCAGGTCGTTAAGGACGCTAATATGGAAGAATCTAAGAAAATTTAACCTGCACCCCTGGCACCCAAAAAATCTGTGAGCTAACACACACGAAAAACTAGCAAAATTGCTTAATTTCTGTTGTGGCGATAATAAAATGCTCCTACACTTTTCTAAAGCACTGTTGGGGCTACTGGAGTCGTTTTAATGACGCTACTATGGAAGAATCTAAGAAAATTCGACCCGGACCCCCGGCACCTAAAAATTCCATGGGCTAACACACACGAAAAATTAGCAAAATCGCCTAATTCTTGTTGTATCGCTAATAAAATGCTCTTAAACCTCTCTAAAGCACCGTTGGGCCTACTGGAGTCGTTCTCCAGGTCGTTACGAATTCTACTATGGAAGATTCCATTAAAATTCAACCCGTACCCTAGGCACCTAAAAAATCCGTGAACTAACACAAAACAAACTGGAAAAATGGCCTAATTCCTGTTGCGCCGCTAATAAAATGCTCCTAAACCCTCTAAAGCACCGCCGAGGCTACTGGAGTCTTTCCCCAAATCGTTACGGATGCTAATATGGAAGAATCCAAGAAAATTCAACCCGGACCCCTGGCACCTAAAAAATTCATGCACTAACACACACGAAAAACTGACAAAATCGCCTAATTGTTGTTGCGCCGCCAATAAAATGCTCCTAAGCACCTCTAAAGTGTCGCCGAGGATACTGGAGTCGTTCCTCTGGTCGTTAAGGATGCTACTATGGAAGAATGGATAAAAATTCAACCCGAATCCTCGAGATCTAAAAAATCTGTGGGCTGACACACAGGAAAAACTGGCAAAATCGCCTAATTCATGTTGCGTCGCTAATAAAATGCTCCTAAAGTTCTTCATTCCGTCGTTCCTATTTCTTTCTTTTTTTCGGTATGCCGCTCCGCCTCTCTAAAGCACCGTCGAGCCTACTGGAGTCGTTCCCAGGTCCTTACGGACACTACTATGAAAGATTCCAAGAAAATTTGACCCGGACCCCCGGCACCTAAAAAATCTGTGGGCTAACACATACGAAAAACTGAAAAAATTGCCTAATTCCTGTTGCGTCGCCAATAAAATGCTCCTAAACCCCTTTTAAGCGCCGCCGGAGATACTGGAGTACAATGTTAACGACCTGGGAAATGTCTCTAGTATCCCCGGCAGTGCTTTAGAGGGGTTTAGAAGTATTTTATTGGCGGTGCAATAGGAATTAAGCGATTTTGCCAGTTTTTCGTGTGTGTTAGCCCATTGAATTTTTTAGTGCCAGGGGTCCGGGTTGAATTTTCTTAGATTTTTCCATAGTAGTATCCGTAACGACCTGGAGAATGATTCCAGTAGCCCCGACGGTACTTTAGATGGGTTTAGAAGCATTTTATTAGTGACGCAATGGAAAATAGGGGATTTTGTCAGTTTTTCGTGTATGTTAGCCCACAGATTTTTTAGGTGTCGGGGGTCCAGGTCGAATTTTCTTAGATTCTTCCATAGTAGCGTCCTTAACGACCTGGAAAATGACTCCAATATCCCCGACGGCGCTTTAGAGGTGTTAGGAGCATTTTATCGGCGGCACAATAGGAATTAGGTGATTTTGCCAGTTTTTCATGTGTGTTAGCCCAGGGGTCAGGGTCGAATTTTCTTAGATTCTTTCATAGTAGCGTCCGTAAAGACCTGGGGAACAACTCCAGTAGCCTCGTGGTACTTTAGACCAGTTTAGAAGTATTTTATTAGCGACGCAACAGGAATTAGATGATTTTGCTAGTTTTTCGTCTGTGTTAGCCCACGAATTTTTAAGGTGTCGGGGGTCCCGGTTGAATTTTATTGAATTCTTCAAAAGTAGCGTCCTTAACGACCTGAGGAATGACTCAGTTGCCCAGGCGGTGCTTTAGAGAGGTTTATGAGCATTTTATTAGTAACGCAATAGACATTAGGCGATTTTGTCAATTTTTCGTGTGCGAATTATACAAATGGATTTGTATATTCGCTGTGAATTATACAAACGGGTATGTTAATTATACAAACAGCTACTATAGTTATAGTTACAGAATATAAATACCTAAACTGTAACTATTTTGGCCTATTAAAATTTTTTATAGTAGTTATTTGTGAAATTTCGATTAAGCTCTTTTTCTTCTTCATAAATTTTAAGCCCAAACATTTGGGACTCCATGAAATAAGCCCAATTATATGCCTCAATATGTTCATATTGGTCTAGTGAATTTTAAATTCTTTATATAATCCAATTAAAAGAAGAAAAAAACAGAATAAGATTATATTCACTCTAGTCAACAAAAATTAAATCACATTTTGAATGTAAAAACTAACTATAATTAATCTCATTGATAAATAAAAAATCTAATTGTACCTCTTAATTAAAGCAACTAATTTATCATCTCACCTAATTTTTCATATGCTTCTAACCAAATTAACTTTCAAAATTTCCTATAAATAATTCCCTCACCAATTAGTGTTCAGCACTTCACTATCAATTTTTTCTTAAAAGTAAAATGGCTTTCAAATTAAATTCTCTCCATTTTGTGACTCTTTCGATGATAGCAATTGCTTTTACCGTTTGCCTTGCAACAAATGATGATCAAAAGTTACCAGTTTCATTAGACCATGTAACAAATTCTCTAGGTTCGTTCCCCAAATTGTCATTTGTTACTGGTGGTTGGACGTACCTAGATCCAAACGATCCTAAAATGGTGGACATCGCAAATTTTGCAGTAGAGGAGGCAAATAAGAAATTTGAAGGCAGGAAAGTATTTAAGTATTTGAAAGTGTCGGAAGCAGCCTATACTGTTATTATTGGTTATCAGGTTTATGATCTTCTTGTTGTGGCCAAAGAAACAAAATCTGGTGTCACAAATAATTATAGGACATTTGTTATCGTAAATGGTAAGGGAAAAGATAAAGGTGAAAGATTTCTATTCAGCTTCAGTCCAACTTCTCCTTAAAATTATCCTAGTGTATGAGTATTTAGAAATCTATATTCTTCAATAAACAATATCATTTATATGTTATCTACTCTTTTATCTATGTTATGTATGCGTGGTTGATTTTATTTTTATTGTTTATGATATACATAAAGACGTCGAAATCTATTCTTACAGGTAGGATAAAGTTTTTGTATATTTTATCTTTTTCAGATCTCATTATAGAATTATGTTGAATATATTGTTGTTGTATATATATGGATGGATGGATGAACGAAAAAGGTATATCTAAATCATTTCTATATAGGTAAGAGTTTATGTAAGCCATTTTTATAACGAGCGAGTGTTATATTAATTCTAAATCACAAAATTAAAGAGTATATCAAATCCTATTCTCATTATTGTAGGGGCAGTGAACAATAAAACTTTTTATTTTACATTGGTGAATTGGATTTATTAGCATAGCTGGTCTATAATTTAAAAGGGTCTTAAAATAATCAAAATACTCATGTATTTGTATAGATAGACAAAAGAAAGAAAACTAGCTAGTTACCTTTAGGGATGGCAATGGGGCGGGGCGGGTGGGGCGGATTTAGAGTTAGGCGGGGTGGGGCGGGGCGAATGCGGGGTTGGTTGAAGTGATTATTATCAAAATTAATGTGGGGCGGGGCGGGGCGGGTTGCGGGTTTATACGGGTTTAAGGTATCAAATAGAAATTCAAAGAAAATTAAGTCTTTGTAATTAGTAAAAATCAAACATATAAACTTTTTATATTAAACTTTGACTTTAATTTTAACTTCTTCTTTTTAAAAAAAATAAAATTAAACTAGACAAATGTTAATTAGAATTAATTAGCGATTAAAAAACAATTATTGAAATGTTAACTAAAAATAATTAATTGGTTGTTGAGATGTTAATTAGCGAAAAAACGAAAAAAATTATGAATTTTTTTTCATATTAAACTCAATTAAAAAAATATAAAAATTTATGCGGGGCGAATTTATGCGGGGAGGGTCTATATGGGGCGAGGCGGGGCGGGATGGATTGAAAAATTTGTGGGGCGGGGCGGGGCGGTTTAAAAAATCTGTGGGTTGAGCTCAATCCGCCCCACCCCGCTCCATTGCCATCCCTAGTTACCTTCATTTCTTAAATAAAAGAAAATTATCCACGGTTCAACTGTCGAGCAACCTCGATCAAGCCTCAAGCGCTAAATTGGGTTAGGCTTATTAGGCTCAATTTTAAATGCGCTAAATTTTATTTTTTTACTTAAATCTCATAGTGATTCTTTTCAATTACACTTTATCCCTATTTTTAAAAAAATTATCAGAAACTCCTTTTTTTGGTCACTTTCGAATACATCACGTAAGTCCTGATGCATCACATAAAGTGATGTATTCGATCAATCCCATCGCATAAAGTGATGTATCCAACTTTCCGATACATCACGTAAAGTGATGTATCCGACCGGATGTATCACGTACAATGATGTATCAAAGAATAGGGGAGAGTAGAGATTTTTGTAATTTTTTCAAATGATAGGAAATTTTAGAGAATATGATAAAATAAGTTGTGTATTTAGGTAATTTTTCCCTAAAAAAAATCAATCCAAACCTATTTAAGTAGAGGGCTGAGTTGACTGCACATCTCAAACTTACAATTCAATCTTTCATTTATGGGAAAAGGGCCAAATATATCCCTAACCTATTAAAAATGGCTTAAAAATACTCATCTTCCACCTTTTGGTCCAACAATACCCCTAACATATTGGAAATGGCTCAAAAATACCCCCATTTTTTTTATTTTTGGCTCAAAGATACCCCTCCTTTCATGTTTATGTCTAAAAGTACTCTCAAACCAAATTTAATTGAATTGAATTCTTTTACTAATTGATTAAAAAAAAATTATTCTAAAACATAATTTTTTATTTATTTATTTTTAATATTAGCTCATCTCAAAATATTTAAGTCTAGCGTAAAATAAAGTAAGAAATTTGTTGTGTAAAAATAAAGAATAAATTCTTAAAATAACACAATAAAATTTTATAATTCAAAAAACATTGAATATGATATAATCAGATCATGTTTTGTCAGATTGCATATATTCAAAAAAAATGAAAATTTAAATTATGTTTTAGTACAACATGATCTTCAATTACCGGCACAACACCAACACCAAAAGAACCACAATGTAAGTGTGCATCATCAGATCCAGATAGGAAACTTCGAATCTTCCCCAAATTGCTCAATTTCAAAAAGTTGTCAACACTACTGTGGCGGTGCCGGAGCTCCGGCGAACCAATTGACTGGAGACCAATATCAAAAGATTCAAGAGACTGATATGCAACTTCCAAGCTATCGGGAAAGCCTCGAATCATCCCCAACGAGTTCAAATTTAAAAAGTCGCCATGACACCAAACAAGTTGAACAACACAGTAAAATGGCTGATCAAGTGGTGGCTGTGGAATTTACTCATGAACAACATCAGCAGGAAATGGAAGGAATTTATGTATTGAATAATATTAAGGAGTACACTCAAGTGCCAAAAGAAAGTTCAATGGTTAATTACACTGATCAGCAATGCAACAGTAACTTACCAAATGCAACTCCAGGTAAGTCTTCTAACCATGTCAATCAACAAACATTAGATGATGCTGATCATAGTCACAATGTGACTCAAACGCATAGGGTCATTGTAGAGCAAAATGAAACCAGTTTAAATGATAATGCTCTGAAAAATAAGCATCTGACTGTGTCCAAGAACCTGCAAAGTGGTACTGTCGCTGTTGTTGATAATTTTGCGCAAAGGATAGATGGTAATACCATGAATTGTGAAGGCAATATGTTGAAAGTCATGGGAGCTCAGTTGCACCCTACTGCAAATGAGCACCATGGTACTGCTGCTACTAACCTTATGCAGGTTCCAGTTCATCTTGTTGATCCTGTTGATGTTGTAGATAAGCACAATGAGCAGGGGAACACATCCAATGGACATGTGTATACAAACAAACATTCTGCACAAGTGTCTAAGGATCCCAATGTGAACCAGCAAAATGTCCAAAGACCTTATATCCCTAATAACAACCCCATGAGAGTGTCAAACAACTTTGAAAGGCATAACTCCAATAATACAGCTGCTGCTAACATTAGAAACAAGCCTAGCCAAACCAATCCTAACCAGACTATCACTCAAAATAAGCCTCCTAGTACTAATTTACCCACCCCTCCTAACCCTGTCATCCCTCACACTTTAGCTACCAAGTTAAGAGCTCAAGAGGCTATGAAAGCTGATGATATTGATATTACCCCTCCTAAAATCACAACAAAACAAGGATATCCTGCTGTGGTATTTACAAAAGAAGATTTCATGGTGAATCTAGCCTCTGACTGTAAATATACTCTAGTAGGTAAATTTACCAACACAATGCCAAAAATGGAAATCATCAGAAAGGAATTCATCCTTCAAACTGAACTTAAAGGAGGAGTGAAACTTACTCACTTTAATGCTAGACACCTTTACATAGACTTGGACAATGAGTATGATCACTCTACTGTATGGTCTAAAGGAAAAATGTATATAAATGGGCAGCTTATGAGACTCCAACTATGGACTCCCACTTTCAAGCCTGAAGAAGAAACCCCTCTAGTTCCCATATGGGCTATATTACCAGAACTACCTTGGCACTGCTATAGACTTAAAGTAGTAACCCCTTTACTGTCTCCAATTGGAAAGGTCTTGTTCTTGGACTTGGCCACTTACAAGAAAACAAGGGGTAGTGTAGCCAAAGTCAAAATCCAAATTGATCTAACCAAACAAAGACCCCAACACATTTGGATGGGCTTTGATGAAGATGAAAATGGAGATGGCAGGTGGCAAACCATTCAATATGAGGGAGTGCCAGACTACTGTACTTACTGCAAACATCAAGGTCACACCATACATGCTTGTACTGTTAAAAGAAGAGATGATGACAATAAGAAAAAGAATGAGCAAGAAGAGGAGGCCAGAAACACAGACAAAACCATCACTGATAAGAGAAATGCCCTGCACCATGATACTGATCAGCACAAGCAAACACAGCACCAGGAAGACCATCACATTAAGGAACAACAAAACACTAACAGGGCTGAAGCTGAAAAAAGAAATCAAGAGCATGCAGAATGGCAAACTCAAAGGAGAAGAGGCAAGAAAGTTATTCAGCACAACCAAGGTATCAGAACCACAGGAGCTCAAGCTAAAGGCAAATATGTTCCAGCACATCAGAACAATAATGGCCCAGGTAAGATTCTTACTTCTAATGTTACTTCTAACAATTATGCTGATCTTGTTCCACAAGATCAGCCCACTAACCATGTCCAGCAGAACCATGGACAACACCACCAACAACATACACAACAGCATAAAACACAAGGCTTCATGTTACTTGGGGAAAGTTCTGTACCTCTCCAACATAACACTAACAACAACCATCAAAGGAAAAATCAGCAGCAAGCAGGTATGTTTCTAAATTCTAAATCTAATACTAGTAATATCCCAACTTGTAATGTTGACTCTGGAGTCCAGAGGCAACCCCCCTCTCCCCACACTACATTGGATCCCAATCCCCATAACCCCATGCAGCAGGTAATGCAGGAAAATGGAGCAAGTAAAACTGCAGACAAAGTCCCAGGTATTGACTTGATGCTCCCACAACCCCATGGCTCCCCCAATAATTTAAATGTATTAAACAATTTTATTGTGCTGGCTGAAGAAGTCTGTGGGGTTGAGGAAGGGGGAATACAGGAGAGAACTACTAATCTGCAGGAAGGGGCTACCAGGGGGAGGGAATCTCTATTGGTTGACCATAGAAAAGACTATAGATCCCCTGCAACCACTCCTCAGAATGTTAGCAATTTAAGAATACAAGAACAACAATTTGATTCCCAAGAAGAAGATGAGCTCAGAAGCAACAATCTCAATGATACAGTTCAGGGTAATGTGACTAATATTCAGGTCAACAAGGGTCAGAGGCAACAAACTGAGGCACTAGTTACTGAACAAAATATGGGAGAGGACCAAACTCCTAATATCAGTATGACAAATCACAGTACAGATGCACAAATCCTCAATAACAAATCCACCTTATCTCTTAGCAAGAAGAAAAGGGGTGCTATTAAAAAGAAGCTTATCAAGGAGATGCAAGCAGGGCAACCAAGTGGGAACTATTCTCTGGTTCCAGAACAATCAGGTATTCATGTGACCCCTCTGCAAACAGAAGATACATCCAATGAAATTCAGGCCACACCTCTCCAAATTCATGATTTATCCAATGAGAGGCAGGTGCTTAGTAAAGAAGACAGTTCAGAAGACTTGTCTGATGAATATAGGGTCACTCATTCTGAAGATGAGGAAGATCCTGACCAGTGGGAGGATGAACAACAGGAAAACCAACAGGAAGCATTCAGATCCACTATGACAGCCTTACTACAGAAAGAAAATCAGCAAGAAAAGGAGAAGAATGAGCCACCATCCAAAAGTAAGCAGGAAAGGAAGAAGAGCAAACAAAGTTTCATCAGCAGTTCAGATAATGTTGCTTTCAAAAGCAACATCAACACAAGGTCTAAATCCCACAAATTATGATGATTAGTACACTTTGCTGGAATGCAAGGAGTATTGATACTCAAGGTGCCTTAGACAGACTACAAAGGTTGAAAGACTACCACAAGCTCTCTATGATTGCAATACTGGAACCTTTCTCCAACATATCACAACTCCACTTTTACAGAATTCAGCTAGGTATGGATAATGCCATGTCCAACACCAATAGCAAAATATGGTTATTTTGGAATAAAGACTGTGTGTGTAATCTTTTGGATCAGGATGAACAGCAGCTTACCTGTAAGATCAGTCATGCAGCTTGGCCTAAACAATATCTCACAACCTTTGTATATGCCAAATGCAAAGACTACATGAGAAGAGATCTATGGGACAAGATGCTGCAATTCTCTGATAGAGAAGAACCTTGGTGCACCATTGGAGATTTCAATGTAATTACTCATGTTGAAGAGAAGATGGGGGGCCAACCTTACAACATGAACAAGAGCTTTGAGTTCATTAGTGTCATAGAAGCCTGTGGACTCACTGATCTTGGTTTTCATGGACAACAATTCACATGGTGCAACAAGAGAGATGCAGATGCCAGAATATGGAAGAGACTTGACAGGGCCATGGTCAATGATGCTTGGTTAGAGGCCATGCCTGTGAGCACTCTTAATCACCTGGCCTCCACAGGTTCTGATCACTGTCCTCTCCTTTTGGAATGTACTGAAAGACAAAGTCCTACCATCAAATATTTCAAGTTCTTACACTGTTGGGCTGAAAATGAAAACTTCATTGATACTGTAAGATCTTGCTGGGAAAGACCTGTGGATGGAAATCCAATGAGGACTTTCCATCAAAAACTGAAAAGAGTTTCTAATACCCTTAGCCACTGGTCTAGAAAGCAATATGGTGATATATTTGCTTCAGTTAAAGAATTTGAGGAACAGGTTATACAAGCTGAAGAGAATATCATCAATGACAATTCTGAAGATAATAGAGCCAAATTGAATCAGATAAATGCCCAGTATATTAGATATTTGAAGATAGAGCAGTCCATCTTGAAACAAAAAACTCAATTGCATTGGTTCAAAGATGGAGATGCCAATACCAATTACTTCCATGCCATCATCAGAGGGAGAAGAAGAAGGTTGTTCATCCATCAAATCAGTGATGAACAAGGAAACTCTATCCAGGGTGATGACAATATTGCAAGTGCAGCCTGTGCACACTTTGAGAAACTTTTTACTGCTGAGGAGAAACAAATCAATGAAGATGTGATTAAATGCATCCCAAGGATAGTTACTGATCAGCAGAATGAATTATTACATTCCATACCTACAAAGGAGGAGCTAAAGGAGGTAGTATTTTCTATGAGTCCTACTTCTGCTGCAGGGCCAGATGGCATGAGTGGTAAGTTCTTTCACTCATGCTGGGATATCATTTGTGATGATCTACTGAAGCTGGTGCAGCACTTCTTCAATGGTCACTGTATTCCCAAGTACATATCACATGCTTGTTTGGTTCTACTTCCTAAAACTGAACACCCCAACAAACTGTCAGAGTACAGGCCCATCTCCCTCAGCAACTTCACTAGCAAGATCATATCCAAGCTCCTCTGTCTCAGACTTGCTCCTATTCTACCTCAGCTCATTTCTGACAATCAGTCAGGATTTGTTAAAGGTAGGAGTATCTCAGAAAATATAATGCTGGCTCAGGAGATTATTCACAACATTAAGAGGCCCACAGTTGGGGACAATGTAGTGATTAAGCTGGATATGGCCAAGGCATATGACAGGGTCTCTTGGTCCTTCACTTGTATGGTCATGAGAAGGATGGGATTTGGAGAAGTCTTTATTGATATGGTATGGAGGATCATGTCTGACAACTGGTATTCAGTCATCATCAATGGGGTGAGACATGGTTTTTTTCATTCAACAAGAGGTCTCAAGCAAGGAGATCCATTATCACCTGCCTTATTCATTATAGGAGCAGAAGTGTTATCCAGGATGCTGAATAATCTTAACCAACACTACCTATATACTGGATTCCATATGGAAAGAAAGGGTCCACAAGTGAACCACTTGAGCTTTGCAGATGATGTGATCATCTTCACTGCTACAAACAACTTTTCCATGACTCTTATTACCAAGACTTTGAAGGTTTATGAAACAACTTCAGGCCAGCTAATCAACAAGGACAAGAGCCAGTTCATGCTTCCTCTTAATACCAATCCTGATATTATTGATAGGATAGGCAGGATCACAGGCTTCAAGTGCACACATGGTCCCATTACTTACCTGGGCTGTCCACTTTACATTGGACGACAGAGAATCATATACTATACAGGTATGGTGTCCAAAGTTATAAGCAAAATTAGAGGCTGGCAGAATAAAATACTGAGCTTTGGAGGCAGAGCAACTTTGGTGAAATCAGTGCTGCAATCTTTACCAATCTACTTGTTATCTGCGATCAGACCTACTGCTACAACTATCAATCAGATTAAAAGCCTCATAGCTAACTTTTTCTGGGGGTGGGACAAAGAGAAGAAGAAATATCATTGGGCATCATGGGAGACTCTCAGCTATCCTGTGGAGGAAGGGGGTATTGGCATGAAAAATATACAAGATGTGTGCTTAGCCTTACAGTACAAACAATGGTGGACTTTCAGATCCAAAAAGACACTATGGGGAGAGTTTCTGAAGGCTAAGTACTGCCAAAGAGCTAATCCTGTTATAAAAAAATGGAACAACGGTCAGTCTATTATGTGGAAGCACATGATGGCTAATAAAAGTGATATTGAGCCGCATATACACTGGCACATCAACTCTGGTACATGCAGCTTCTGGTGGGATGATTGGCTGGGTATTGGCCCCCTAGCTTATCATAACAACCATCTACCTAGACTCAACAATAGTAGAGTATCTGATTACATGGAGAATGGGGAGTGGAATGTGCAAAAAATCAGAAAATACGCCCCTCCTCAACTGGTGCAGCAGATACTAAGTACTGAGGTAGACCATCATTCTAACACAGATGATCAAGCTTGCTGGAAGTTGACTTCACATGGTAACTTCACTTCTAAATCAGCTTGGGAAATAGTTAGGAAGAAAAGAGCCAAGACCCTGATTGATAGATGCACTTGGCATGCTAACATTCCCTTCAAAGCATCTTTCTTACTATGGAGAGCTGTGAGACAGAAACTCCCTACTAATGATAAAATTGTCCAGTTTGGAGCAGCACCAGCAGCATGTTCTTGTTGTTACAGACCAGGATTGGACAATGTAGATCACATATTTGTTTCTGGAAATTTTGCCAAGCATATTTGGCAACAATTCTCTAGCTCATGGGGAATAATCCAAGGGACCTGCTCACTGAGAAGCATACTGATGAAGTGGTGGACTGCCAAGTCCAGTAATGAGGCTCAGAAGCTCATATTGCAGGCCACTCCTATCTTTGTATGTTGGCATTTATGGAAGAATAGATGTGCAAATAAGTATGGAGGAAAGAATTCTAGTACTAAGAGAGTTAAATTCTCCATAGTCAAGGACCTTTACATGCTGATGCACACTGCTTTCCCCTACATTAAGTGGCCACAGAGCTGGAAGGAACTGGTTCCTATGTTAGAACAGTGTCAACAAGACATGAGAGTGACCAAAGTTATGTGGATCAGACCTCCATCTTCCATTGTGAAATTGAATACTGATGGGAGTGCATTAGGCAACCCTGGGAAAATTGGAGCAGGGGGAATATTAAGAGACCACAATGGTAACTTAATATATGCCTTTGCAACTCCACTAGGACTGGGTACTAATAACCAAGCAGAGGTGCAGGCAGCAACTATTGGTCTCACTTGGTGTCTTCAACATGGACATAATAGAGTGATATTGGAAGTTGACTCTGAATTATTGACTAAGTGGCTGAAACAAGACCTTAAGCCACCTTGGAGCATCCATAGATATGTTACAAAGTTACAATTCCAGGTCCAACAATTGGAATTTTTTCAGTGCAAACATATATTCAGAGAAGCAAACCATCCTGCAGATACCTTATCAAAATGCAGCCACATGTTCAATGATACACAACACTTCTACAACCTCCAGCAGCTACCACAGGAAACAAAAGGTTACATCAAGATGGACAAGCTAGGAATGGCAAGTTTCAGAAGGAAAACTCTGAAAAGAATCAAACTATCCTATTGACTGATCTCATCCCCAATGTGTAATAGACTAAGTAACTGTATTTTGTTTTACTTCTTCATATTCCACCTAGTTATTTCTTATTGTAAGGGGAGAGTCTCCCTTGTTTATTGCTTCAGTAGAAATAATATCACAATGCTAGAAGTAAAAGATAGAGTAGGAGTGCCCTCTGCACATCTGCACCCTCAAAGAACAAGAACTTCCACCTATCACAACACTCAAGAGCATACAGCAACAACAACCCAGACCAGCAACACAACATCACACACATGGATCCACACTCAACAACCATCAAAAAGGAAGCTTAAGTTCCAATTATGTTTACTGTTGGGTGCCTCATTGTTCAGGTATCATGCAACTTTGAGCCATGGGGTGGAGTTGCAGCAGCTGAGCAACAACACATGGAGCAACTACAGTACATCAACAGCAGGTGGAGGCTCATTCAACTCTAGGAGTTCCCTTCTTGTTGGTTTTAATTTTGCAGGAACAATGTTTAAGGACCAACAACCCACTATAGACCTGCATCAACTAAACAACATCAATTGCAAAAGCTCCATTACATCAGCAGAAGTGAATGTCACTAATCATCAGCAGCAGCAACCTAACATCAACAACATAAGTCAGAGGAAACCTCCAACACTAAACAAGTACATCAAGCAACACCAAGAGAACCCCAAATTGGGCAAGATTACAGCAAATACACCTCCTGTAGAGCCCAAGAAGTTTCAACTCAAATGGATAAATAGAGACGTTAGTCGAGCGACCTTGAAAAAGTTGGCCGACTTAACTCTCAAGATGGAGCAAGTCTCAATTTGGAACTTCCAACTTGTGGAAAAGGCCTCCAAAAGTTGCAGGACAACAGAAAATACAGTAATTGCAAAGCCCAAGAAGTTTCAACTCCAACGAACAATCAAAGACGTTAGTCGAGCGACCTTGAAAAAGTTAGCCGATTTAAGGTTTGTGCATGTTTGTTTTTGGTATTGCAGGCTTGGTTCTATGCATTTGCAGATAGCTGGAGGTACACTAAAACATGGAACACTAGGAAACATGTTCACAAGCCACAACACACAACAACTCCAACAACATGCAGCATACAAGGAGAAACTACATGCCTACAATGGACATTCAGAACTACAGCACAGTTTTAGCTGTGCAGAAGTCCTGGAGGTAGTTTTCCTCTGGTTGTTTTACTTGTGCAGGTTCAATACACAATTGAAATCTCCAAGAACAAGGTCTACAGCAGGGCATGTTAGGACCTCTCTTCAGCCTCCCATTCAAGCCAACTTCTTCCCTGCAACACCTGTAACTAAGCTACAGCAGAGAATGAAGTGCAGGGTGAGTTGCACCATGTGGACCTGTCCAAAGGCCTCCAAACTTTGCAGGATGGCAGAAAATAAGGTAGGGACAAGTCCCAAGAAGTTTCAGCACAAACGGACAATTGGAGACGTTAGGCGAGCGACTTTGAAAAAGTCAGTTGCCTTAGGCCTTGAGAGGGTGCCTTTTTTCCAACTTGTGCAAAAAATCACCAAATCTTGCAGAACTAAAGAAAGGACTGTTTGTGCATATCTCAAGAAGTTTCAACTCAATCGGATAATTGGAGACGTTAGTCGAGCGACGTTGAAAATCCTAACAGACTCCAAAGCACTCTTGGAGGTCCTTTCCTTGTTGCTAGCTGGTGCAAGTTCTTTCTTGCCTTTGGTTATTTGTTGTATTGTTGTAGGTTGCTGGATTGATTCATCAACATGCACTAACAACAACTACATAGAAGACACCACAGATACAACCATCAACTCCAAGACCCCTGTCTGTCTGGTTGGTTTTTTGTTTTTCTGTTATGGTGCAGGTACAACAACTGATGGGAAACCCTGGCAGATGAAAAGCATCAACAGAGAGACAACATCCTTCCAAGATAGGACCTCACCAACACAGCATCCCTACACCCATACACATTCCATTCCTGCAAAACCTGTAGCAGATCCACTGCTTCCAAAAACTCTTGAACCTCCTTGCTCTTTTAATTGTTATGTGCAGGCACATAAGATAACCTCAAAGGAGTTGCTCAATCCTTCTTTGAAGACAACAAGAAGCTGCCTACAGGTTTGCAACAAACACCACAACTATCACACTTGGTTGTCTATTTGTTTGCTTGTTTGTGCAGGTAAACAAAGTCACAGACAAAGGGACATAACAACCACAATTGCAAGGGCCTCACCTACTCCCACCAACTCTCCATGCATACATGTTTTATACCTTCAACACCTGCAGCAGCCTCCTTTCATCCAAGTATTTTGGAACTCCTTGACTGCTTTCATTGTTGAGAAGACAAGAAGATGGAGCACCAACAGACACAGCACCTTCAGACATACATTTAAGCTAGGGATTCAACACATACTCTGTCTCTCAGCTTCCTTAACTACAACCCCAAGAAAGCTGGCTGCTATGGCTCCATTTATTTCCTATCATTTCACCCCCCTTAGCTGCTATTGTTGTTGCTACATAACTCCTTGGACCTACTTGGTACGATATGACTAAAAAGGGCAAAGATGAAAAGAATTTCCTCAACCCATGCGAGATAGAAGGTTCGTATACTTGTTCTTCTCAATGTAGCTATGCCTGAGTCGTAGCATAATTGAATAGGACTAGTGTAAGTTACTTTCTTGTATTCTCATGGAAGGGGAGAGTCTCCCTCATTTATGCTTTCTTAGTCGACTTGTATCAGGAGGAGTCCTCTCATAGGTTTACTGCTTTCTAGTTATAGTTAGCCCTTTTTGTATTGGGGATGAGTTAGCCGACCTTAATAGGTTAGCCGACTTATGAACCACCATAGGATCGGAGGTAAGGTTTATGTCCCCCTCCTTGTATTTTTATTTTTGATTATTTATGTTAAGGCTTGGGGGTGTTGCTTAACCCCTGACTGTGCACGAGAGGTGGGAGCCTCGTGTAGGGTCTCTTCCCCAAAAAAAAAAAAAAAAAAAAAAAAAAAAAAAAAAAAAAAACATCATTATATATCATTAAATCATAGGAAAGAAAAAAAACAGAGAGAAAGGATGTACATTAAATTTGCTTGTTATTTTCACTATTGAAATTTATAGCACATCTCTAATTTGCACTATTGAATATGGTATAATCAGATCATGTTTTGTCAGATTGCATATATTCAAAAAAAATGAAAATTTAAATTATGTTTTAGTACAATATGATCTTCAATTAACCATCATTATATATCATTAAATCATAGGAAAGAAAAAAAACAGAGAGAAAGGATGTACATTAAATTTGCTTGTTATTTTCACTATTGAAATTTATAGCACATCTCTAACTTGCACTATTGAATATGGTATAATCAGATCATGTTTTGTCAGATTGCATATATTCAAAAAACAGAATTATATAGCACATCTCATATTAAGATTTAAGTCGAATGTAAAATAAAATTTAAATCGAATGTAAAATAAAATAAGAAATTTATTGTGTAAAATGAAGAATAAAATTCTTAAAATTCTTATTCATATTTTATGTTATGAAGCAAATTTTAAGAATTTTATTGTGTTATTTTAATAATATGAGTAAGAATTTTAAGAATTTTTTCTTCATTTTTACACAATAAATTTATTATTTTATTTTACGTTAGACTTAAATATTTTGGGATGAGCTAATATTAAAAATTTGAATAAATAAAAAATTATATTTTAGAACAAATAAAATTTTTTAACTAATTAGTAAAAGAATTCAATTTAATTAAATTTGATTTGAGAGTATTTTTAGATCAAAACATGGAAGGAGGATATCTTTGAGCCAAAAGTAAAGATGAAGGGTATGTTTAGATCAAAAGGTGGAGAAGGAGTATATATTAACGAAGATATTAAGAATTTAAGACAAAGGTTAGAACATTAATGGCCTTCAATCCAACTTCTGCTTAAAATTACTCAAGTCTATGAGCATTTAGAAATATGGCTATTAAGTAAAGACTGTTCTTTAATAAACATTTCATTTTTCTGTTATCTACTCTTTTATCTATGTTATGCATGTATGCGTTGCTGATTATTTTTTTTTTATGATATATATTAATTATCGAAATTTATTTTTTACTAGATAGTGATAAAGTCTGTGTATAATCAATTCTTTGCAGATTTTATTTGTAAAATTATACAGGATATATTATTGTTGTTATTGTATATGTAAATCATCTTAAAACTATATATGGATGGATGGATGAAGGAAAAGAGTATATCTTGACCATTTGTGTAATTATAATGGTACGTGCGAACCATTTTTACAATGAGTGATATATCAATTCTGAATCGCAAAAAATTAATAGATACATCAATCCATTTTCCCATGATATAACTCCAAAGAAAAATATATATTCCATTGACTGATAAAAATAAAATAAAAAATCAGGAGCCCTAGGTGTGTAACAGTGCAAGACCAAAAAAAAGAAGCAATAAGGACCTTTTCGTGGGTCTGCACACAACAAAGAAGAAAATAAAATATGGAGCTAATATGACTGGCTACATATAGATATAGTTAAATCAAAGATGAGATGGGACAGGGTAGATCTATGTAGATCGAAGAGAGTGCCACGCCACTTCGTGGTCTCGGTTGAAAATTTGTATATACATGTATATTTGTATATATATTTATAAGGAAAATATAAATATTAAACGTGACATCCTTAGAAATAATGAGTCGTGTGGTACCAGTAATTAAAGCTCAGGTTTACCACTATAGGAATGCAAGTTCAATCCCTGCTATGGGGGGCGTATTTTCTTTAAAAAAGGCAGCGAATTTGCTTTTAAAAAAATTGTGAATAAGTACATTAGAACCCTAGACCTCTTGTAAATAAAATCTTAACTAAACTAACAGAATAAGTCTAAATTTTATATGCAAATTTGCTAATAAATATCAAGTATTATCTTACTCTATGCTGGAGTTTTTGCCATAGACTACTATTCAGCATGACACCCAAAAATTTAAAATTCTGAATCCGCCTCTGAAATGGAATGACCATTCAGAAGCCACAGCGGGACTACCATAGAAAAGTTGAACCTTGCTAAGCTAAATGCACACGACTAACAACCAAATAAAAAAAAAGTTAAATGACCAAACGTCCGTTTTGGTATCATTTGCAATTGTTTTTCTCTGGGAGATCCACAATTTGTCCCTTTTCCTTTGATTTTTTTACAATGCTATTTAAATAACAGGTTGTGTTGAGTTGACTTCACATCTCAAAATATCCAATCTTTTATTTGATTTGAATATTGATTATTAATTAAGCTCTTTTTCTTCCTCAAATACTTTCATAAATTTTAAGCCCAAACATTTGGGACTCCATGAAACAGGCCCAATTAGAAGTCTCGATATGTTCATTTTGTACTAGTGAATTTCAAATTCTTTGTATAATCTAATTAAAAGAAAAAATAATAAAAACAGAATAAGATAATATTCACACTGGTCAACAAAAACTAAATTACATTTTGAATGTGAAACAGACTATAATCTCATTAATAAATAAAAAATCTAATTTTACCTCGTAATTAAAGCAAATAATTTATCATCTCACCTAATCTTTCACATGCTTCTAACCAAAGTAGCTTTCAAAATTTCCTATAAATAATCCCCTCTCCAATTAACGTTAAGCACTCCACTATCAAATTCTTCTTAAAAGTAAAATGAATTCCAAATTAAATTCTCTCCTTTTTGCGACTCTTTCAATGGTAACAATTGCTTCTATCATCTGCCATGCAACAAATAATGATCAAAAGTTATCAATTTCATTAGACCATGCAACAAATTCTCTAGATTCGTTGCCATTTGGTCCTAGTGGTTGGGCGAACCTAGATCCATACCATCCTAAAGTGGTGGACATTGCAAAGTTTGCAGTAAATGAGGCAAACAAGAAATTTGAAGGAAGCAAAGTATACTTGTATGTGAAAGTGTTGGATGCAGCTTATACTCAACTTCCTGATTTTGATAACGTTTATGATCTTCTTGTTGTGGCCACAGAAGCAAAACTTGGTGTCACAACTAATTTTATGTCATTTGTTACTGAAAGTGTTAAGGGAAAAGATAAAGGTAAAAGATTTCTATTGAGCTTCAGTCCAACTCCTCCTTAAAATTACCCTAAGTGTATGAGTTTTTAGAAATCTATATTCTTCAATAAACAATATCATTTTATGTTATCTGCTCTTTTATCTATGTTATGTAATGAGTGGTTGATTTTTATTTTTTTATTGATACACATAAAAATGTCGAAATCTATTCTTAAAAAGTAGGATAAAGTTTGTGTATATTTTATATTTTTCAGATCTCATTTATAGAATTATGTTGAATATATTGTTGTTGTTGTTGTATACATAAAGCGTCTTAAAAATTTTCACGCTCCGAGTCTACACCCTAGGCATGGCCGGCACTCAGAAATCATTGCTTGTTCAATTTCCAAGCGAATCATTGGCCTTGATAATATACTCTGTGGAAGACTTAACTCATAAAAAGTATAACGTAGATGGGCACAATGAGTATATGCAACTTAACTTTCTCAAATCATAATCTCAATACTCAATATATATAAATGAAATATAACTCAAAAAACATGAACTCTGAAAATAACTGAATAAACTCTAAGTTTACATGGATGGATGAACGAAAAGGATATATCTAGGACATTTATGTAATGATAAGAGTATATGTGAGTTATTTTTATAACGAGTGATATATCAACTCTCACTGATCACAAAATTGAAAAGAATACTTTTCTCATTATCGTGGGGGCAGTGAACGATAAACATTTTTTATTTTAAATTGATGAATTGGATGTACTAGGATAGGTCGGTTTATAATTTGAAAGGATCTTAAAATGATCAAATACCCATTTATTTGTGTCGTTTAA
The DNA here is from genome assembly GCF_947179165.1 of Solanum dulcamara. Classification (NCBI taxonomy): domain Eukaryota; kingdom Viridiplantae; phylum Streptophyta; class Magnoliopsida; order Solanales; family Solanaceae; genus Solanum; species Solanum dulcamara. The sequence continues at coordinate 608,023 of NC_077237.1, read as the reverse complement.
TAGACAAAAGAAAGAAAACTAATTATGGCCTCAATTTTATTTCAATCCAATCCCTAATTAAATAGCGGGCTGAGTTGCTCAAATTTTCAATCCAAGCCTTTATTTTAATTTCAACATTGATTATTAATAAGGAGAAACTATATAATTAGACATACTCAACTATCATATATATTATTAATATCTATACTTTCAAAATATTACGTATTTTATTATTAATTAAGAATTTTCTATCATATATTAAAGGAAGATACATCTAGATACATGTATTTTTGCTACCAGATACACTAAAATAGGAAAAGAGGCTAGCGAGATGGGGAGGGAGTCATGCGAGATAGTCATGTATCCCAGATACAAGCGAATCACACTATATACATGTATCTATATGTATTTGGTGTGATTCACATGTATATGGGATACTAGATACATAGGAGAGTGGCGAGCAAGATAAAGGGAAGCGAAGGAGGCGAGCGAGATTTGTTGTGTCTCCCAAATAAATGTGAATTCACTTGTACATTGTGTATCTAGAGCAAATTACACCTAATTTTAACTCCAAATATCTTGAGATGCATGCATCTTGACATATGTGGACACATCAAAATCTAATAAGATTCTTAATGTTACAAAGTAGAACATATCTAAATAATTAACTCATGAACTAGTAAAATTTCTGTAAGTTTCTCTATTAATTAAACTCTTTTTCTTCCTCAAATACTTCATAAATTTTAAGCTCAAATATATGGGATTCCATGAAATAAGCCCAATTGAATGCCTCAATATGTTCATATTGGTCTAGTGAATTACAATTTTTTTTATATATTCTAATCAAAAAAAGAAAAGTAATAAAACCAGAATAAGATTATATTCACATTGGTCAACAAAAACTAAACTATAATCTCATTAGTAAATAAAAAATCTAATTATACCTCTTAATTAAAGCAACTAATTTATCATATGCTTCTAACCAAACTAGCTTTCAAATTTTCCTATAAATAATCCCCTCACCAACTCGACTATCAAATTCTTCTTCAAAGTAAAATGGCTTTCAAATTAAATTGTTTCTTTTTTGTGACTCTTTCGATGATAGCAATTGCTTCTACCATCTGCCTTGCAGCAAATGATGATCAAAAGTTATCGATTTCATTTGGTCGTGATAATTGGCAAACCAATAATCCAAACGGCGATATTAATTGGCACAGTATGGATCCAAACGATCCTAAAGTGGTGGACCTTGCTAATTTTGCGGTAAAGGAGGCAAATAAGAAATATAAAGGCAACAGAGTATTCAAGTATGTGAAAGTGACGGATGCAGCCTATACTGATCAAATTTATGATTCTTACAGAGTTTATGATATTCTTGTTGTGGCCATAGATACAACATCTGGTGTCACACACAGAGTTCTAACAGTGGTTAAAGAAGGTATTAAGGGGAAACAAAAAGGTAGAAGAGAACTAGAGAGCTTCGATCCACTTTTTACTTAAAATTGCCCCCCAAGTGTATGAGCATTTAGAAATCTATATTTTTTCAATAAACATTTCATTTTTATGTTATCTACTCTTTTATCTACGTTATGGATGTGTGGTTGATTTTTATTTTTCGTACGATATACATAAAATCATTGAGATTTAATCTTACATGGTAGGGATAAAATCTACATACACTCTATCTTTTGCAGATCTCATTTGTAGAATTATATTGAATATATTGTTGTTGTTGTATACGTAAATCGTCTTAAAAGTATGAATGGATGGATGGACGAAAAGGATATATCTAGGCCATTTGTGTAACGGTAAGAGTATCGGTGAGCCATTTTTGTAACGAGTGGTATATCAACTCTAAATCGCAAAATTGAAGAGTATATCAAACCATTTTCTCATTATTGTGGAGGCAGTGAACAATAAAACTTTTTTATTTTTCTAGATTGATGAATTGGCTTTACTAGGATAGATCGATTTATAATTTGAAAGTATCTTAAAATAACCAAAATACTCATTTATTTTATGTAGATTAATAACCTAAATAAAGAAAACTAAGTACCTTATATATATTTATTAAAAAAATGTCTACGGTCAACTCTGGAGCAGCCTCAATGGATCAGCCAGTTCAATCAGCAGGCCAAGAAATTGGATTGACTAAGATAGACTGATTTATAATTTAAAAGGACCTTAAAATTACTAAATACTCATTTATGTGAATAGATTAATAAACAAAAGAAAGAAAACTAATTGCTTTTATTTGTTAAAGCAAATTTAGTTAAATACTCTTTTCTCTTTTGATCCACGGGTTGGCCCCAAACCAATATCAGTCAAGCCTAAATGATTGACATGAGCTTGACTTATTAGCCTCCATTTTAAATGTATCGAAAAATAATCTTAGTCCGATCCTATTTAAGTTGAGCGTACTTCACGGCTCAAGCTTATTTTAACGATTCTACATAGGATCTTTCATTTGATTTATCCCTCCTCTCTTTGATATATCTCTTTTGTATATATCCGGATGTTCTATTTCCTCTCTGATACACCCCTTCCCTCTCAGATACATCTCTCCCTTATCCGGAAGTCCGATGATGTATCTGAATTCATAAATTTTAATGAATTTTTGAAATTTGAAAAAGAGTAGGAAAATAATGCAATTAGTTCTTAACACCATGAAATTTATGTAAGGTACACATAATTATTATATAACCAATACACAATTGTTTGTGTACTGATACTGCATTTGCTCTTTCTGTGAGTACATGGCATCTTCAGGAGGCCGTTGAGAGACCTCGAGTAGACGATCATTGAGCTATATAATTCAAGGGGGAGACAGTTCTTTCAGGCTCCCATGAGTTCTTCTCTATCTTGATCCCTCCTTTCCGAACTTAGATTTTTAGACACTTTTTGTTTATTGACTTTTTCGGGGTTGCATCCCCTTTCTTTAAACTTGTTATTTCGTAAGAGTTTTTGGTACAATGACTTTCCGATTCTAGAGATATTTTCACATGTTTTAATTTGACTTGACTGAGTTTATGGGGACCTAACACCTTTTTCTATATTTAACATATTTCTACATCTTAAATTGTTTTTCTCTTGTTGTTGCTGCTTAGTCTGAATTGTATAGTGGTTCTTCCACCGGAGGATTAAAGTAGGTGCCGATCACGGGGTTAAGATAGTGACAGATTTTTAGATATTTCATGGTGAAAATTATAGTGGAGAGAAGGAAAAGGGAGTTCTAGATATATGAAATTGTGAGAGATGTAGATATTTTGAGATGATAAAACTTATTGAATCTAGGAGTTCTTTTGGTGAATTCATCGAAGGATTGAGAGATTCATCAAGTGATATACTTGATTCTGGGAATCAACTTCAATGGCTGGGAATGATCATAATCATCCCCTGTTTCTATCCTCTTCGGATGTTTTTGGTCCTGTGCAAATTGGGATTCTATTAGTAGACATGGAGAATTATACACTCTGGAGTCGAGCAATGCGCTTTAATATGTTAACTAGGAACAAATTGGGTTTCATCGATGGTACAATCAAGCGAGATGATTTCACAGTTGAATCTAAGAAGAACTGGGATCGATGTAATGCGATGGTGATTTTGTGGATCGTAAACAATGTAAGTAAGGAACTAGTAAGCAACATACTTTTATGTTCTAATGCTAGCGTAGTTTGGAGTGATTTGAAGGAGCGATTTTACAGGGTCTATATGTCAAGGATTTATCATCTCCATAAAGTAATTGCAACGTTGACATAGGTTGTTTCCCCTGTTGCTACGTATTTCTCGAAGTTAAAGGATCTATGGGATGAATTTGATTCAATTACACCACCTCTTTATTGTGACTGTCCAACGTCAAAGGATTATGCTGATGGTTTGGTGAGACAATGACTTCTACAATTTCTCATTCGACTTAACGAAGGCTATAGTTAGGCTTGTAGCCAAATCCTCATGATGAATCCTATTCCGTCGGTAAATCAATATTATGCAATGATCATCCAAGATAAGAGTCAGAAGGTTTTGTCTGGAGAGAAACTTGGTGGCAGCAGTTCAATTGACCACATAGCTCTGCTTTCCAAGAAAATTGAAAGTACATATAATATGGATCATACAACACTGTTCTCTAACAAAGCTAGAGGTGGTTATGCAGAAAATACAAATAAAACTATATAAGTGAATCCGGTGGAAACTATGCAGGTGGATCTGATAATTATGAAGGAAGATATGGTAGCTCAGGAGCAAACACTTCTCAATGACCTACAAGAAATTCACCTTCCTACTGCAATTTGTGCAATATGAGAGGGCACATTAAGGCAACTTATTTCAAGATAATGCAATGCAACTATTGCAATATGAGAGGTCATACTAGGAATACTTGTTATAAAGTCATAGGATACCCTACTGATTACAAAGGAAAGAAGAAGGTGACAACTACACATGTTCAACACAATGGAACTTCTTCATCCTCTCCTATGATGCAAACATACTTCATAATAGATCAATACAATCAAATACTGAGGTTGTTAAACAAACCGTGGATAAATGAAGTATCTGCAAATATGGCAGGTATTTTTGCTAATATCATTCCACCTGTTTTGACTCAAGCACACCCACAATGGATAGTTGATAATAAAGTTACTAATCACATGGTGAGTGATAGTTCTTTGTTTAATACTGGTGTAACAGTTCCCACACCAGGAAGAGTTCAACTACCTAATTCTGACTCAGCTGTGATCACTCAATCTGGTAATTTCCAGTTAGAAGGAGGTGATGTAGTTAAAGATGTATTGTGTGTGCCTGAATTCAAATTCAACCTTTTGTCTGTAGTAAATTGACAAGAGAGTTACAGTGTTGTGTTTTATTTTTTTCTGATTTCTTCATTCTTCAGGACCTCTTCAATGGGAGGGTGAAGGGGATTGGTGAAGAACAAGATGGCTTATATACATTGAATATCAAGGTTGAGGATAAAACTGCAAAAATAAGATCTTTAAGTGTAGCAGGATGCACCGAAGAAACTGAAATATAGCGTAAGAGGCTAGGACAGGTTCCTATGGCTGTAATAAGGAAATTAGATGTACTGAAAAATAAATATTCTCTTACTTTGAAGCATTGTGATGTGTGTCCAATTGCAAAATAAACTAGGCTTCCTTTTCCTAATAGTGATAGTAGAGCATCTCACTATTTTGACTTGATTCATATGGATGTATGGGGACTTTATAAAATTTCTACACATACTAACATGAGATTTTTTCTTACCTTGATTGGTGATCATTCTAGATGGACTTGGACTTATTTGATGTACATCAAATTTGATGTATGCTCTTTGCTTAAGAATTTTTTGATCATGATAAAGAATCAATTTGAAAAGGGAGTGAAGGTTCTTAAGTCTGATAATGGTGGAGAATTCTTCAATGCACAATGTAGAGAGTTATTTACTCATTATAGTATTGTCCATCAAAGTTCATGCCTACAAACGTCACAACAGAATAGAGTGGTCGAGAGAAAGCACAGAAACATCCTTAAAATTGCCAGGGCAATCAGATTTCAAGGACATTTACTTGCTAAATTTTGGATAGAGTGCATTACTGCAGCTGTATATGTGATCAACAGAGTTTCATCTATTGCCTTAGAAAACAAAACTCCATTTTTTATGATGTATCAAATACAAGCAGATCTATCACACATGAGGGTCATTGGTTGTTTATGCTATGCAACCAATTTGATTAAAGAAGATAAGTTTGGAGAAAGAACAATCAAAGCTGTCATGATGGGATATGATTCCACTCAGAAGAGATATAGACTTTATGATGTACATAATAGAGTGTTTTTTGTTAGTAGGGATGTTTTTTTTTATAAACACATATTTCCTTTTCACCCATGTCTTGCAGGTGGTTTGAATAATGATGTTTTTGTGACTTCTCATGTTCAATCTACTCCACATGATGAAGAAGTTCCAGTAGTAGTACCTCAAGTAATGGATATTGTAGATGTAGAGGAGAACAACACACATGTGCCAAATAAACCAACTTCAGCTGAAGAACTAACTGTTATGGAGACAAGTTCACCTAATCATGTTTCTCAACCACCTGAAAGGAGAACTTCAACAAGGACTAGTAGACCACCCATCTGGCAGAAGGACTATATCATCAAGCCAAGTTCTAAATCTGTATATTCTTGTCTATACCCTATTGCAAATAATGTTGATTACACCAACTTGGCAATCCCTTATTAGAAATTTATAGCTCAGATATCTGTTGAAACTGAGCCAAAGTATTATGAATAAGCTATTTTGGATGCAAGATGGGTTGCAACAATGAAGTCTGAAATCAATGCTCTTGAAAGCAATGGGACTTGGAAGATAGTTTCCTTGCTATCTGGGAAGAAGGACATTGGTTGTAAATGGGTCTTCAAGATAAAGTATAAAGTTGATGGTGAGATAGAAAGATTTAATGCTAGATTAGTGGCAAAGGGGTATAATCAGAAAGAGGGTCATGATTATCAAGAGACTTTCTCTCATGTTGTCAAAATGGTAACAATAAGAACTATAATTTTCTTGGTTGCAGCTAATGGGTGGCTTATTCAGTAAATGGATGTAGATAATGCATTTTTACAGGGAGACTTGCAGGAGGAAGTTTATATGCAGCTTCCACAAGGGTTCAAAAGTGATGGAATTGAAGGTTCCAACGTCTATAGACTGCTAAAGTCACTCTATGGACTTAAGTAGGCACCTAGACAATGGAATGTCAAGCTCACAAGTGCTTTACTTGCAGTAGGCTTTCATTAAAGTCACTTGGATTATTCATTGATGACCAAGACGACAACATAGGGGATAGTGATAGTATTGATCTATGTTGGTGACCTGCTGATTACAGGAAGTAGCAAGAAGTTGATAGATAATTCCAAACAAGTGTTGAAAAGTAACTTCAAAATCAAAGATCTGGGAGATCTCATGTATTTCCTTAGTATAGAATTTGAAAGGAGTTCGGAAGACATACTCATGCACCAAAGAAAGTATGCTATGGAGATCATATTAGAATCTGGATTGAGTGGTTCAAAGCCTAGTGTTACACCAGTGGAGTTAAATCAGACTCTAACTATATCAGACTATCATGATCATTTCATAATTACTCATGAAACTGCTTTATTGGATTCAAGAGGCTATTAAAGACTTATTGGGAGACTATTGTACCTTACAATTACTAGGCCTGATATTGCTTTTGCTGTGAAGAATTTAAATCAGTTTATACATGCTCCCAAGCTGTCTCACATGGAAGTAGCTCTTGGAGTGGTGAGATATATCAAACAAGTACCTGGTTTTGGAGTTTTGTTGTCTGCTAAGCAATTTACCTCTATTCAGGAATTTTGTGATGCTGATTGGGGATCTTATATCAATACAAGAAAGTCCATCACTAGATATATGGTAACATTTAGTGATTCATTGATTTCTTGGAAGTCCAACAAATAGGCTATAGTCTCTAGAAGTTCAGCAGAGGTTGAATATATGAAGCTGGCATCCTAAAATTCTTTGGTTAACTGGATTGTTCAAAGAATTGAATGTTAAGGTACAGTTACCAATAAGGTTACATTGTGATAGTAAGGCTGCTCTGCAGATTGCAGCCAACCCAGTATTCCACGAGAGAACCAAACATATCGACATTGATTGTCACTTTATTCGAGAGAAGATACAAAATAAATTTGTGCACACTGTACATCTGTCTACAGCTGAACAACCTGCAGTTATACTTACAAAAGGCCCGAGTAAATTGCAACATTTTCGTTTGGTGTCCAAGCTAGGGATGAAGAACATCTTCATACCACCTAGCTTGAAGGGGGGTATTAAGCATATAGAGGATAAGTGAGTTAGAGTTGAACAGAGCTGTCAAGTCTGTTATGACACATACAGCTGTCACATAGTTAGTGGTTGTTAACAGATATTTTTCTATTAGTTAGTTAAAGGAAGTTAGTTAGGCACTAGTATAAGTACACTACAATGTACAGGATCAATTCCAGTTTTCCTCTTCTTCAAGTCAAGGAAAATTCTCAATTCTCTCTGTTTCATATATGAAATAGTGTGAGCTGTAGATATTTTGAGAGAATGGTGGTGGAGGACATGGGGTGGGGGGTTGATGAGAGAGAGGGATAGTTGATTGACACGAAAGCCTTAATTTGGGGTGATTTAATTATGCAGATAACTAATTTAGGCTATTATTTAGGGATATGTGTATATAAATATATCTTTCCTAATATATGATAAGAAACTCTTAATTAGTCTTAAGAAATGTAATTGTTCAAGAGTATAGATAATATTAGTGTATATGATAGTGGAGTATGTCTAATTAGATAGTTTTCCTTTATGAAGTATTTTCCTTAGCAATTGTGCATTCCATCGTTGAGAAAGAAAAATACTTATATAATAATCAATGTTTAGTTAAATAAAAAATTCTATGTAGAGTCGTAAAAATGAGCTTAAGTTGTAAAGTATGCTCAACTTAAATAGGATTTTACTAAGAGGTTTTGATCCATTTAAAATAACGTGGGAGGAAAAATTTAGGAGAGAGAGTGGGTAGATAATTAACGATGTTATTTTAGGTTAATTTTAAAAAATGATGTCTCTCAATATATCTTATTTCAAATTTGATATAAAATTAGTAAATAATGAAATATATATAATATGTAAAGACCAAATATGATATTTTTAGAAAGCATGAATGATCAACTCCCGTTAACTACGCCCCCTTCCCTATTGTACTTACAAATAAAAATAAGGTGTGAGACTAGTAAGGTTGTAGATAGAGAACCCTTTATTTAGTTATTCATAACATTCCATTAGACACTTTAACTATGCTATCAATTGAAATTCCAGCCACCAAATTTTGCCAAATTACAAAGTTAACCAATTTTGACTGGAAATTATCATCAAGACTTTTGTTTTTAGTTCTGAGCAAATATAAAATAATTCAATTGGGTTGAAGTAGTGTGACATAAATATCATTATAGTAAATGAGATATTTTTTAAAGTTTGGAATTAAAAGGGCTGTTTTTAAAATTAAAATACCAAAACGGATAAATTAATTTGTAGAAAAATCAAAAGGGACAAATCATGGATCTCCCATCAATAAACAACAACCTATCCGGTATAATTCTACACAAACTTTATCCTACATTATAAGGATAGATTTCGATGTTTTGTGTATATCATAAAAAAAATAAAAATCAACCACACATACATAACATATATAGAAAAAATAGTAGATAACATGAAAATAAAATGTTTATTGAAGATTATTGATGTCTAAATACTCATACACTTTGGGATAATTTTAAGCAAAAGTTGGACTGAAGCTCAATAGAAATCTTTTACCTTTATCTTCTCCTATAACACCTATATTAACAAATGCGATATAATCATCTGTGACACCAGATTTTATTTCTGTGGCCTTAACAAGAAGATCATAAGTGTTACCAAAATAACTAAATTGAGTATAGGCTGCTTTCATCACTTTCACATACTTATATACTTTGTAGCCTACATCTCTCTTATTTGCCTCCTTTACAGCAAATTTTGCAAGGTCCACTACTTTAGGATCGTTTGGATCCAAGTTCTTCCAATCACCAGGTTGCAGTTTGGGGAACGAATCTAGAGAATTTGTTACATGGTTTAATGAAATTGGTAACTTTTGATCATCATTTGTTGCAAGGCAGACGGTAAAAGCAATTGCTATCATCGAAAAAGACATAAAAAGGACACAATTTAATTTGAAAGACATGTTTGATAGTGGAGTGCTTAACACTAATTGGTGAGGGGATTATTTATAGGAAAATTGTGAAAGCTAGATTTTGGTTAGAAGCATATAGAAAATTAGATGAGATGATAAATTAGTTGCTTTAATTAAGAGGTACAATTAGATTTTTTTTAAATTTATTAATGAGATTATAGTTTGTTTCATATTCAAAATGTGATTTAGTTTTTGTTGACCAGTGTGAACAGTGATTTAGTTTTTGTTGACCAGTGTGAGCATAATCTTATTATGTTTTAATGATTTATTTCTTTAGATTGTATAAAGAATTTGAAATTCACCGGACTATGTTCATATTGATGCATCTAATTGGGCCTATTTCATGAAGTCCCAAAAGTTTGGGCTTAATTTGGACTTCTACGATAGGCCCAATTAGATGCATTAATATATTATTATTAGACTACTGAATCTCAAACTATACAAAATGGACCCTTTAAACAAACTATTTACAACCTCATATCCACCCCAAAATAATTTCTTCCAGTACCCATTCGGCCCAAACTAATTACCCCTGTATCCCCTTTAATTATTTTTAAATTCACGTGTTGACGTCAGCGCTCACCCTTCATGATACCGATAGGATATCAATATATTGATGGATATCACAAAGGATTACGCTCAGTCCTATATGATACCGATATTGTATCAACATACCGATGGAGTATCACAAAGAATATATTTACTAATTAGTTTAATAAATAAGATTGTGATTTTAATCATTTTCTCTTAATTGTTTTATTTTTATTTCTTAAAAAAGAGTTTAATCCTATATGATACTGATAAGATATCAGGATATTGTTATGGTATCATTGAGGATTTTAAAAGTGTCTCATTAAGGATTTTCAATATCATGATAATATACAAATATATTGTAGTAGTATCATTCATGTAACATCGAATGACTTAGGAAAACCTTTATGATACCATCACAGTATTCATATACTATGATGGTATCATTCAACATTTGTATGAAATGATCCTTAATGGCCAGTATATGATAGTTTAATGGAGATGTAGCCGAATGATTGAAGTAGAAATCAATGATACCATGACAATATATAGATATACTATGGTAGTATCATTAAGGACTGAAACAGCCTTAGTGATACTATGTCAGTATATTGATATTGCGACGGTATCTTAGTCGTGAATCTCATATTTTGAAGGATATGAATTGTAAAAGGATATTTGAGCATGGTCTTAATTTTTCCTTTTATATATATATATATATATGTCTTACAGACACAAAAATAATTATGTTCTCATTAAGTCAACTAAAGTTTAATTACATTTTTAAAGTGAAAAATAACTATAAAGAATAATCTCATAAACACAACATAATCTAATTGCACCTTAATTCGTCAAAGGCTTCTAATTAGACTTAGCTTTCAAAAATTCCTATAAATAATCCCCCGACCAGCTAGTGTTGAGCACTCCACAAATTTCTTCTTAAAAGTAAAGTGACTTTTAAATTAAATTCTCTCCTTTTCGTGGCTCTTTGGATGGTCATAATTACTTCTATGCGCAACAAACAATTGAAAGTACATAAAAGATTCAAAGAATTCTAAAGTGATGGACATTGCAGAATTTACAGTAAATACAAAAAATGCTAGATCAGAAGGCAAGACTCATAAGATTGTGAAAGTATTGAATGAAAAATTGCGAGTTGCTAAAATTGGCGTAACTTATTAACTAATTATTGTCACCGTAGAAAATGATGTCAAAAAAAATACTATAGTGATTGCTTTCGATAATCCCAAAGACAATGTTAGAAAACTCATTTCCTTAACTTAATCTTTTGCGTAAAATCTAAGTGTATAAGCATTTAGAAATATGCCTATTATCTAAAGAATATACTTTTGAATAAATAACATAATTTGACATTTGACTTTATGTTACCTACTCTTTTGTCTATATTATTATTATGCGTAGTCAATTATTCTTTTTTCATGATATGCATAAATCATCTTAAAAGAATGTATCGTCTTTTTCAACTTCAAATGAGAAATTTGTTGTGAACCATATTGAAACCATAGTCTAATTACCTCTAAAGTAATTAACCTTCATCTAACCTAATTCTTCATATGTTTCTAATCAGACTTGCTTTCAAATTTTCCTATAAATTTCAATTCTCTTTCTTTTTGTGATTTCTTAAATAATAGTAATTGCTTCTACCTTTTATCATCTTTTTATAGTAAATGAAGATTAAAAGTTACTGAATACTGTAGCTCCATCACCGTCACATGGTGGTTGGCTGCCATAGAAGATACAAATGATCCTAAAGTGGTCGACGTTGCAAATTTTGCTCTCAATACGAAAAATAACATAACAAATTGAAATTTGAGAGTGTGTCGAATGGAAAAATCAAAATCGGCAATAATAGCATCACTTATCGACTAGTTATTGTGGCCACTAAATTCGAAACCACAAATGAATATTTAGAGATTATTTTCCAAAATTCTATGGACAATATTAAAAATCTCATTTTCTTCGATTTATCTTTTGCGTAAAACTTTAAGAATATGTGCATTTAGAAGTATCATTATTTAAATAATATACTTTTAAATAAACAACTCAAATTTAACTCTTCATTTTATGTTACTTACTCTTTTGTCTAAATTAACTTAATAAACATATTAACTAAATAGTTAATGGAAATTATTCATTATTGCTTTAATAAAGATATTGAATTATGTCCCTGTATCTTTAAAAAAATGCGGGTTAAAAAGAGCTAAGAAAATAATCACAATATCATTATTTTTATATTTTTACCTATTCATTTATATTTTTAATTATTTTTTTAATAATAGTCCTTTTGGATTTTTAGGACTAAAAAAATGTGGTAACGTTAATTTGGATTTATGTGATAATGTCAATTCAAATGAAATAGAAATATATTTATTAGTATTGTAGAAAATCTTCCTTAATTAGTAAAATTGTAATTACTTTCAAAATCACATTTGTTATTTGAAATAGTTTCATTTTTTTCCTTTGACTATTTAGTTAAATAATCTATAGTCAACCATATAGAAAACACAGCCTAATTATCTCTAAGGTAATTAACCTATTATCTTGCCTAATTCTTCATATGCTTCTAACCAAATTAGCTTCAAAGTTTTCTATAAATTATATCCTCTCCAATTAGAGTTGAGCACTCCAATATCAAAATATTCTTCTTTAAACAAAATGGCTTTTATATTCAATTCTCCTCGTCTGGCAACTCTTTCGATGATAGTAATTTCTTTTACCTTCTGTAATGCTTTTGTAGCAGATGATGATCAAAACTTGTTGGATTCATTCAAATATGCAAGGAATACTGTAGCTTCGTCCCCATCACATGATGAATGGCAGCCCATACAAAATATAAATGATCTTAAAGTGATCGAAATTGCAAAATTTGCGGTAAATACGGAAAATAGCCTATTAGAAGGAGTTCAATTGGAATTTGGGAGTGTATCAGATGGAAGATTTAAAGTTGATAATAATGGAATCACTTATGACCTAACAATTGTCTCTATAGAATTTGATGAAGCAAATGAATATGAAGCTGTTGTTTTCGAAAATTCTAAGGATAATGTTAGAAAACTCATTTCCTTTGATTAATCTTTTGCTTAAATCCTAAGTGTATCAGCATTTTGAAATGCCTATTAATTATTATATCATCAAAATATATTTTTGAATGAAAACATTTCATTTTATGTTACTTTCTCTTTTGTCTATATTAATTAATTATGCATAGTTCATTTTTTTTTCATGATATGTATGTTTGGACACTTTATCTTGTTCAACTTAAAATTGAGATGATTTCAATTACAATAATGATATTTATGTCCACACTACTTTACCCCCAATTTAATTATTTTGGTTTTGCTCAAAAGTATAAACAAAATTTTTTATGCTAATTTTCAACCCAGTGAATGCAAATCGAGATAGCAAGATTGATATCAAGAATAGTATGAAGTATTTTAAATACGAAAGATTTATTAAAAAGGCTTTTAAAGTTTATAGCATGTTGGTATGGATTTATGAGGAAAGTGATGACGACAACCACATAAGTTTAGGGATACATCCTTGAAATGAATTATTACTTGCTAATCTTTTCGAGTGAATTATTGAGATTTTTTCCAGAGTTCAAAATACATGAATTGTTCAAAATTCAAGATAATCATTAGGACTTTTTTTTATATATATATTTACCTTTTATTTAATGGGATTCTTAATTACTTTACATTTTCTAGTTGAATAATTTGAAAATATCAAAAGGATAATTAGAATAAAATAGTCTTTAATTTATGTCTTTAAATATTATTTTCTCAAGGAATATGTCAAACCTCAATGATTCACTTAATATGGACCAGGGGAAGTATATTTCTGCTTTGAGGGTGTGGAAGAGAACACTAAATTAAGTGCAATCATATACTGATATACATAATAAGCATTCTAGTCCTTTAAGGGCCTTTACTATATTAACCAATGAAGTTATTCTAAATTTAAACTTTAAATGAAGAAGGTTTGTTAGATAATTAAGGAACTAATCTATGAAAATTTTGAGTAAAACTTGAATGTATGAAAATTTAAAAGTAGTTATTAATTAAATGATTTTTCGTTCTTTTTTACCCTTTCATGGTGACCCGCGGTTTTTCTCTTTGTGACTCGAATCCATAATATCAAAATTGGAGTCGATAAACATAATAACTAATTTTAGGTTTTCACATATAATCCTAATGGCATTTTATGATTAATTTGGATTTATGTGATAATGTCAATTCAAATGAAACAGAAAAATAATTAGTAAAATTGTAATTACTTCAAAATCACATGTGCTATTTGAAATTAATTTATCGTCTTTGACTATTTATAGTAAAATAATTTATTGTCAACCATAAAGAAAGAACAATCTGATATTTATTACCTATAAAGTAATTAATTTATCATCTTACTTAATTCTTCACATGCTTCCAACCAAATTAGCTTTTAATTTTTTTAATAAATAATAACCTCACCAATTAGTGTTAAGCACTCCAATATCAATTTCTTCTCAAAGAACAATGGCTTTTAAATCAAATTCTCTTCTGACTCTTTCGATGATGATAGTAATTGCTTCCATTTTCTGTCATGTTTTTGCTATGACCGATGATCAAAAATTACAGAATTCGTTCGAAAATGTAATGAATACTCTAGATCTGTCTGTATCAAATGGTGATTGGCAAACTATCAAAGATCCAAACGATCCTAAAGTGGTGGACATTGCAAAATTTGCAGTAAATAGTGAAAATATCATATCAAAAGATGTTGAATTGACACTTGAGAGGGTGTTGAATGGAAGATTTCAAGTTGATAACGATGGCACCACTTATGAATTGACAATTGTAGCCATAGATTTTGATGAAGAAAGTGAATATAAAACGGTTGTTTTCGAAAATTCTAAGGACAATGTTAGAAAACTCATTTCATTCTCTTGCTTAAAACTTAAGTGTATCAACATTTAGATATTATTTTAAAGAATATATTTTCGAATAAACAACTCAAAGTTAAGCATTTTATTTTATGTTATTTACTCTTTCGTCTATGTTAATTATGCGTAATTGAATTTTCTTTTTTTCATGATATTCGTAAATCATCTTATCATTATGTATGTATGGACATTTATCTTGTTCAACGTAACATCGAAACAAAGCAAAGTTGTCGCCTAAATAATTTAGAATTTGATCGCCTCTCTGAACAAACTTATTCTAAGCTTAATCTTAGCTTAGACTGCTTTGTCAAAGCATATTTAGCTCAGAGAAAGCTCAGAGAAAAACAAAGTGAGAAGAGAGAAGTGAGACGAAGAAGAAGAAGAGAAATGTGGAGAAGAGAGAGATGAAAATATCTTTTTCATTATTCTGTTATTGGTGACTCATTACACATCAGTGTATATATATTAATACACAATACTCACAACAGAATATTAACAACTAATCAGTTACAACAAACTCAACTGATTAACTAACTAATTGGTCTTAACAGATAATAGCAAAGACAGAAATGCCCCTAGCTCATACTCCTTCACTTATAACACTCCCCTTCAAGCTAGGTGGTGTAAATATGTTCAACACCCCTAGCTTGGATAAGAGATATTCATGCTGAGCTTTAGGCAAACCTTTGGTTAGTATGTCTGCTGGCTGCTGTTGAGTTGGGAGATAGTGTACTTGAATTAAGCCTTGTTGCAGCCTTTCTCTAATAAAGTGACAATCTATTTCTATATGCTTGGTTCTCTCATGATACACTGGATTGGCAGCAATCTGAATCGCAGCTTTACTATCACTATACACCTGTACTGGCATTTCAACTTCAGCTCCTACTTCTTTTAACAAACCCAGTAGCCAGACCAACTCTGACACAGTTGAGGCCATGCTTCTATATTCAGATTCAGCTGAGCTTCTTGACACTGTGGATTGCTTCTTAGCCTTCCATGATATCAATGACTCTCCAATTTTTATCATGTAGCCAGTGACTGACTTCCTGGTTAGAGGGCAAGCAGCCCAATCTGCATCACAATATGCACTAACCTGGTTGTTTGAGTGACTTGAGAGCAGTATGCCCTGTCCAGGTTGTCTTTTTAGATATCTGACTATTCTTAGTGCAGCATCCATGTGAGATTTTTTGGGTTGATTTAAGAATTGACTCAGTGTCTGAGTACTGAAGGATATGTCTGGCCTTGTCATGTTGAGATACAGTAGCTTACCTATAAGCCTTTGATATGCTGATTGATCTGTCAGGGGATCATCTGATTCCTCTTGATTCTTGTTCATATGTTCATCATACTGTTTGGATGTCAATTTGATATTTGCATCCATTGGGGTGCTTGCTGGTTTAGCTGCTGACATTCCCACTCCTGCTATGAGTTCAAGTGTATACTTTCTCTGATGCATAAGTATTCCTTTTGTGGACCTTGTAAACTCAATTCCAAGGAAGTATTTAAGCTCCCCTAAGTCTTTCATCTTGAAGGCCTTTTGTAAGGCTTTCTTAGTTCCTTCTATTAGCTTCAAGCTGCTGCCAGTGATCAGCATGTCATCTACATACACCAGTACTATAGCAACTCCTTCTGATGATTTGTTTATGAACAGAGAGTGGTCATATTGACTCTGTGTAAACTTCAGTCTTAGGAGGGCTTCAGTGAGTTTTTGATTCCACTGTCTTGGGGCTTGCTTGAGACCATACAAAGACTTTGTCAGTCTACACACATTCTCCCCTTGACTGACAAAACCCTGAGGAAGCTGCATGTAGATTTCATCTAATAAGTCTCCATGTAGGAAAGCATTAAAAACATCCATCTGATGAATGTGCCATTGGTTGGCTGCTGCAATAGATAAAACAGTCCTCACTGTCACCATCTTAACCACTGGAGAGAAAGTCTCTGTGTAATCAATTCCTTCCTGCTGGCTATACCCCTTTGCAACTAGCCTGGCCTTAAATCTGTCTATCTCACCTGTGGATTTGTATTTGACTTTGAAAACCCACCTGCATCCAATAGCTTTCTTGCCTGCAGGGAGTGGAGTAATCTCCCAGGTATGATTGCTCTCCAGGGCTTGGATCTCTGCCTTCATGGCCTCAATCCACCTAGGATCTTTGATTGCTTCAGCATAGCTGGCAGGTTCTGCCACAGTGGATGTAGCTGCAATGTAACATTGATAAGAAGGGGATAGATGAGAATAGGAGACATAGTTAGATATAGGATAAGGGACATCTTGAAGTGTGTTGAAAGAGACAAAATCCTTCAACCAGGCAGGGGATTGTTTAGATCTTGTTGACTTTCTAGTAAGCTGAGAAACTACTGCAGGAGGCTCTTCATGAACAATTGGAGCAACCTGCAGATGCACTTCAGCTTGCTCAACATCTGCATGTATAGAAGGCTGAGCAGGAATTGGTGAGACAGCAGCCTGGTCAGGAATTGATGAGAGTACAGGAGCCAATGCAGGGATAACTGAATCATAAAGAGTATCAACAAACAACCTCTGATGTGTAGACCTGTCATCTGTGGCAAATGGGAAGATATCTTCCCTAAAGAGAACATCTCTACTCACAAAGAAAGACCTGTTAAGCAAATCAAATAATATGTAGCCTTTCTGCACTTCAGAGTAGCCCATGTGGACAGCAGACCTTGATCTGGGCAGGAGTTTATCATGCTCAGTGAGATTTTTTGCAAAAACCAAGCAGCCCAATGTCCTCAAGTGGGAAAGACCAGGTTTTACACCATATAGTTTTTCATAAGGAGATTTAAACCCAAGCACACTGCTAGGAAGTCTGTTAATAAGATAGGAAGCAGCTAGGACACAGTGACCCCAGAATTTAATAGGAATTTTACCTTGAAATCTTAGTGCTCTTGTGACTTCAAGTAAATGTCTATGTTTTCTTTCAGCAACACCATTTTGCTGAGGAGTGTAGGGACAAGATTTTTGATGTATGACACCTAGTTCTTTAAACAGATTAGCACAAACTGAATTAACAAATTCTGTACCATTATCAGTTCTTATGACTTTGACAGCTTTCTCAAACTGAGTCTGAACATACTTCAGAAATATTGGAAGTGATACACAAACATCTGATTTTTGTTTAAGCAAGAATAACCAGGTCATCCTTGAAAAATCATCAACTATTGTAAGAAAATATTTGTTGCCATCAAAAGTAGCTGTATTGTAAGGCCCCCAAAGATCAACATGTAACAATTCAAAGCAGTCAGTACTTTTGATACTACTAGAAGGAAAAGTAGACCTGGTTTGTTTTGCCATTGGACAAACTAGACACTTAGAAACTTGACACATAGTGTGTTTAGTCAGAGTAAACATTTTTGCAAGTATTGTTGTGGAGACATGGCCAAGCCTTTGATGCCATAACTCTACTTCAGTGACATGAGAAGAATCAACAGCCAGAGCAGACTCCTTATTGTTGCTTTGAGATAACTGCCTCCACAGCAGATACAAGCCGCCCTCTTCTTTACCAACTTCCTTCACCTTTCCAGTGTAAAGCTCCTGGAAAACACAAAAGTCAGGAAAGAAGGAGACTGAGCATCCTAATTCCTTTGTTAGTTTGCTGACGGACATCAGATTATATTTGAACTCTGGTATGTGAAACACATTAGTAATAAGGCTTCTAGTTGACAAGCTGCATGAACCAGTGTGTGTTACTGGTGTGGTATTTCCATTTGGTAAGGACACCTCCTTAGGAATATCTAGCTTAAACACAGACTCCTTATTCAGCATATCCAAATTTGACACCATGTGATTTGTTGCACCAGTATCTATAATCCAGACATCACTATTTTCAGTGACAAACAATGCTTTACCTGCAACACTTGCTTTATTTTCATCAGAGGCAGTAACTTTTGAGTGTGACTGTTGATTCAGCATATTCAGGATTTGATCATACTGATCTTTTGTGAATGTGCAGCCTTGAAGTAATTGTTTCACATCCTTTTCAGCTTGATTAGTAGTGGTAGCAGGTGTGCTGGCTGCTACTGTGTTATGCTGTGCCTTGATGTTCCCTTCCCATACTGATTTGTCATATACATTGGTGTTCAATCCATAAGAGAAATGAGCATGAGCAGGTTGTTGACTGGTACTTGAGTCAACATATGTAGTGTTTGCACTTTGTATCTTCTTCTTTGACTTAAAATCTGGTGGATATCCAACAACTTTGTAGCAGTATTCTTTGGTGTGACCTCTACACTTGCAAAAATCACAAACTAGCAGTGTATTTTTCTTGAACTTATGATTTGCACTTGAGCTGTTAACACCTCTAGAGTACATTGCTGCTGACTCTAAGACAGAAGAATTCAGGCCCAAAGTAGTGATGCCTGCAACAACAGATTTTTGATTTTCATCTCCTACTACCATGGCATAAGCCTGATTAACAGTTGGTAGTGGGTCTATCATGAGTATCTGGCTTCTAGCCTGATGATACGAATCATTAAGTCCCATTAAAAATTGATATAATCTCTGCCTATTCATGTGAGCAACAAAGCCTCTAGACTTCTCACAGTTACAGCCAGGCGCAGGTACTAACACCTCAAATTCATCCCACAAAGCTTTTAACTTTGTGTAATATGCAGAAACTGAAGCCGTCCCCTGCTGCAGAGTTGTAATCTCTTTATGCAAGCTGTATGTCCTTGAGCCATCCACTCTGTCAAACCTTTCTTGTAAATCAGTCCATACATCCATTGCACTTGAAGCAAATGCAACTCCACTGAGCAAACTTTTTGACATTGAATTCATCAGCCATGACAAGACGATAGCATTTACTCTCTCCCACTGACTCCACAGTTCCTCACCATACATCTCCTTTCTGCATGTACCATCAACTAGCCCTAATTTATTTCTTCCTAGTAAAGCTAGCTTAATCGATCGGTTCCATAGAGTGTAGTTCTCCACACCAATCAACTGAAACGAGATAATACTGATTCCACTTACATCTGTAGGACTTAAGAAAAGAGGATGATTGTAATCAATACCTTGCCCAGACATGCAATTGTTACTTTGATTCGGCTGAACCCGTTGACCTAGGGTTTCTTCACCTGGCATGTTTTTAAGAAATTTCTTTGATTTCTGTAGTTGTAGGAACGATCTAAGCTTCACCTGAGCTTAGACCTGTAAATCAACAAAAAAAAAAAAAACTTGATGAATCTGTGAACCTAACTAGGCTCTTTGACTCAAAAATTGAACGCCTATCGCAGTAAATCACTGCGATACAAGCTCTGATACCATGAACAAACTTATTCTAAGCTTAATCTTAGCTTAGACTGCTTTGTCAAAGCATATTTAGCTCAGAGAAAGCTCAGAGAAAAACAAAGTGAGAAGAGAGAAGTCAGACGAAGAAGAAGAAGAGAAATGTGGAGAAGAGAGAGATGAAAATATCTTTTTCATTATTCTGTTATTGGTGCCTCATTACACATCAGTGTATATATATTAATACACAATACTCACAACAGAATATTAACAACTAATCAGTTACAACAAACTCAACTGATTAACTAACTAATTGGTCTTAACAGATAATAGCAAAGACAGAAATGCCCCTAGCTCATACTCCTTCACTTATAACACTCTCTCCCATCTCTCTCGCCACTCTCCTATAACTGGTATATCAAATACATGTGAATTGAAAAGAAAAGTCAAAAAGGGACAAAAGGTAGGCACAGGCAGCAGGCAGCAGTTTTTGTTGAAATTGCTAGCAGTTTTTGTTGAAAAATTATGTCAGCAACGCGTTTCATTAAACGCGTAAAATCATTTCACGTGTTTTCAATCTCCTATAAATAGAGGGCCTCTTTCCCTCATTTAAATCATCCCAGAAAGAGAGAGTAAGAATTCAAAGAAAGTTATACACCAAGAAAAATATTGTAGTCTTGAGTGTCCTCTTTAGTAGTTATTTCTTTTACAAGAGAGAAGTATTAATTGTTGTTTTCTCCTTGTACTTGAGAACAGTGTACTCCATATTTTAAATAGTGAGATCCTTCTACCCCGTGGTTTTTCCCCTCTATCAGTCAGAGGGGTTTCCACGTAAAATTCTCATGTCCAATTTATTTTCATATTAATTGTCATATCAAACTTTAGTTGTGGTGCTTCCTCCTCCAACATGAATCACACTAGATACATACAAATACATGTATATAGTGTGTATCTAGTGTAATTCACATATATCTGTGATACATGACTCTTTCGCTCGCCTCCCTCCCCATCTCGCTATTCTAGATGTCTTTTTTACATCAATGGCATCAGCTGGAGCAAGCAAATAGAGCAGAGAGCTTACCCCATCCATCGATTAATCACGTGAGTACGCATCCAATCCTCTTGGATAAGAAGACCTAAAACACCAGTCAAGGGAAGACCAACGCGGTTGTTCCTATTTCATTTTCTTCTTCCAAGCCAGCAGCCTCGGCTCGCCGTGCACTACTTACAGAAAAAAAACTTACATTTATCATTAATTAATCTGAAGATCTGACAAATGAACAGGGAAATTCTCACCAGTTTCTTCTTTCCCGATTTCTTCTTTAGAGACGAGTTATACTGACTCAGACACACACGTGGGCGATTGAGTAGTGGATTGATTTGATCACACTTGACTGAATATTCTAGGTTGACTTCGCCGGTATAGCTACAGTGGGTCTGTTGAACTTGGAATGATTACAGAATGCTTACCGCCTTTGATTCGATCTATTCTAAGTGGTCCATTGGGGTTCTAACGGTGGCAGCTGCGGAATCTGCCTCTCTCCCTATTTTAGTGTATTTGATAGCCAAAAATATATGTATCTTGGTGTATCATTCTAAAAAAAAAGGAATAATTCAGGAGTGTTTTTTACATTTATCTCTAAAGAAAAACAATAAAAACAGAATAAGATTAATATTCAAATTTAGTCAACTAAAACATAATCACAATTTTAATGTGAAAACTAACAATAAATACAACATCTAAAGTAACTAATTTATCATCTCACCAAATTCTTCATATGCTTCTAATCAGACTAGCTTTCAAAATTTCCTATAAATAGTCCCCTCACCAATTAGTGTTAGATACACTATTATCAAATTCTTCTTAAAAGGAAAAAAAATGGCTTTTAAGTCCAATCCTCTCTTTTTTGCGACTTTTTTGATGATAGTAGTTAATTTTACCTTCTGCCATGTTATTGCAGCAAATAATGATGATTGGGAGTCCGTAGAAGATTTAGATGATCCTAAAGTGATTGACATTGCAGAATTTGCAGTAAGTGCGGAAAACAACATGACAAAAAACAATGCCTTTAGATTTTTGAAAGTGTTGGATGGAAAATATAAAACTTTTAATGATGGCATCACTTATAGTTTGTATATTATCGGTGGAAAATTCGATGTATTAAGTAATTTTGGGGTGGTTATTTATGAAAATCGTAAGGATAATGTTAGAAAACTCATTTCCTTCACTGAATCTCTTGTTTAAGACTTAAATGTATGAGCATTTAGAAGTACCTATTATTCAAAAAATATGTTTTTGAATCAACAACTCAAATTTAGCATTGCATTTTATGTTACTCTTTTGCCCTTTCTCTTCCTAGTTCTTCATATGCTTCTAACCAAATTAGCTTTCAAATTTTCCTATAAATAATCCCCTCACCAATTAGTTTTGAAAGAAAAAAAGTGACTTTCAATTTCAATTCTTCATACTTATTACTCTTCCAATTGTAGTAAGTAATTGCTTCAATCTTGGGCCATGTTGTTGCAACAAATGATGGCCCAATACCACTTGGTGGTTGGCAGCCCATTTAGGACCCAAAAGTGATGAAAATTGGAGAATTTAGATGTTTTTTTAAGGAAAAATTACATAAATACACAACTTATTTTACCATATTATCTAAAAAAATTTATCATTTGAAAAAATTATAAAAATTCCTACTATTTCCTATTATGTGGTACATCACTGTACGTGACATATCGATCGGATACATCACGTTACGTGATGTATCGGGAAGTCGGATACATCCTTTACGCGATGTATGATGTCGGATACATCCTTTACGCTATGTATGATGTCGGATACATCCTTTACGCGATGTATGATGTCGGATACATCACCTTACGTGATGTATCGATCGGGTACATCATTTTACGCAATATATCAGGACGTACATAATGTATACAAAAGTGACCAAAAAAAAGGAATTTCAGGTAATTTTTAAAAGAATAGGGATAAAATGTAGTTGGGAAGAATCACTATGAAATTTAGGTAAAATTAATTTTTTTAATAATAATAAATTTAAAAAAAGACGACGATGAGGAAACATTTCCCCTATATCTGATATTTAAATTAATCAGACCAATACAAATTTAAATATTTAATAATAATAATAATAATATCTAGACAAACTCGACAGAATAAGCTTTATTAAAATAACTCAATTCCAACCTTAAAGATTCTTCTTCTTATTCTCCCTGTTGCCAAAAAAATAAAATAAGAAAATATGAAATAATTTGTTTTTATGAGATACCATCACCAATTAAGGTGTAACAACAAATACTTTCATCATATCAACAAGAGTTGTGAGTGAGTGGTAATTATTTTTTTCTTCTTAACGGATTAATCAAAATTTTTAGGTTTGAGTCCTACTAGATATAAAGTTATCTTTATTAAAGAGTATTTTATCCAAATATGAGACTTTTCGATAAAAATATAAATTTAATCGAATTCTAATATAATTATCGAACAAAAAAAATATTTCCATGACAATAGTTTAGAACTTTCGTGGAAATGAAAATATGACTGTCGGTTCTCCACTTTACCTAACACTTTCCTTTAAATAAGTGCACCCATTAAATAAATAATCCCACCTTTTCTCTTAATTTTTTTTTTCATTTTTCATTCTCAAAATTAAAAAGAAAAAATGACCATCAAATTGTTTTCTGTTTTCTCCGTGACTCTCTCAATCATCTTAATTTCTTCAATTTTCTTCCATTTCTCCGCCGCGTTGGGTGGCAAAGCTGGTGGTTGGACGCCGTTAAATGACGTAAATGCCCCTGATGTGATTGCGATAGGACAATTCGCGGTGGATGAGCACAACAAGGAGGCAGGGACAAAATTGAAATTTCAAAGTATCGTGAAGGGAGAAAGTCAAGTCGTTGCCGGTACAAATTATCGACTAGTAATTAAAGCTAAGGATGGAGGTTATGTTCGTAAATATTTGGTGGTTGTTTGGGACAAACCATGGGAGAAATTTAAGAAACTTACTTCCTTCAAACAAATGTAAGTGTTGGTTATGATTCACGATCTCGAGCAGTGGATTCAGAATAAATGTGGTCTTATAATTTATATATATGTTTTTATATTTTTTGTACATGTACATATTGTTCGAGATATGTATTAGTTATAAATTCAGCTTTTAAGAACTTAAATCTTGAGTTAGTTGATTCAGAATAAACGTGATCTTATAATATATATGTTTTAATGTTTTTGTGTTTTGTATATATATATATACATTGCTTGAGATATATATTAGTTATAAATTCGGTGAATTTATATTAATCTAGAATTGGTGGATTCAAAATAAACGTGCATATGTTACTTTTTCATGTTTTTATATGTGTATATATTGTTCGAGATCTGTATCACGAGGATTCCTTGTGAAATTGACTAGTTTTATGCTTTTTTTGAGCAAATTTCCTCCTTTTTTTTTCTCGTATATAAGCTATTATTTAGTTGAAATTGCAGAATCTACCTTAAATTTGTGGAAAATAAACATTATGTGTATACCGTTTGAGATATGTATACGTTTTAGTGTTTTCATATATGTATATACTGAGAGATTTATCGTAAAATTAGTTAGTCTTATGTTTGTTGTCAACCTACTGCAATCTTCCTTTAATTGAACGAAAGCAATAATTTCAGTTGAACTCGGAGAATTCATCCTAAATCCACGGAGGAAATATGCTCACTAGTCAATTTGTAGGGTTATTTGTTTGAATTTTATGGTAATTAAGAAATATGGTGTGTGTTCCATTTTTATGTAGCGTGGATTTATGGATATTTGTTTTTTGTGTTTACGTTATTTGAAATTGTTCGTCTCTTTTGTTTTGGACAAAGTTTTCAATTTGGAGTCTAAATCGACATTGAGTCATTTGGACGTTATTGTTGATTTTGTCAATGACTCAACATAAGATTAGTTAATTTATATTGTATATATATAATCCTCATACTAGATGGTATATATTATTTGTAGATGATATTGTACTAATCTACGAAAATATAAATATTAATCAAAAGTTTAAACTATGGAACACTCTAGAATGAGCAGTCTGGTACATTAAACTTTTGCTATGTGCGGAATTCAGAAAGTGTCATACTACGGTGTCTATTGTACACAATATTATCTTGAGCTTATTTTCATATCTCGAACCTCGTGATCTCCTAATCAATCACATGACAATAATTTTACCAGTTATGTTAAGACTCCCTTTATATATAGAGCACTCTAGAATTTCTGCAAGTTTAGCTAGCAGAAAACAAAAGGCTTATGATAAAAAAAAACATACTTAATTTTTAACTATCTATTGTTACGTTTGCATGTTTGGATCATCACTCTTTCTATTAAAAACATCTCGATGATGAGCTAATCAGATATTTGTTCCATAGCGATAGCAGGCGCATGCATACCAACTCAATATCGAGGTGCGTTTTAATACACAAAAAAAGTGATAGTTTAAATAGGTAAATAGAACAATAGACAATTAAATCATAAACTTTGCTAAAATGTGATGATATACATGTATTTCTTTACCATCCAATTTACAATTACAATTTACAAGCCACATTTAAAAAATCCAACTTATCAATCGTTTAATTTCACAAATCATAACATCAAAAATTAAAGCAGACATAAAAATAGATAAAAAGTAACAATTTTTGCACCTTTAAAAAGTTATATCATACTCCGAACTAAAATAGCACAAAACACACCTTAACCATCTAGAAGTTATCTCTAAAATTTTAACTAAAAAGAGAGAAGACATTACAAAAAACACTAGGTGATTTCGTTCTATTTATTTTAGTCTGAGTGGACAGAGTTATCTCATACTTGATTATCTGTTGTTAATGGAAGATGATATATATCCCGTGAAAATAATTAAAGGTGAACGTAAACTGATTCGAACAACATAATTAATTATAATAATTAAAAAAAAGGCATTACAAGAAACACAAAGCCAAGTCAATATTCCATAGCATATCCTCACTAGAAAAGTTAGTAGCCAGATGACAGTGCAATAAATCTAAGTACTTTTCTAGCCAATTTAGTTGAAAAGGACCACTTTCATTTTAATTTCAAATTCAAAGATTGTAATAATGAATGAAGAAAAAAGATGGATTGATTAAATAGATGTGTTTGGAGATAGATGGTAAGGCCCAAAATGAGTGGTCAAGCTATAGAGTATTCATGTGACCTTCAAGGTGGAAAGGCTTCCATTTTATTTAATTGGTTGTACCCAATGTTTCAAGTTGGCTCAACAACTCCATATACCCTCTTTTGGTTTAATTATTAGATATTCACAAATTCATTAATCCGATTAATTTAAATCAGAATACATTATGAGGGATTTTAGAATTTTTGACCACTACAAAAAGTTGTGATGAATGGATAGAATCGCTTTATCCATAATTAAAAATTTCAATTTCAAATTTTGAGTATGATTTTTTTAGTAGAGAGAATTTTTTTTAATAAATCTTTTTGCAATACAAATTTAAATTAATGGAAAGCCCAATAAAATTATCAAACATGATAGAAAACAAAAAAAAATCTGTCTTCATTCGTAGAACTCGAAACCTTCAAAAAGAAAGAAAAAGGATGCATGAAATTGATGTAAAGCAAAGGTGGGGATAGACACAACTGTTCTTCATTAAAAGGACATTTTATATTGGATATCCCCACTTCCATTTTCTTCTTTTTAAAAATTTAATAGAGTGAAATGGAAAGTTCCAAGTGGAGATATCAGAAAATAGCATTATCACATAATCATGTTAATTGTTAAATAATGTGTCTCAAAAATCCAAGGTAAGGTCACGTCTACTAAATTTTTGTAGTTCGATCCTTTTTGAATTCCACACATAGCAAAAGCTTAACGCATTGAATTGTCCCTTTCATGTGAATTAGGAAAAAAAAGAGTAGAAAATTGAGTTTTCTAAATCATGGTAATTTAGAAATATCAATATTTTGAAAATTGATGCATGGAATTTTAAAAATCTATGTTTATATATGAAGATTTGAATCTATCTTGGCAAAGTAGGATAAATTCTGCGTATGTAGACACCACTTTCTCTATCCAATTAGGGTATGATTTCTTAGACGGCGGCCTCATTAAGGGTCTGACGTCAATTTCAAGCTCCTGTAGCGCTTCGACCATAGACTTTATTTATGAGATTACATCGAGTATTTTGTTGTTATTTTACTAGCGGAAGAAATTAGAGTTTTTTCTAGAAGTCTTTTCAATTTAGTGAAAGAGTTTTTTTCTTTCAAAGCTGCTTGAGAAAAAATAAACAAACGTGACATTTTTTTAACAAACAATAGCTAAAGTAGTTTGTATATTATTTCGAAGATTTTGTGTCCCTTGAGAAGTTCAAAAGAAATCACGTCTCAAAACAATATAAAAAACAATGATACAAGTTGACTTGTGAACAAATTAATAAGTGTTAATGATCCTAGTAATTATAGATTATTATAACTTTGTAATGTTGTTCTTCCATTTGATTTTCTCTACGCACATAATAAGAATCAAAATCGGATATTAGATTGATACTTTTTTTAACTATTCGATATTCAAAATCCATTTAACTAATTCAGATTCATTGTACACAAATTTTATTTATTAAAAAAGAAGCACTCTCGTATTAAAAAAAATTCATTATTAAAGCTCAAAATTGAGATCTTCACTCAAGGACGGAAGAATATTCCAAAATTTCTTAAGTGATGTAACGTGCCATCTTTAGGATAATCACTTGACAAAAAAGCTGATTTATTAAAAATTGACTTGCACAAATTTTATATATCATCATTGATACACTACAATTGCTAAACAATAGATAAAGGTTTGACAAACAATTATTTATGCTTAATTTTTACATTGTAATGATCATAAACAATTTTATGATTATTTACCATAATCACCAAATATATATAGTATATTCCTTTTCATTTACCATAATCACCAAATATATATAGTATATTCCTTTTCATATATGACATGTTCATTTATCAAACACATTTGACACGAGATTGGTATGGAAAAATAAAATAAAATATTGTTATAGAAAATAAGTAACTGATTAGAGAGGATAATGAATCATACTAAGATACAATCCAAACAGGTTATAGAAAACAATAATGAGGATTTTTTTACAAAAATCTGTTGAATCAATGCCGCGTGAAGGTAGAAGGGTCAAGGGTCGTGAACTTTTTTTCCCGCAATAGGGAATAGTTGGCACAAATAATGCAAGTGTTATTTGGAATGATTGAACGTAAAGCACCTACAATTAACTTCTTAAGTTTGCCGTCAACTTAAAAATTCAGTCATTGATAAACATTGAGAAACTATCAAATTGGAGTATCACATGGGCTAAGAAAACTTTCGATACAACGGTGAAATGCATAGAATTTGGAAAAAAAAATACCATATCTAGAATTTATATACGATAAATTAAAATAGATATCATATTAATTAAATATCAAAAGAATACTTACCACGCTGACACAACATTCAACGATAAGTATACAAAATTATACCCAACATTCATTGGTGAGTATACAATATTAGTGTTAGTTAGATGTAAAAGAAAACATATTGAGAGTTTTTCATGGAATTCGGGGATTAACTCACAATCGCCACAATCTCTTCTTTTCGGATGATTACTTTGTGGTGAATATTTTATGGGTACTGAGAAAAATTTTCACAATGTAATAACCTACAAATCATACAGAATATACAAATCGCACCAAACAAGTATTATGCGACAGACTCAACTCTAAGGATATTAACAAAGATATTGAGAATTACAATGAGAAATATAACAATAATAACACGCTCAATTATATAACATATCTTAGGGTCAAGAGAAAAGTAATCCAAAAGAGTGTAGAAAAGAAAGTACTAAAATTAGAAGAAATAGTGATATAAAAAGAATTTGGGCATAGGAGAAAACTACACGTACTTGTAGACAATTTGAAGTAGCCACCATAGAGCGAATCAAGATCAACAACTACTAAATTCGTCTTTTCCAATCCAAACTCGCTAGACCCACAAAAAATGACAGCAAATCTTGGAGAAAAAATGGAACCACATGAAGAGTAGTAAAGGATTGAGGAAGTTTGAAAGAATTTGAACAGTGTGTAGAAAATCCAAAATTTGGGGAAGTGGGTGTGAGGGAAAATCAATCAAAATAGGAATCTGTTTATCAGGACCGAAAGGGGGCGGCAAAGCGTCGGAACCACAACCAATTGTGGTTCAGAGGCTGTCGTCCCCAATTCAAGCAGTAACAGCAGCTGCTGCGTCATCGTTTAGGGAGAATAGTTTTGGTGCTGGTGATGGTGCGAAGATGAAGGGTTTATTTAAGTCTAAACCCAAGACTCCTGTTGACGTTGTTCGTCAGACCCGTGAACTTCTTATGTATGTTGAACGGGTTAATGATACTCGAGAGGGCAAACGAGAGGAAAAGGTTTCAAATTTTTCAGTTCATGATTGATTGTTACATTGTCTAGTTTTGTTAATTTGTGAATTAGTGAGCTGAAGGGTAAGGTTTACGTAAACACTATCCTCTCTAGACTCCACTTGTGGGATTACAAGGGATAATGGAGAGAAATAGATATTGAGGATTCATATTGCCGACCTCAGCTAATTTGGTTTGAGACTGAAGTTGATTGGTTTGGTTAATTTGTTTGAGTGGATGCTTTTTGTGATCTTCTTATCTATGTTGAGGGGATTCCTGACACTCGCGAGGTCAAACCAGAAGAAAAGGCTTGAAAATTTTCAGTTTTTTAGTTGATGATTGATTGTTACATTGTCTAATTTGTATTGCTTTTTGTTTGGTGGCGTCAATTTTTTGGGGTAAGACTTTTGAAGTTGGCGTAGTTTGTGAATTAGTGAGCTCAATTGAGTAACAATGGATATAGAGGATTATATAGCCGATCTCAACTAATTTGGTTTGAGATTGAAGTTGATTGATTTGGTTCAATTTGTTTGAGTCAATGGTTTTGAATTAGCTTGTTTTGTGAGATTCTAATGTATGTTGAGCAGGTTTGCGACACTCGTGAAACCAAATGAGAAGAAAAGGTTTTATTTTTATTTTTATTTTTGCAAAATTGTTACCTTGTCTTGTATTGAAAGAAAAATGGGACCCGAATAGAGCAAAATATATAGGGAATTATATCTTCGAGCCTAACTAGTTTGGTTTCGAGGCATAGTTGATGATTGATCGATCAATTGTTGGAGTGAGTCTTTTTGAAGTGGCTTAGTTTGTGAATAAGTGACCTGAAATTAGTAGAATGGATATTGAGGATTCATATAACTGAACTGAATGAATTTGATTTTGGACTGAAGTTGATTGATTTGGTTCAATTTGTTTGAATCAATGCTTTTGAATTACCTTGTTTAATGGAAATTTTCAGAAATGGGATAGCTTTAGTTGGTCCAATTTGGATCTGGTGCATTTGCTTGTGATCAAAATTTATTTTTTAATTCTGTAGATTGCTAAACAAGCTATGGAAGTGGCGGATAAGTGCAATGGATTGAATTGGTTCAGTTTGTTTGAATGAACATTTTTGAATTAGATTGCTTTGTGAATTTTTTAAGGAATGCAATAGCTTTAGTTGGCGCAATTTGGATCCCAGTCATTTGCTTGTTATCAAAATTTTATTTTATTATGTGGAACACTAATTGCTAAACAAAGAATGGAAGTGGTGTATAAGTTCTTTCTAGTGACATGCAGTATTCTTGATTTGTTTTCTATGTTCTGGAATATTGTGATTGAATCAACAGTGAGTCAGTGACAATGACTATTTTGAATGTCGCTGATATAGATTCTCAATAATTTGGTATATATATATATATATGACAGTACTGTTATATGAACTATTATATTTTTTGATTATGTTTAGTAGTGTTTGTTATGCACTTTTTTTTAATGAAGTTGTACCCTTTTTATTCTTAAATGTATATTTGCAGATGATAGAGTTAAGCAAGTCAATCCGGGAATTAAAGATCATTCTTTATGGGAATGGTGAATCCGAACCTCTTGCTGAGGCTTGTGCTCAGTTGACCCTAGAATTCTTCAGAGAGAACACGCTTCGACTGATAATTAATTGTCTTCCCAATTTGAATTTAGAGGTAAGGTAACATCTTCTGTACGTTCAGAAAGTTGCTTACGGTCAGATTGTCTCGCTCTTGCCACATCACGGGTCTTATTTATGTCTTTTTTTTGGGAGAGAGTATGATCTGGTTTTTGTTCTCTGATCTTTATGATGGTTCTACTACATTATTCGATCATTTTGAATTGGAGTTTCACTTCTGTTAAGCCTGTTATCTTGTTCTTGTCTTCTCCTTATTTTCCTATTAAAATGATGTTTCTATTTCACAGACCCGCAAAGATGCTACTCAAGTAGTAGCAAATCTGCAGAGACAGCAGGTTCAGTCACGACTGATTGCTTGTGATTACTTGGAAGCAAACATTGATCTGATGGACAAATTAATAATAGGGTAAGCTACAGTACACAAGATATTCAAAATCTGGTGTCTTGCTAGTATGATGCTTTGTCCTGCATTGTCAAATGCGTCATGTTTAGTAGTTATTTCTTTAAGTTTTTCTTACCTTTACTTTCTGACAGACTTTTCTAATCTGTATCCCTGTGAAAGCTAGGTCAGATTATTTCGATGAAAGAAACCATTTTTTAGATATAGACTTTTAGACTATAGAGTTCTTGTTTTTTTTGTACTGACAAAAACTTAGGTTCTTTTATTCCTTATATTTTATTGTGTTCTGGATCTAATCCTTGTTATCAGGATTTTCTTTTGCTTGAAACACTTCCCTTTTTGGTCCTCCAGAAATATCAGCTCTACACCATGACAAACTCGAGATTAAATTGAGATTAAGCAGAGACCTTATTTTCTTTATTAGTCCAAATGATAGTATTTACTGGACCTTCATAATGTCATCTGTGTTGTTATCACATAAATGGGATGAGGAAATATTCTCCGGCTGCATTTTTGCAAGTATGTTTTCAGATAGCTTCTAGGAACTTAATTTTTGGGGGGCAAAAAATGTTTCTGAGGATTCCTGTTGCTAATCTCCTGGTTGTGTGTTTGCTGACTTCTGATGATCCTTTTCCCATGTCATCTAGGTATGAGAATACAGATATGGCTTTGCATTATGGTGCAATGTTGAGGGAGTGCATTCGCCACCAGAGTGTTGCAAGGTAAACCACCTGAACCTATATGGTGGGGTTTTTCCATCTTTTAGTATACTGTCTAGAAATTTTTTCTTTGCTCCTTCAAGTTTATTGGTGTTAAGATATTAATTTATCTGACTTTCTGGTGAAATAATTAGTTTCTTTGATTACTCTCTTTCTAGTCCCTGATTATTGCTTGGAAACATAAAAAAGTAGCTCCGTGCTACTAAATGGGTCTTTTTCTAATAACTTGTATTTCCTCTTTTGTTTTTAGGTATGTCTTGGAGTCTGAGCATATGAAGAAGTTTTTCGATTATATTCAGCTGCCAAATTTTGACATTGCTGCTGATGCTGCTGCCACTTTTAAGGTTAAATGCTCTTGATCATGATTCTGGAATGATTATCACTGTCTGCTTCTCCTTTGCCTACCACACATCATTAAGTTGGTAGAAAAAGCAGAAAGTGAAGCCTTTTTGCTACTTTAAATTAGAAATAATTCAATAAGAAGTAGCTGCATTAGTTTCATGGGAATTCATTCAACATTGCTTTCATCCATATTTATAGGAGAAAGTTATTGTGGAATGGGGTGATTTGTTTCTCCTAGAAGCAAGCACTTGTTGGCAAAGTGGCTCTGGAAATATATAGCTTTTCCTATTCCGTAAGAATAGCTTACCATGAGTACTGTGATGTTATCCTTATCGGCTTGTAATTCTTGATCAGGAACTCTTGACAAGGCACAAATCAACAGTAGCTGAATTTCTTTCGAAGAATTATGACTGGGTAATGAAAGTTAATTATTTGGATAAGTGTTTGTATTGAATGTGTGCAAGCATATTGTTTGAAGTATCTATTATTTCTTTTGAAGAATCATGCTGCTTGTGGCTTTATTTTCATTAACGTTCATAATGCTCTCAAGCTACTTCTTCAATACTAGTTCCGGTTACTCTATTAAGTTCTTGTTATGATTACATGATTGTGAGGTCATCTTTTTCGTTCTTGAGTGTTTCGTGGCAATGTGTTAACCCCATGGGCACTAGGCAGTAGTATTATAATTTTAAATTGGGGACCTTTTTTCTGTTGCTCCTATTGTCTATTTCATCCAGGTTTATGGACCCCCTTCCCCCAAAAAAATAAAAAGAAAACTGTTGTTTATTTGCGTTAGTAGGTTTGTGAGGTGATATCTGCTGTTTCCAGTCTTCTTATTGGGTTGCATATGAATGACTTGTTAGTTCTGGAAAATAGATTTATGTTAACTCATACACCGTCTTGTGGTTCTGGTTTCAGTTTTTCACAGAGTATAACTCAAAGCTGCTCGAGTCTAGTAACTACATCACCAGAAGACAAGCTGTCAAGGTAAGGGATTTGTCCCCTCTTTGATGTGGAAATATTCGGTTGAATAGTCTATTTCTGGTAATTCTGGCATGAGTTTTGTTTCTTTGAAATCTCTCACATTTTGCTAAGAATCTAAGTGTAAGTTTGGGACGTTATATTATGAATCATTAATGTACAAAGTGCATTTCTTTTGTTAAATTTCTCCAGATCTTATATTATGAATCATTAATGTACAAAGTGCATTTCTTTTGTTAAATTTCTCCAGATCTTACACAAGTGATGTTTTGTTGACTTGAATGCTGATCTGCATTTTATGGAAGAATTCTTTTTCTTTTGCACCTTTTTCCTCTCAATGGATGTTCATTTGTAGTTTTATTAAGAACTCGTTAGAAAATACATAGCAGTGTTATCAAAAGCAAAAAAAGGCCAAAACGCTCTAAGGACCGTTGGAGCTTTAAGTGCAAATAAAGTGTGGGCTTTAATGAAAAAAGGCACAATGGAAGAAAAAAAATACAAATATACATGTTGAGTCCAAGACTAATAATTATAAGCATGAATGACAAATATATGTTCAAAGAAATTGAAAAATTATACGGTGAAATATCGATTTTTTAGTGTCGCTTCTAGAGGCTCATTAAATGAAAAATATATCTTAGAACCTTGATGACGACATTGAAGTGCACATTAAGCAAGGCGAAGCGCTCAACACGTTATTAGCCTCGTTATAGGGCTTAAGTGCGCCTTTGACAACGCTTGTACATAGTAATGTACATTTTAGGTTGAGTATTGGGAGGGAATCCATTCATATTAAAGAAGAAAATAGGAGGAAACTGTAATCTGTGCAAGGCACACCAGATACTCTGAGGTGGAAACACCAAAGGGACAGAATGTTACTGTTAAGAATTTAAGTCTGTCTACAAGATGGTATCATCAGCCATTGCATTAAACTAAAGGCTTTTGAAGATTATGAATAAAGCTATGAAGCTCATATGACCAAAAAAATTACAAAGAAGGGGATTTTTTATTTTTGTTAATTGTGTCGAGAGGCATGATGAATAAACTAGTTATTTGTTGCTGCACTGTTTGTGGCGATGCTGTTTAGATTATTTCTAAATCCATGTGGATTGAACTGGGTTATGTCAATGTTTGTAAACAACCCTCTCTTATGCTGGTCAGGCGGGAGGGTGAAAAAGATAGTAGAAGCATATGGAATGTCATTCCTGCACATATATTTTGGGTTATTTTATGAAAGGTATGTGAGATTCTTTGAAGGAAAAGCTGAACCATTACATAGGCTTAATATAGATGCTGGTCTTTTCTGGCTTTTTTTATGTCGTAGAAAATATAAATTACTTAGAAACTCCAATCATATTCCATTGTTTGAATCCTATGATGTGTGGAAAATGACTCCTATTAAATGTACATATTTAGCACTTTCACAATGTTGTTGGACTTATAGAAAATTCTGAACTTTTTAAATCTTTAAAATTATCTGCTTTATTGTTGCAGCTCTTGGCAGATATGTTGTTGGACCGCTCAAATTCTGCTGTAATGACACGTTATGTTAGTTCAAGAGATAACTTGAGGATTCTCATGAATCTGCTTAGGGTATTGATCACCTTCCTTCTTGCTCACTATCACTGTTTGTTTTTTCATTCCTCGTTTCTCTTTCCATGTCCGCATTCTTTTGGTGCAGTTACTTCCATTTGCTTTCTATTCTCTAGTTATTCACTATGCTTCTGTATATACGCTTTCTGTGATTGCTAATTTAGGGTCAGACATGAATAAATGGGTGGAAAATATGGCATTGATTTAAATTTGGAAGTTTCGACATAAGTTACTACAAGAATTGGTCAAAGCCAAACCTATACATGTATATTAACAGATTATGACTCTTGATTTTTTTGGGTCTGTACCTGTTAGTATGGGGAAGAGCTTTTTCTTCCGTCACTTCAGCTGACATGAAAAAGCCTAACATCGATGAGTAGTTTACAAATGTTCTTAATTAGTATTGCTTTAATTATCCAATATTGATTGCTGAGTTTCTCTTTGGCAGGAGTCGAGCAAGAGCATCCAGATAGAAGCATTTCATGTCTTCAAGGTACCCTTTTTTGTTTCGACATTGTTTCCTGTATTAACTCCATTTATCAAATGCTTTGTCTCTAAACTTTTATAGCTTTACAGCTATTTGCGGCAAATCACCACAAACCTCCCGATATTGTTGGCATCCTTGTAGCAAACAGAAGCAAACTTCTTCGCCTCTTTGCCGATTTTAAGACTGAAAAAGGTACAAAACACAATCGAAAAGAAAAGAAAAGAACACACCATATCGTGTGAAAGCATGGTTCATCGTTGTCCTTACTCGTCTTTTGTTGTGTGCAGAGGATGAGCAGTTTGAGGCTGACAAAGCGCAAGTTGTCAAAGAAATTGCAGCCCTTGAACCGAAGGAAAACAAATAAATTGCAGTCGAGGAACGCTTGATAGTGTGTCATTTTTTCTGAGTTGTTGAGTCTGTGTTGTATGTTTAATACATTAAAAAATGGTGTTTCTCTACTGAGCAATAATATCTTTATTGAATCTTCATCAGTGCCATTACTTAGTCATTCATTTCTGGTCTTTCACATTCACATTACTGAATAAACAAGTTTGATTTGTAGTTCCCTTGTTTTGTGCTTGTCAATATCTCAATAAAGAAAGAAGCTGGCATTTGGGGTTCAATATTTATTATATATACATAAAAAATAATTTTAATAATATATAAACAGTGTAATTTTTCATCAAAGCGTTGCTTTTATTTTTAACCTTTTAAAAGGTTTAATTTTAAATAAAAAGAAGTCAGCACAGCTGCCAGAGGGAATTCACAGACAGAGAGAATAAACATAATGCATAAATATACTATTTAATTTGGTTTTAGCTTGCCCACTTAAATTTGTATAAGATTCAATAAGTAGACACATGCCTAATACGCAACACATTGTCATGTAAGACTCATTAGTCTATTTGTTTAATTTTATACAAATTAATTTACCCTATTCAAGCAGAGAAAGAGAGATAAAACCTTAGGAAGCATCGACTCGTTTCAATTATGGAGATGACTACACCAGAGAAGAAGAAGAACAAGTCGAAGTTATTAGCAAATAGACAACTTTTCAAAGCTCAAAACAGGAAGCAGAAATTGATCTCCTACTATTGTTGTCCTTTATCATCGTCGGTTCAACTGGGTGAGAATATACAAAAACTTGATTTTTGCTATGGAACCCCTCAATAAGAGAATCAATAGTACTTCCAAATCCAAAAACTCCATTGGCGGGAAGCATTTGTTGTTTGGGATTGGGTTATGACTCAACTAGCGGTGACTATAAGATCCTGCAAATTGACTCTAATGTACGTGGTCTCAGGGCATCTAGTCAAATTCTCGCATTAAAAAGTGGTTGCTGAAGAAATATTGATAAATATTCTCTTGTCGTTTGGAATTTATTGAGTCGTACATTTTCTTTGGCAATGGTACATGAGGCGTTTCATTGGATCATTGTTATTGGAGACTATACTGTGGTTAGAAAAAGATATTCTCTTGTTTTCATTTAGTATTTCAAATGAAGTGTACGGAGAGATGCCATTGCCAGAGCAAGTATTGCACTCGACACTCAATTATGGCGTTTCAGTAATGGAAGGACTGCTTTGTGTTTATTCTACTATTCATCTGCCGGTGGAAGGGAGGTTTACCCTATGGATAATGAAAGATTATGGTGTTAAGGAATCGTGGAATGTATTGTTTACTATAGTTGATCCGTTGATTCGTCTTTTCCAACCAAAGTTAATTTTTTTTCTTCTTATTGTCTTTGCTTATTATTTAAAATAATCATGTCTTGTTCGTAATTACGCGGCTCCTTATCATTGGTCTTAGTATTTTAGAACTCAATTGGAGCTCTTTTATTGGTTAGTGCCTCTCTATTATAACCTTTAAATAGTTTACTTCACACATTTATTACTGAATATAAAGTGTGTCTCAATTGAACAATGCTGCCTCTCATAGAAGTTTTAAAGAACTTTCTCCATTCAAGTCCTCTGTCAACTGATCAACTTGAGCCTCTATTTCTAGTGGAACCAAATACAATAACAATATCTCATGAAAGAAAGAAGTTAGGCATCCCAGCCTCTTCGGGTTCAATATCTATTATATATACATCAAAAACGTTGAAGCGTCACTTTTTGTTTTTAACCTTTTAAAAGATTTAATTTTAAAGGCAAAATAACCTGAGAAACCCCTATATTGTTGAATCCTCATACTCATTACTTTGCCGACTGAACCCTTTTATTTTTTTTACCCCTCCCAACTAAAAAACGAACCAAGTACAAGACTCTCCCAAATCATTCTGCTAATTTTAAATACAAAGAAGTCAGCAGAGTGGCCAGAGGGAATTCACGGACATTTACCCCTTGTTTGGATTGTTGTTGCCCATTGTATTGTATTGTTAATCTAAATACAATCTTTGTTTTGATTGTTACTTAAATTATATTGTATCATATCGTTTAAATTCATCGTTAGGTAACGGCGAAAAGAGTCATTTTATGTAACGGCCAATTTGGTGTGATCGCGTCGTTACCTTAATATTTTCTTCTCATTTTGTCTTTATTTATTATTTAATGATTATATTTCATCTTTTATCCTATCTTTTTCGAGTAGCTCTACCCCGTATCCTACTTTTTTTGTAAGTTTATCATTCAAATCATGGAGGTATGATATTATGTAACGACGAAGCAATGAGTCTTTTCAATTATGGAGATGACTACACCAGAGAAGCCGAATGAGGTAAAGTTATTAGCAATTCAGTTTTTTTTCTTCAAATTTTCTAATTGTTAGTATTGTCTGATTGTGTATTCTTTTCTATCTAGCCCATGGCAACTCACTTTCAAGACGAAATACTTATGGATATCCTCAACAGGTTATTTGTGCGTTCTCTTCTTCGATTCAAATGTGTTTCAAAATTTTGAAAAACATTAATCGTCGATCTTTATTTTATAAAGAAGCATCTCAATCATGCCAAATATGACAAAAATTCTCACAAACTTCTTATTAAGGAATTATACCCACGTGGTATAACTCCCATGTATTGTTGTCCTTTATCGTCGATTCAATTGGTTGAGGATGTACAAAAACTTAATTATCCTACAAGTTTTATTCGAAGGTATTGGAAACTCAAATGTAATTGTGATGGCTTGGTTATTTTCCGCGTTTTCCATGATACTAGTGATACACGGTCCGTACTTTTGCTATGGAACCCCTCCACAAGAGAATCACTAGTACTTCCAAATCCAGAATTACCACTAGTGGGCAACACTAGTTGTTTGGGATTGGGTTTGGGTTATGACTCGATTAGCGATGATTATAAGATTCTTAAAATTGACAGTAACGAACGTGGTTCAGGGACATCCAATCAAATTCTCGCATTGACAACAACAACATATTTAGTAAAATTTCACAAGTGTGGTTCAAAAAAAATAAAGTGTACGCAAACTTTACGACTAACTTATGAAGATCAAAAAAAATTGAACAAATTTTAAAAAGCTGATCTTCAAATATTTTAAATTTTTAATTTTTTTTCCGAGTAAAATTCCAAAAATTATAACTTTACTTAAAAGATGAAAACCAAAAAATAAAAAACACAAAAAACGCACACCAAAAAAAACAAAACATAAGCATATCCTCACGTTGCATAGGCATATTCCACGAACCTCTGTTGTTGCTTTTACCAAACTGCCGTTCACTTGTAGTTAATTGATGGAAATATTTTATTTTAAAAAATAGTTTGATATTCCTATCTTATTTAGACTATCTTATTTATACATGAATAAATATCAATTTTTAAATAAATTTAATTTATTATTTTAACTTTGAATTATTATTTCAATTAGGGGTATTTCAGGTCCAACAAATTTTGCCTATAGATAATTATATATTCACATCATATTTTTCTCTTTTTCTTCTCATAACTCAATTAAAATATTGACTGATTTTTAAGATGGCGCAAAATGGTAGAGCTCTTAAATCTCTGCTTAGAAATTTTTGCCCGAATACTTATTAATCATATTATTAAGAATTTGTAAAAAAATTGTTTGTTTTTAAGAATGCCGTTGTTTGAATTTCAGGTTCACTTGAAGAGTTTCTTGATGTTGCAGTTGAAGCAGCTAAAAAAGCTGGAGAGGTAGATATATTTGACCCAATTCATTCTTTTTTTTGTCTTTTCTTTGAATAATTTTAGCTACTTACATTGTAAAGATTCAATTTTTAGCATGAATAATCAAAAAAAGATTCAATTTTTAACTTGAACAATCAAAAAAGGTTTAATTTTTTGCTTGAATAATCAATAAAAGATTCAACTTTTATCTTGAACAATCATAAAAAGATTCAATTTTAGCTTGAAAAATCAAAAAAGACTCAATATTTAACTTGAATCATCTAAAAAAGATTCAATTTTTAGCTTGAACAATAAAAAAAGATTCAATTGTTAGCTTAAACAATCAATAAAAGATTCAATTTTTAGCTTTAATTTTTTCTTTATTTCTTCGTTTTGCATTTATGTGTTTTGCAGATAATTCGCGAAGGATTCTACAAGACTAAGCATGTGGAGCACAAAGGAGTGGTTAGTGCCTGTATAGTTTTTGGCTTGGCCTTTGTTGTTCGGACTCTTCAAAAATTCTGATGGGCGAGTGTCATGTCCTTCGAAAATAGATTTTTCGAAGATCTGACACGGTTGTAAAATCATTTTTGGAGAGTGTGAGACTCTCCAATAACGTTGCAAAACCTGTGTTGGATCCTCCAAAAATGCACTACTTTTGGAGGATCCGGACACACACCTGACGACATTTTTGAAGAGTCCGAGCAACATAGGTTTTGGATTTTCCTTGTAAACAAATGCTTTCTATCAACCTGTGATCTTCATGAAGAGCTATTATTGCTTAATTTGAATATCGAGATACTACTTAGAGAGTGAACCATGTTTATGTGGCTTGAGTTTGAGCATGAACTATGGTTTATTATCCAGTGGGAACTAGTTGAGAATGAGTTATTTATTGCTGAAAGTTACTCATCTGTTTTGTTTTTGGCCAAAAGATGTGAAATTTGGTTGATTTTTTTTTTCTTTCTAATGACTGAGAAATCCGGATTTCGTGAGACCAACCTTAGGACCAACCGCAGCCTCCGGAACTAGGGGATATGCGCCTGCCCCTCTACCCCTCTCCACTTAACCTGGCTTAGTCACATGATGCAGCTATCTTGATTGTTTCTGTCTCTTGTTTTAATCTATGGTTCGTTTTGTAAAATTAAATCTATGTTATTCATCCAATGTAGGTGGATTTAGTCACAGAGACTGATAAGGCATGTGAAGATCTCATTTTTAATCATCTCAAGCAACGTTTCCCCAGTCATAAGGTTCGCTTGCAGATCTTGTATCCTTAGTTATATCACTTTGTTTACTGTATCATGAAAAGATTGTATCGATCTGTTTCTGGCTCTTTGCTGCAACATCTGTCATCTTCAGTTCATTGGTGAAGAAACAACTGCTGCTTGTGGAAATTTTGAGCTGACTGATGAACCAACTTGGATAGTTGATCCGCTTGATGGAACCACTAACTTTGTGCATGGGTAATCTTAAATTTCTCCATATTTTGATAGAACTGTTTTATATGATTCATGAAGCCGCTCAAGCTGATCGTTGTGAAACTTGACTGACTTCAGGTTCCCTTTTGTCTGCGTATCTATCGGTCTCACAATTGAGAAGAAACCAACGGTTGGTGTTGTTTACAACCCAATTATCGATGAGGTAAGATATCTCAATCAACAATGCTTCAATTCCAAATTAGTTGAGTTCCGCTGTATGAACCCTCTACATCCATTTCCTTATATTTAGGTCCAACTCATTCCAATACTAAATCGTTTATCTTTAGAACAAATAAGAGATACTCTATAAACTAAACGTTCTCTAGATTTCAGGCTTGACCCTACACAAACATACAAGTCTCTAACCAGAATAAAATATTCCTAAGAGTTTTACAGCAACTAACCTTTATTTCCAACTAGTTCGTTTTGCCTATCTGGTTCTTTTACTTCCATTTATTCTTTTGTTTGCTATGTTTGTATTAATTCAGAGAAATAACGGGTAATTTGGGACAACTTCCTTCAAGTAGGTAAGAAATCATGACGTCCATATGGCATAGAGTTTTGCATCCTACTTATTTCTAACATAAAATTAAGAGAGAAACCCTCACGGACCAGCCGGAACCGAGAGAGAAATAGAAAAAAACAGAGAGGATCCTTACACATGAATAATAGTGATCAATTTGTTGTGGCTCCTTGACTTGTGGTCAAATTGGGAGCTGTTATTCGTTTCTTTTTAAAAACTGTGGTGTCCGGGACAGCTTGCACACACCTCGACTAATTCCATGAGATACATGTCACCTCCCACCAGCAATATGTACTAGTTAACTCTGTCAACCAAGGCTAGAACAGTTCAAAACAAACCACCTAGTGTTTTGTCTTTGCTGGAATTTGAACCTGAGACCTCATGGTGCTCAACCCACTTCATTGACAACTAGGCCACACCCTTGGGTGCTTATTCGCTTTGTTTATATTGTTTCTGGGTGAATTGATGGTTCAAGTTAGTAAGAAGATTTTTGCTTTTGACATGCAGCTTTTCACTGCAATAGATGGGAAAGGTGCTTTTCTCAACGGGAAGCCTATCAAAGGTATTGTTGCATATTGGTTATGGTGTAGTTTTCACAACATCATGCCTACAACCTATCGATCTCTAACAAGTCTTCTGCCTTGTTTTAACACCCGCAGTATCTTCACAGTCTGAACTCGTGAAGGCTCTTCTTGCTACGGAGGTACTTGACCTTCCTTTATTTTTTTTGCTTAATAATAGCATCTCCTAATGATTGATTACAATTGCAACCCCGCTGAAATCTTTCAATGAAACCTGACACAGAGAGAACAATTCGGTTCATCTGTTCTGCTGTAACTATGGTTGATAAGAACATGAAAATTACATTGTTTTCACAATATTTGTCAACTACAATTAATTGAAATTCCATTTTGGTTTGTGTAAACTCAGAAGTAGCATATATTTGGGGAAGTATACCTTCGATTATTTTACTTCAAGCAAGACTGCCCGTCCTGAGTTCTACAAAAATGTGAATAGGATAAACCGGTCAATTAAAAGAATACGGAAACCAGATTCTGATGCTTGTCCAATTCTGGGAACTCTCTTATTCTTAGCCAATATATTTGTCTTCCCTGCAAATCTCTAGCAGCCTCCTATTATATTGAAAGTTTTACTTCATTGTAAGTTGTCAGACAACACTCGGCAATAGTTGTTACAGGGCATTATGGTTATGTTACGGTGAAGTATAAATGTTTTCCTTGAGATATTTTATTTGGACAATTTGTTATAGACCTAGGTGGTGTTGGTTTAGGGTAGTCGTAGGTCTAGGCGTGCCATTATAGTTGCGGTGTTTTGACTATCG
This sequence comes from Solanum dulcamara, assembly GCF_947179165.1. Classification (NCBI taxonomy): domain Eukaryota; kingdom Viridiplantae; phylum Streptophyta; class Magnoliopsida; order Solanales; family Solanaceae; genus Solanum; species Solanum dulcamara. The sequence continues at coordinate 564,472 of NC_077237.1, read as the reverse complement.
CATTACATTTTTTATCGTTATTGTTCTTGTCTTGTAAAATTTACATCGCTTTTCGTTTTTTGTGCCATTATGCTCTCTCTCTCTCTCTCTCTCTCTCTATATATATATATATATATATATATATATATATATATATATATATTTATTTCTTACTTGGGATTGTGTCTTTTGAGCCGAGGGTCTTTCGGAAACAGCGTCGCTATCTCCATGAGGTAGTGGTAAGGTTTGCGTACATCCTACCCTCCCCAAACCCCACTTGTGAGATTCCACTGGGTATGTTGTTGTTGTTGTTGTTGTTGTTATAGACCTAGGTGGATTTATGCCTATCTATGTACTTGTTCACTTATTCTGTTTATATCTTTAGTATACTAGGAAAAGTTACTGACATTTTATTTTACTGGAGCAGGCTGGAACAAACCGGGAGAGGTTAACTGTAGATGCTACTACAGGGAGAATCAATAGCTTGCTTTTCAAGGTTACGCAACAACTATCAAGACATCCAAGTTTTCAGTTAAAAATATGTTTTCCGACAATAAAAAAAAATTGTTTAATCTTTATATTACAGGTTAGGTCCCTCCGGATGTGTGGTTCTTGTGCATTAAATCTCTGTGGAGTGGCGTGTGGAAGGCTTGATCTCTTCTACGAACTTGAATTTGGTGGCCCTTGGTAAGGCTTATAAATTCTTTTCTATCTTGTAACATTTGACATATTGGTGAAAATTTGTGTCTACATATAGGGATGTGGCAGGTGGTGCTGTGATAGTGAAAGAAGCTGGTGGCTTCATATTTGATCCGTGAGTAACATACTTTATTCCTCATGAAATTTTCCAAATAATGAAATAGTATGAGGCGAAGTTTCCATGTTCATTTAGAGGGAAAAAAACATATCTTTCTCATTTTAATGTAAATTAAGGTTTCTAGAGTCGAAAGAATGTGCTACAATGTCCGGTGATTTTGGAAAGTGTTCAAGCTTGTTTCCACATTCAAAAAGAAGTGAAGTTTCGTATCTTAAGAGAAATAGTGATCAAGTTATTCAATCACATATTTAAATATACACCTATATGAAATGGGATAGATGTACAAGTGTTCATAGAGCCAACACCAATTATTTTATGATAAAGGCAAAGTCGATTAATGGATTCATTAATATAGAAATAGACCGATAGTTCGATATCTCTGATGTGTAATTGTTTTTCTTCCTCAGATCTGGTTCAGAATTTGACCTCACAGCTCGACGGGTAGCTGCTACAAACGCTCATCTCAACGACGCATTTATCAAGGCCTTGAATGAATAAGAATGAGAATCATGGAAAATGGAAAGAAGATACTCAAGTTCTGACTCCATCTTCAGGATTCAAGCATTATTTAGCCTAGCAACGATCAAGTCATGCCATTTACGGCTGATTTTTAATTAACTAGGCAAGTCTACTGTACTATCCTTTTCAATATTCAAAGACCCGATAATGGTATATATTTGATTCTTTAGTCCTGGAAGGCCATTTTCCGTCAAAGACATCGATTTGGTTGATGGATAGGGACTTCAGTGATAATAATAGGACATATTTGGTTCTATATTATAAGAAAGCTTCTTGTAAGGCCCATTTCGTTTGTTTGATAGAAAGGGACTTCAGTGGTATAGCTTCACCTTTGTCTTTTGCGTCACTCTTTAGCTTTCATGATTTCGGATTGAAGTTACTTTTTTGCATACATTTTGAATTGTTTATGTTTTAGAGTGTGAACTTTCAAATTACGATCAATTCATTGTGCAGATTCAGGCCAGCAGACTCGAGTTCTAGCTACATCGATTTTACTACTTGTGATATTAACATTAGCTGTTTGAGCCTGATAGTAATCTTGAATCATTGATGAGATATATGTGTCATTCGAGAATCTGAGATGAGATTGATAATTAATTAAAGTAAAGGACTCTACTAGTATTTCCTTTTTTTTCTTTATCTTTGTGGTTGAATAGGAGAATGAGACAAATTCTAGCGGTAAGAGAGCAGTTTGTGATGTGTGAGCAAGACATACATCACAGGTTTGAACACTTCTGTAGACAAAAGCCTAGTTTCTAGGTGGAGTACAGCAGAGAGAAGAACCCGTTATTTATCGAGTTTTTTGAACCATGCATCACTGACCCTAGAAAATGATAATAACATTGGGTCTAATGCAGATGAATAGGAGAATGAGACAAAGTCTAGTGGTAAGAGCATAGTTCGTGATGTGTGAGCAAGACATACGTTACAGTTTCGAACACTTCCTTAGACAAAAGCCTAGTATCTAGGTGGAGTAGGGCAGATAGAAGAACCCACTATTCATCGAGTATGTCTAACCATGCATCGGAACATACAAAGAGAAGAAAGAACACTCTGCTATATATAAAGTACATAAGGAGGAATGACTTACATATGTAAATATCAACAACAAATTCAAGAAAATAAAACCAAAGTTCTCATGATGCTCTAAATCTAAATATTCCTCTTGCATCATGTCCAAGTTTAAACTCTGTAATGTGTCCTATTTGTTCCATTTCCATGATCATTATACCAATTTGCTTCATGAAGACCTTGTGAATTCTTCTCAACAGTATTACTAACAGACTTGTTCCTTTTTATAACCACACACCATGTCATAACTTCCAAGAAAGCAGCAATGATTCCTAGACCAACTAGAGTTGCAATATAAGATGTTTCCCATTTCTTCTGAGGTTTCAAGATGTTCAAACCTTTGAATATGTTAATGATTCCAAGAACAACAATTGAGTAACCAACTGATCTGTGGTAAATATTCCAGTAGATCCTGTGCTTGTGATCCCTTTTTGGCCTTAGAAGCATAGCAGAGACCTGTAACCAAAGGGCATATTCAAAAATATTTTCTATAAGAATGTTCTCCGATGTTCGGTTGGTGCGTAGAAAATATCATTTCGTATAAATAATCGGAGTGTGTTTTGGTGAATTTTAATAATGTCAATAAGTCTTAAGTTGGAACAAGTAATATGAAGTTACTTCAAATGTTAAAGATATTTGCAAGGAAAATGAGTTTTGCTCCATGTTGCTTGGACTCTCTGACATGCACCCATCGGCATTTTTAAAGAGTCCAAGCAACATAGCTTATGTTCTAACCACCAAACGTTGGAAAATGACTTCCTTAGGGAAAATATTTTCTTGAAAAACGACTTCCATTGTACCAAACAGATAAGAAGTGTTGAAGTAATAGTGCAATAAAGAATTATTGGAGTACCTGGAGGGTGGCCAGAGAAAACAGGACAATGCCAATGATTCTATGGGCAGTAAATTGAATACCATTAGACTCACTCCCTAATTGGAGACCAGTAGCCCAGCCAGCAACACCAATAACATAAGCTGTGATTTGCCAAATAGAGTGTAGGTAAAACCATGCAGGGTCTGAAAACACCTTTAAGTACCTTGCAAACAAGATCCCTATAGGCATCATGATCCCCCAACTCACTGCATTTAGGAGTCCATGAAGCTGAAAAGAATCCATTGAAAAAATAAGTTTGCGACTTTACTGTCATGGTGAGTAAAAGACCAGTTACTCTTAGTGCGACAAAAGAAGTTCAGTGACTATATGCGAAATTAAAGCAGACGAATTGGCTTACATTTCTCTTGTTAAATTGTGTGCTTGCTCCTGTTTTAGTAGTTCCAGATTGTCCAGAAAGAAGTCTGAGAGCTCCAGCAGATTGAGTATTAACACCAGAAGTATCATGCATTGCTGGTGAATCCCCTGAAAGTGGACCTTCTTGCCATACTTGGTTCAAAATTGTAGAGTTAAAATCCTCAAGCTTTAAAGTAGCAAAAATAGTGATCTCATTATTCAAATAAGTAGCTGATATATCAGATACATTAAAACTCAAATCCCCTTGTTGTAGTTGTGTTTGATAACTTGTAACAGGTGATGTATAAACTCTCATTTTTCCATCTGATTTTTGATATGCAACAAGTGCTTGTGAACCAACCATGCCTTGTGAAGTTGGATTTATTCCCCATGCCACCCATCTTGTGGAGGCAATCTTAGTGTGTCGATAGGCGATTTTCGCGGTTTTTGTTGAAGGGTTGTAATTCCAATGAAGGAATGAGTTCAAATATGGAAGATCACTACATGAAGTGAACAACATTTGGTTGTTGCTTGTGAAGTTGTAGTTTGTGCATGATTGTGCATAAGTTGATGACACAAACAGAGTAAACAGAACACATGAAATCAAGAAAACACTTGACATTTTCAAGAAAGTAATTATGGATTCTTGAATACTATGTTGTTATTGTTATTATGGTGTTTGGAGAAATGGAATTTTAAGTGTAAATATATAAAAGGGAAGTGGGGTTAAGGTTAGTTAGATAGTTTGGCTGGTAAGATTTCTTTATTATTTTTTAGGGGTTAGGGGTGGGGGGGGGGGGGGGAGGGGGAGGGCACTTGTCAAAGTGCTGCTTACTAATTGACTTATGTTTCAACAACTATTTCCCTTTATTTCACACCTGCACATGTCTAACATTCAACTACAATTGTACTAACCTTGATATTTTCATTAAAGTATGGTCATGAAAAGGGTAATAAAATTTTAAAATAAATGAAAGAATCTTTGAAGAAGAATAAATTTGTTTAGAAGTACAAAAAGTTGCTAATGACTTCTTCTTTCTATCTTCATACATACATTTTGAAGTTAATTTCTCTCCCAGAATACTTAAATTGTGCACAACTCTTCTTCAGACAATCGATTCAATCTCATAAAAGATATACATAAATATTTGTTGTAAAAAAAATATTTCTTTTTATCTTAATTGATTCTAATTCGACATTAAAAGTATATATATATATATCATGAATATCTAGTTAGATTGGATAGAGTAAAACTATTATTATTATTATTCTAACAAACTTCTTTTCTCTTTAGATACCTTTCTTGATGAAGTAGGATTTTCAGTAATTAGAGCAAAATTGTGAATAACTAAGATAAAGTCAAAAATAATTATACGGCTAATTGTTGGAAATCTTAACCACTTCCATTCTTTAATAAACAAGACAAAAATCATACAGTAAAAACACTAATAATGGTCATTGGTTATTCAACTTTTAGACTTAACCACTTCATTATATTAACTACTTATTTTGTACTCTTTTTAACAAATTGAATATTTAATTTAAGTGGGTTTGGGATAGAACATAACTAGTTGGGTTAGGTGCATGATAATAGCCAAGTGACACACAGCTAGGTCAAACCAAACTCCAACCCCCACCCCCCTCAAAGCATCCAAAGGAAAGGGTGACCTAAACCTTTTAAACTTGTATGAAATGTTGCCATTTGGCCTAGAATCCCATCTTCTTGAAACCATTTCTATTTAATTCTTTAATTTAATTAATAAGTAACCGATTTTACTCTACGGGGTGGCCTGGGGCTTCGGACTTTCCATGTTGGAGGTCTCAAGTTTGAAACTCCTTCCCATCGAAAGTAAGAGGTTTGTCTTTAGGGTCAACTTGTCGCATCGGTCTTGTTTAGTGCGGTTTACCTCTCCTATGTGATTTTGAGCTATTGCATAGGAACACAAGTTTTAGCCTGTGCGCACCCAAAAAGTAGCGGCTACGGGTTTTCCTTTTCATAAAAAAAAATATAGGTAACCCATTTTTAGCCCCTTCATTAATGAATAGACCCGTATTTGACCCGTATGAAATATGGACGGGTTGAATTTTGACTCCTTTTTTGCTCAACACATTTTAAATCTGTCTATGATCCAATTCGTGCACTTGTCACTACTAAGTTTAAGATATAGGCATTGATAGTGTAAAAAACATTTAGACAATTATGTTATTTTATAAAGTAATTATAGGTAAATCTTTATTCATAAACGTTGTAGCATTATGAAAATAGTAATTAACGTGCGATTATGAAAATAGTAATTAACGTGAGATAGCAAGTCAAATTACACTTGTGATATAAAAAATATTTACATTCTCAGCATATATAACTCAAAATGTAATTGAATTCCTTATTTTATGCGACTCTTCAATAGTTTTAACCTACTTGTGAAGCACTTTTTTTATCATCTTTTTTGTATGTTTAAGAAAACCATTAAGCTTTAATATGTCATTTATCTCTACGTACAAACTTCACTATATAGCCAATCAATCTCAATTATATCTGCCTTATGTAAATTTGATGGCTATAATTGTAAACAAAGCAAGTGCAATTAGGCTTGAAGGATAAACGCTACATGTTTCGGCCCATTTTGAGGACCTTTTATATAAATAGTGTTTACATATCACTTTTTTAGAAATTTTTGTCAGTTATTTCTGTTTGGGACAAATATTTTTAAATGACCTTGTTTGCAACTTATGGACCTATATAACCATAATCTAAAGATCCTTTTTGAACAAACTAAAAACTCATAAGAAACATTCTACAAATGCTAGACGACATATTAATATTTTGTCTATAAGGTTAAGATATGAACAAACATTTGACCCGACTCTTAGTATTTCTCAAGAGGGTATATTTCAAGGGTTATATTCACGCAACTTTATAAATATGGACAAATAATCTACCACACTCCTAATAATTGTATCATCGTGCAATCTAAATGATGGTCTAAAAAGGGACATTTGCGTAAATCACTTTTCGATATGCCTTTGTTACTATCTTGAAATTTCAAATTCCACAAGTCAAATTTGAAGTTATTATCCATGAACTTCCTTGTGAATTTTGAAACTCTAAGACTATAGTTTGTTTTTCAATTATAGGAACTGAAAAGTAGCTATTTGTAAAAATTTCCCATACCTTTCTTTAAGTGGAAAACTGCAAAAGTACTACTTGTGCAAATATTCAAGAATACCGACCACTGTAATGGGCCAACTAAAAGCCCAAAGAAATTGAGAGGTCCAAAGATTCAAATGGACCAAAAGAAGAATTAACCTAAATAGCCGCATACCTGACTGAATAAATTAAAAATATATTATCGATATAATATATATATATATATAATTCATATATAATATGCATATAACTATATATAATCAGAGAATAATTTATTTATATTGACTAAAAAAAGTAAATTGTGAATCTGTCCAGTTATTTATGTAAAGATTCCACAAGAAACCAAAAAACAACCGTTGTTTTTGAGTTTCAAATTTCACAAATAAAAGTTAAAAGAAAACTTTTTGAATAAGTAAAAGCTAATGAATTACGTCTTTTTCTGGCGGACTAAAATGTACCAAATTAATTGAGTGCTTAGCTTAAAATAAAATTATTATTATTATTGAAAGAAAGTGACTTGTAATACCTTTTCAAGTATACTATAATCTAAAATTAAATGATGATGATGATCTAAGTTGATAGGTCATTTTTTGCAAGGCTGTCCACAAATTGAAAAAGATAATAAGCCCAATTGTTTAAGAAAATTATTTGTGCCTAAAAAATATTTTTTTCGTTTTCCATCCTTCTCAATTCTTTTCGTCTTCTTTAATAAGTTGTCGAACCTTTTTTGCATTGTTGCTAGATAATTTACCCCAAAGTTGAAAATCTATAATAAAAATGTTATATCAACAGTTGCGTCATGAGTGATTATTTTAAGTATCGAAAAAGAAAAGATCTTTAATTTTCAAGTAAGTATTATTATTAATAGGCAACATATATATTATGGTATATATGTATATGTTCCAATTTTATTTATAATAACTTGTCTAAGTGTTAGAGAATGCAATTTAAAAATAAGACAACTCAAAATTCAAATCAAATCATAGAAGGAAAAAAAGAAATTAATATTTGATATATAAATACATACACGTACATTATTTTTGGAAAAATTTCAATCTTTTTTTAGTATACTCTATTTATTCAAGAAGGTTGACCTCCTTCATGTCACAGAGCGAATGTTTTATTTTCAAATCAGTTTCTCGAAGAATTGCCAGAAATCATCTTTAGACGAAACTAAAATTTTGTATTTTCAATAAATGCCGCTTTTTTTAGATAATTAAATTTAGTTTTAAGTCGGTGAGATAAATCAATTTTAGAAAGAAAATAAAAACTTATATATGTAAATATATTTGCAACAAATTTGGACACTGGTGGAGGAGCCTATTATATATATTGTATATTCTTTGCTTTCACGCGTGTATATATTCTCTCACTTTCACCTTAAAAAGCCAAGAGGAATATAAAAAGAGTAACACCTTAATTGATTTTGATAATAAAGAATATATTTTATGTACATATATTTTTAAAATTGATCTAATATTATTCGAATCGTAACGGATCATGTGGGAATTTACACTTCACCTCTCCTAACACACCTAGAACTGAACAGCGGGAGCACATGACAATATAAGTTGGGGACCAATATTGGATACACCGTAGATCGGCTAGCTTAATTGATATCATGAAAAGAAAATAAACTTTGGAACTAGCTAGCTAACTCAATTCAAAAGCTAGTTTAAAAATTGAGGATCATACAAATTAATATATAAAAAAAACATAATAATAATAATATATACATACACATTCCTTCCTTATCCTGCCTTCTTGTGTATACATGAATCTAAACGCTAATAAATAATTCTATTTTGTCCATTATTGAGCTATTTATATGAACTATCAAATCTGTCTCTGTATTTCTTTTTTTTGCAATAAATAAATAAATTCGGTAGAACTTTTTTCTGCAATTTTCTTGTACTTATACTAAATATATTTCTTATATATATATATATAAAATATGAAACTTCGAGGAAGCATCAGGAATAAGACCAAAAATAATCAAATATTGGATTCTATTCATACTTTTAGAATTGGCTTTTATCTTTTTATTCTTTTTATAAAATAAGAGCAGCTTTATTAATATTAATAGAAAAAAAAGATGAAATAAGAAAAAAGTAAAAAGAGGAAAGAACAATCAGATTTTGCCAGTTTGATTGTCCTTTATATATAATAAATTTATTTTATGTAAACCTAACTTAACAGAAATAACTGTGCTATGAGGGAAAAAAATACTTTAATTTATTTTAAAAAGCTAAAGGTAAGTATTATTTAATTATATATTTTGAGTAAAAGTGTAAACCAAAGAAACGTAAATTAAGTACTTATATATTATTTGCTGAAAATACGTAAGTAGACTATTATTAATTAAATTCATAGGTATACAGCAAATCTTAGTGGGTCAACTACTTTAATCTTCTAAATTTGACCTCTAATTCCAATTATTTATAAATTAATTCTATATAGCGTCGATTTATCGAAAAGTTATTTTCTTTAATTTTGGTAGATCCGTAATTTTATTTATAGCTTGAACATGAATACACATAAAAGTCTACAAGTTTTAATGGATGCAAATAATTGAATATCAAAATTCATAAGATTGATCATCCTCATTTATTCAAATTGTAACGAATTATAATAATTTCAAAGGATATTATTAATTACCTCCAACTACAAAGCCTGATATATTTTCTAATATCCTAAAATAAGGAAAAACACTTTGATTGTGACATGACTCATAAGTCTTAACCAAATCAATTAAAATTAATTAGCTAAAACGTACTCTCAAAAATCATCTAATTAATATTAGTATAACTTAATAAGAAAGTGATCAAGTTCTGAATGACAACTTACAAATTTGCTATATCATGTATAGATATAGATGGTATGATTTAAACACACACCTTACTATATGTTTGTAAAGACGTATAAAAAATAATAGAAATTTGTCGATAATTCTATTTAATGACATATAAATTGTTGAGATGTAAAGGAAGGTGTTAAAGGAGTTAGAAAATCAGTTAGAGATAAGGGTATTGTAGTCACTTTAGTTAGGTACATAGTTAGAACTAACTAACTAGTTTGTTAGTCAGTTAATGAAATGTAACTAACTATATATACATATAGTAACTATGTACTGAGCAACATAAGGGCATTTTTTCTTAAGTCACAGAGAAGCCCTAAATAAACTCTCTTCCTTCTCTCTAACTTCTCTCTACTTCATCTTCTTCATCTTCCTCTCTGCTTCATCTACAGCTCGTTTATGGCTGTTCAAGAGCTCAACTAAGCTCATGGTATCAGAGCGTTGGTCGCTGAAAGAGATAACACAACAGAGTCAAAGGCTCAAAGATCTGAGTCAAAGAATCGGTTAAAGTGTTAGCTGGTAGTTTGCAGATCGGAGCTCCTTCGAAGCTAAAACTGCAACAAGTACACTAACTTCCGCAACAAAGAGCTCAAAAGGTTGGAAAATGACAGGTGAAGCTACAAATTTAACTCAACGAGTGAGTATGCCGAGTTCAACAAGCTCAACAGGTAACAATGGACAAGGTATTGACTATAATCATCCCCTATTTCTTAGTCCCACAGATGTGAGTGGTATAAGCATCATCTCATTCCAGTTGCAAGATATTGAAAACTACACCTTGTGGAATCGGTCAATCAAATTAGCATTGTTAGGTAGAAACAAATTAGGGCTTGTAGATGGAACATGCAGGAAAGAAATGTATGGTGAAGAATTGTGGGGCCAATGGGAAAGAGCAAATGCAATTGTGTTGTCATGGCTTATGAATTCAGTCTCAAAGAGTTTGTTGAGTGGAATTGCATTTGCATCGAATGCTTCGAGTGTGTGGACAGACCTGCAAGAGAGGTTCGATAGAGTTGATGGTTCGAGAACGTATAGCTTACACAAAGAAATAGCTACTCTACAACAAGGAACAACCTCTGTATCAGCATATTATACAAGGCTGAAAGCACTGTGGGATGAGTTTGAAGTGTTAGTGCCCTCACCTTGCTGCAATTGTGAGAAGTCCAGAGGTTTTGTAGCTCACATGAATAGACAAAAGCTATATCAATTTCTAATGGGACTGAATGACACATATCATCAAGCTAGGAGTCAAATCCTAATGATAGATCCTTTACCTACTATCAATCAAGCATATGCTATGATAGTAGGAGATGAGAGCCAAAAGGTTGTGGTTACAGGAATCAACAATTTGGGACTACATGCATCAACTTCTGAGTCAGTTGCTATGTACTCGAGAATTGGAAACAGTTCAGGTATGAGCAATAGGTTCAAGAAAAACACATCATTAATCTGTGATTTTTGTAAGTGTAGGGGGCACACCAAAGAATACTGCTATAAGGTGGTGGGGTATCCTCCAGATTTCAAGTCAAAAAGAAAGACTCAGAGTGCAAACATAGTTCATGCAAACACCAATAGCCTTACAAGTCAATCTCAGCAGTCAGATCAGGCCAACTTCTCCTATGGCTTGAACACAAATGTGACTGATGAAGCTTTGTGGAGTAGGAATAGCACAGTACAGCATACTACAGACAAATCACCAAACACTAATCCTGACAAGGTAGCTGAGAGAGAGATCAAACAACTACTTCAGGGTTGTACATTTACAAAAGATCAATATGAACAAATCCTTATGATGATGAATCAACAGTCTGGTTCTAGAGTCAATGTACCTGATTGCAATAAGGCAAACAATGCAGGTAAGGCTCTATGTGTAACTGAAAATAGTGATGTGTGGATAGTGGATACAGGGGCAACAAACCATATGGTGTCTAAACTGCAGATGCTACTAAAGGACTCTGTCCTTCAACTTAGTACTCCTAAGGATGTGTGCTTGCCAAATGGTGATATCACTAGAGTAACTCATATTGGTTCTTGTAGTCTACCATCTAAAAGCTTGATTACTAATGTGTTCCATATTCCAGAATTCAAGTATAACTTAATGTCTGTCAGCAAAATAACCAAGGAGTTGGGCTGCTCTGTCTCCTTCTTCCCTGATTTCTGTGTTTTCCAGGAACTCTACACTGGGAAGGTGAAGGAAGTTGGTAGAGAAGAGGGAGGTCTGTATCTGCTGGGGAATCAATTTACTCAAAGTGCTGCAAGTAAAGCTAAGGAATCTGCATATTCTGTTGATGCTGGTCCTTTCACAGAGAAGGAATCAGATATAGAGCTATGGCATAAAAGGCTAGGCCATGTGTCTTCAGCTGTACTAGCCAAGATGTTCAATATGAATAAACTCAGTATGTGTAAGGTGTCTGAATGCTTAGTGTGTCCTTTTGCAAAACAAACTAGACCTGTATTTCCTTCTAGTATCATCAAAAGCAATAGCTGCTTTGATTTGATACATGTTGATCTCTGGGGACCATATAATACACCTACATTTGATGGCAACAAGTATTTTCTTACAATAGTTGATGATTTTTCAAGAATGACTTGGATATTCTTACTTAAACACAAGTCAAATGTGTGTGTGTCTATTAAGTTGTTCTTGCAGTATACCAAGAATCAATTTGACAAGGTAGTCAAGGTCTTAAGGTCTGATAATGGTACTGAATTTGTGAATTCAGTATGTGATAATATGTTCAAAACACTAGGTATAATCCATCAAAGGTCTTGTCCTTACACTCCTCAACAAAATGGAGTTGCTGAGAGGAAACACAGACATCTACTAGAGGTAACCAGAGCCCTCAGGTTTCAAGCAAAAATACCTATCAGATTTTGGGGTCATTGTGTCCTAGCAGCTGCTTACTTGATCAACAGACTGCCTAGCAGTGTGCTTCAGTTCCACTCTCCCTATGAAAGATTATATGGCAAGAAACCAAGGTTATCTCATTTGAAAACTATTGGATGCCTAGCTCTAGCCAAGAATCTAACTGAACATGACAAACTCATGCCCAGATCAAAGTCAGCTGTGCACATGGGGTACTCTGAAGTGCAGAAAGGTTATATTTTGTTTGACTTGCACAATAACTCATTCTTTGTTAGCAGGGATGTTCAGTTTAGAGAAGCCATATTTCCATTTGCCAAGGCTGATGACTCAGCCACCCAGCAACTCTTTGTAGATAACTTACAAGGTCTAGATGAGACAGTTCCATTCATAATACCAGGTACTGCTACTTCTGAGCCTTCTGAAGAGGCTACATGTGGGCATCCAGATGCTGGTGAACAAGAGTGTGTATCTACACAAATACAGTCTATTGCAAGTGATACTACTGTGTCTGAGACACCTATTACTAGAAGATCTGCCAGGTCCAAACATCCACCCATGTGGCTGAAGGATTTTGTCTCTCTGAATGCTCAACAGGATGTTCAATATCCTCTATCCAACTATGTAAGCTGCTTTATTGCAGCTGCAACTTCTGTGATTGAACCTACCAGCTATACTGAAGCAGTCAAAGACCCAAGATGGGTTGAAGCTATGCAGACAGAGATCAAGGCCTTAGAAAACAATAATACTTGGGAAGTCACTTCTTTACCTGCAGGGAAGAAACCTATTGGTTGCAGATGGATATACAAGGTGAAATACAAATCCACAGGTGAAATAGAGAGGTTCAAAGCCAGACTGGTAGCAAAAGGATACAGCCAACAAGAAGGGATTGATTACAAAGAAACTTTTTCCCCTGTTGTGAAGATGGTGACTGTCAGAGCTGTTTTAGACATGGCAGCTTCCAAGAACTGGCACATTCACCAGATGGATGTCTTCAATGCTTTTCTTCATGGAGACCTAGAGGATGAAATATATATGCAGCTGCCTCAGGGATTTGTCAGTCAAGGGGAGAATGTATGCAGACTAACAAAGTCCCTTTATGGACTCAAACAAGCTCCAAGGCAGTGGAATCACAAACTTACTGAGGCTCTTATTTCTCTCAAGTTCAAACAAAGCCAATATGATTATTCTCTATTCATTAACAAGTCAGCAGAAGGTATTGTCATTGTACTGGTATATGTAGATGACATGTTAGTCACTGGGAGCAGCCTAAAGCTGATAGAGGAGACAAAGAAAGCTTTACAAAGTGCATTCAAGATGAAAGACTTAGGGGAGCTCAAATATTTTCTGGGAATTGAATTTGCAAGATCCACAGCAGGAATACTTATGCATCAGAGGAAGTACACTCTGGATCTGATATCAGAAGTAGGAATGACTGCAGTTAAGCCAACATCAACACCAATGGATGTTAACATCAAGCTCACATCAAAACTCTATGATGATCATGTGAACTCAAAGCAAGAAGAGCTACATGATCCTCTAATAGATCAGGCAGCCTATCAAAAACTAATAGGCAAACTATTGTATCTCAACATGACAAGACCAGATATAGCATTCAGCACTCAGACATTGAGTCAATTTCTGAACCAGCCAAAGAAGTCACATATGGAGGCAGCATTAAGAGTAGTCAAATATTTGAAAAAACAACCTGGACAAGGTATACTACTATCCAGTCAATCAGACAATCAAATTACAGCCTTCTGTGATGCAGACTGGGCAGCATGTGCACTCACCAGGAAATCAGTTACAGGATACTTGATCAAGATGGGAAAATCACTAATATCTTGGAAAGCCAAGAAACAAACTACAGTATCTAGAAGTTCAGCTGAAGCTGAATATAGAAGCATGGCATCTACTGTTTCAGAACTTGTGTGGCTGCTGGGAATGTTGAAGGAGGTTGAAGCTAATGTAAAGGTACCAGTGCAGGTCTACAGTGATAGCAAAGCTGCAATTCAAATTGCAGCCAATCCAGTTTATCATGAAAGAACAAAACATATAGAGATAGATTGTCATTTTATTAGAGAAAGACTTCAACAAGGCATGATCAAAGTTGATTACTTACCAACTCAAGAACAACCAGCTGATATACTGACAAAGGGATTGTCTAGAGGCCAACATGAGCACCTTCTATCCAAGCTAGGAGCCTTAAATATTTTTGCACCTCCTAGCTTGAAGGGGAGTGTTGAGATGTAAAGGAAGGTGTTAAAGGAGTTAGAAAATCAGTTAGAGATAAGGGTATTGTAGTCACTTTAGTTAGGTACATAGTTAGAACTAACTAACTAGTTTGTTAGTCAGTTAATGAAATGTAACTAACTATATATACATATAGTAACTATGTACTGAGCAACATAAGGGCATTTTTTCTTAAGTCACAGAGAAGCCCTAAATAAACTCTCTTCCTTCTCTCTAACTTCTCTCTACTTCATCTTCTTCATCTTCCTCTCTGCTTCATCTACAGCTCGTTTATGGCTGTTCAAGAGCTCAACTAAGCTCATAAATAATATGTTATTCATAAAATTATACTTAGTATATTATTATTATATCAATAATAGTATATTAAAACAAAGTCCATGTTACTAGAATTATAACAAAAAAAACAATAAAATTGAAGATGACGACTTTTTTCCTCATTTTCTTTTGTGCAAATTAGGCAAAACATGACGTGTATTTTAATAGAATTGCCTTAAAATTAGCTGTATAACATTAATTAAGTTATGACATTAAATTATAATACCTAAAGGTTAAGACTGTGATAGTAGATATTAATTAAAATAAAAGAAATACATAAGTACGTAGCCGTGACAAATGACAAATAATAATATTTTGTATAAGACTAACTAATATTAAAAAGGATTAAATTAAAACAAAAAACGAAGAGGAAAAAAAAAGAGTTTCATCTTTTTTTATTGAAAGTTGACTAATTTTATAATATTCTGTTTGATTGCTGAAAAGGACAAAATGAATCAATTTATCATCAAGATTTTTGACAAAATAATCCAACAATAGTTGATAAAAAATTTGATAGCCAAAGTCGATTAGTAGGATTTATGACTTGATAATCTAACGAATTTAATGACAATTTATCAAAATCATAAAGATTTGGCAGCAAATTTCTAGTGATTTTGACGACGAAATTATTTTTATATTTTTTTTTAAAAAAATTATATCATAATTTCTATAATAACACTAAAGATATGTATTAGTGCAAATTACCCGTTAATATTAAAAATCATCATCATGACCACTAAAGAAAAGAAAAAAAGAAAATTATTACTACTCCATTAATCTATGAGTAACAATATACAAAAAGAAAACATTATAAAAGTGGAGCAAAGAGCCATCATTGATCTCGTAAAATAGATCTAAGTTACAGTAAAATGGTTGAAATTTTTTGTTTAATTAAAAATTTTAGGTTTAAGTCTTGAAAATAATAATTTTAAAAAGACTCGTTAGGAGCGTTATTTTCAAAAACGAACTTTGTATTGTACGAATTTAAATTATTCAAATTTCAATAAAAATAGTCAAACACCAAGTGGGTAAAAGAAAAAAAAAATCTCCCATATAGATCCTAGGTTTAACCGTGACAAGACATCATTACCACTAATTTCATCTTAGTACATAAAGCTTCATGCTTTCGTGTAGGAAAACTAACTTAAGATTAACTTAAAGTAACAATTGCTTACACTAATTAAGTAAACATGTTACACATGTGTACTATGTACTTGCTAGTCAAAATCTTTTAATCTTTATAAAATCTTTTTAGTTGGGTGGTAATTATGCTGTTGATCACTTCCACTAATTTCAAAACCACATTAAAAGGGTAGGATTTTTACCACGTTTACATGTTTTTATCCTTTCCACAAAGTGATAGTCATGATCATGGTAAAGTGCACTAACCTTTATGGTCACTAACCTTTATGGTTTTATCTTCTTATCACTTAGTAGAGTAGTAAAATTGTTTATTTCATAGCTGGATATTCTCCGCGTTCGATTTTTGAAAATGGAGCTAGCGCTAATTATGAATTTGACTGAATTTAGTTATTTTGGTGCAAATAATGTGTTTGTGCTACAAAAATCATTTAATATATATATGATTTTTCAAGAACTAACTAAATTTCTTGTTAAAATTTAGAACCCATAAATTCAAAATCCTAGCTCTACATACTGTTTTTCCATGTCATTACAGATGGTTTTGTAAAGATTTTGCAAAAAAAAAAAAAGACCGGAAGTCATCACTAAAAAATTTATGGGCTAACACACAAGAAAAAACAAAAAAATCACTTAATTCCTGTTGTGTGTCTCCTAAATGTTATATAAATGGTGCGGATCATGATGATGCTACACGTAATGTTCCCCCAGGTCAGTACCGATGGTTCTGTAAAAGTTTTGAAAAAAATTTGACCGGAAGTCATATCACTAAAAAAAATCATAGGTTAACACACACAAAAACTGAGAAAATCGTTTAATTCCTGTTGAGTGACCCCTAAATACTATATATGGTGTGGATCATGCCGAGGCTACATGTACTGTTCTCCAAGGTTATTACGAATGATTTTGTAAAGGGTTTGCAAAAAAATTAACCGAAAGTTATATCACCAAAATATTCATGGACTGACTAACACACAAGAAAAATTAAGAAAATTACCTAATTCCTATTAAGTGACCCCTAAATGTTATATATATATATATATATAAATGACACGGACCATACGGAGGTGCGCTACATGATTTACTTAGACTCTTACATTCAGCTTGTTTTAAAAAAGTGGGTTGAGTTACATAAATATCTAGCTCAAATTAACTTATGAAAACCTTGTTAAATTTAAACAAAGCAGAAAAATTAAAACTTGATAATAGTTGAGCGAGATAGGTTGCAATCCATGTTTATACTCATCATGATTCTTGATCCATTTCATCTCAAAAAATCAAGTAATCTTTGAATGGTTTAATAATTCACACATTTATTAACTTAATGTTAATTCTAATACAACTCAATTCTCTTATTTAACAACTTACTATTTTATTGACCTTTATATGGTGCTAATCTGAATTAATCTGACTACTAGTTCTAATCAGATTTCTAAAAGTACACCTAATTAGCTTTTCTTCTAATTAGATTTCCCAAAGTATACATAATTAACATCTATGATATATCAACCTTAATGTGATTTACTAACCCTAATGTTTAATGGATTCCTTGTGGTACAAAATATATATATTAAAACAGGGGACAACATAATCTTTTTAGTTTCTATATAATTAATTAGTAATACAAATTTGTGATTAAGTTGGTAAACAACTCAGCGATGCTGCATTTGAACAGAACAAATCACTAATTAAGAAATAAAAGCAATCACGACCAAATATTGGCATTATCCTATGGTTTCAATTATAATCTATTAAACTATAATAATTTTTTTACTTTTTTTATTCCATTATATGACAAAAAATTCTAGTAAAGGTTCCTAGAATGTTTATAAAGTATCTGATTACTCTTAAAAATTTGGAACTATTCATGTCCATCTTCCAATGATTTTAAGTGCTAGAAGACAAAGATATATATGTGAAATGAGTTAATTATTTTAATAATTCAAAGAGTTTTAAGTATTATTATTACAATATTTTGACGTTTGTTCTTCTGACTAATAAGTTGGCAAAAAGAATCAAGCAAGAAGAACGTTCTAAACATTATGTTTTTATTTATTTATTTATTTTCTAATTGAAATGGACAAAACATATATTTGATAATAATAAAAACTCATAATTTGTTGTAAGAAAACAAAAGATACATTGAACTAGATTTCTTTTAAGCTAAAACTAAAATTCCAACCTTGATAAAAGCGAAGCTAAAATTTAAAGTTTATGAATTCAAAATTTTATTTCTTTTAAAATTATTAACTTTTACATATTCAATGAAATTTTTATGAAAAATATGAATATTTCTAGTCGTCTTGAATTGTAAACTAGTTAGGTGGTCAATTAATTTTGTCGATCTTTATAAATTTATTTTTAATATATATTTTTTTATATAAATCCTGAAAACAACACACAGAAAATCTTTCTAAGATCATTTTCATTCATCACTTTAATATATTAAATTTGACATCTCAAACTTATTTTTCTAGCAGTACTACTAGGTATTTCTAAAATAAATTGAAAAAAAATGACAAGTAAATATATGTACTTTTTATTAACATTTTTATTTTTAAAAATGCACAAAAATCCATGTATAGCCGGCCTCCAGCCTGCCACCACGTGTACAGAATGAACAAAGTTTTTCGAAAACTTCGTATACAGTACACAATCTCCTGCATGGAGTAATTATATAACGCAGAATATTTGAAGATTAAATTTTTAAAATTTATCATCAACCTGAGATAAAATTACATTGTCAATTTAATATAAGTTTGTAAATCAAATATATATATATAAATGTTATCTTAACTTTAATCTCTAATATTTTACTATATTTTATTACATTTGAAATTGTTTTATCTTAAGATTAATTTAAGAAATATTCTTTTAGTTAACTTTTTTTTAATAAATATATAAAATCAAATCAAATAATATAAAACGGATGGAGCATATTTTTGTCGAATGATTTAATGTGTATCGACCTCCGTGGGACGTGTGATTTTGATCATTAATGAACACGAAGAGGACACTGTATTACAAGTTGTCACCACGTGTAAACAAAATATATTCAATTAATTCCTAAGAATCTTTTTCACCTAAAGGATAAAATATTACAATATTTATTTACCATTAAATTAACTTTTTTTTAAAAAAAAAATGAACGAAATAAAGAATAAGAAGATACATGTTTTATAAAAAGAGATTGTATAAGAAGATATATAAATATATAGTTTTTTTAAAGATTAAAAGATAAGCTTTGACTAAAGTTGTTTTAAAAAACCATTTTATTATTCAAAAAGTGTATAATAATTCTGTTTAAAATTGCTTTCAGTAAATACGTATTCATTGTGATTATAATTTTTGGGACGTCTGAAAAATTAATTGGTTTACGGAAAATGAAAGTGACTAATACGACGTCACTTCATTCTTTTTTACTGACGTTCTCTTCCATCAATAAAACAAAAATACGTACTGTACAAAAAGCAGGCTGCTAATATCACAGCCCTCTTCTCTTTTTTTTTTTCCGACATTTGATATCTGTATTAGAATGCGGTTATATTTAAATTCATGATGGAAAATTCTTCATTAAGTAATAAAACGTTACCTAATAAAAATGACATCGTATCAAAGAAAACTCAAATTCGAAGTCTTTAAGAGCATCTTCAGCCTTATTTTTTATTTTACTCTCTAAATATAAAATTCTCTATTTTTAGAGACAACCACATCTGATCCAATTCTCTGTTTTACTTTCTAAAAAGAAATCTTTTTATCTCTTCTTAATATTATATTATTATTTCATAATATAATTTTTTTTCAAATAATCATCCTATTTAATTTTCATGTACTTGATATAAAACTATATATTACATAAATTGCAAGGAAATATTGTATAATATGCATATTAATGGACAATTCAAATAAAAGAAAAATTATTAATGAAATACAATTACATAAACACTATATAAATACTTAATTTTCAATAGTATTATGTTGCTTTCATAAATGCTCTATTAATACATTACAGAGTTTAAAATAAGCATTTTTTATCCTTAATTTTTTTCATATCTAGCTAGAAATTGTTCAAATCAAAGTTTTTATATATCACCATTTATGTTGTTGTAGTTAGAGCCTCTAAGGTATCTTGAGTGCATTAAGATCAAATTCATACTCAAGAAATATAGAAAAGAAAGTAAAAGTGATCAAACTGTTCGTGAAAACATGAGACAAGAACAATTACGAATAGTTAAAAAAAGAAAGCCACAATCACAACTACAATTACAACTACAACAATTTTTTGAATCATATACGATTTTTTTCCAAATATTGATGAATCTAAAAATGACCTACTAAATTATTAAATTATTAATACGTGTATGACTCTAATCAGTTATCAAATGATTCCTAATTATATTGTTATCGCGAGTAATATTCAATTATAATAAATAAAAAATAATGGTTTGTGATGTTAAATAGACAACATGGACATGTAATTTTAGCACAAAATCTAAAAACAATAGCCACCCAATCCATTCTCTCTCGTCCTTCCTATAAAATTCCGCCATTTTTATCATTTCTTCAAATCTCTCTTCTCAAAATCCGCCATTAAAGTTCAATGTTAAACCATGAAATTATCATCTTAAAAAACACCCATTTTCCAATTTCAATCTTTTCTTCTTCTTGAGCTTGTGATTTTTTAAGAAAAATGGTTTCACTTGAAGATTCTAGTAGTGCCCATTTCGGCCAAACACGGCCTTATTACTACACCCCACCGCCGTCTTCCATTAAAATCAACCGTTCAATGGGTCGTTCTATGAGAACTATCCGGTCAACTATTTTCCATCCTGATTGCTCCGGTTCTGAACATTCCGGCGCGATTTCCGAGAACCTAACAGATTCTGTCATCGATATTCGTCTCGGTGAGCTCGCGAATAAGCCTCCGGTGAACAATAAAGGTTCTTCTTCTTCCGATGAAGATTATCTACAACTTTCTCAAGCTTTCAGTGATTTCTCAGCTTGTAGTAGTGATATCTCCGGCGAGTTACAGCGATTGGCAAGTGTTCCTCCTTCGGATCTGCTGTTAACCCAGCACCCGAACTCTCAATCCCAACCCGAACCCGAACCCTGTTTTGGGTTTTTAGAAAGGGAGAAATTTTCAACGGAGATAATCGAGAGTATTTCGCCGGAGGATCTTCAACCGACGGTGAAATTATGCGTTGACAGCTTACATTCTTCATCAGTTGCAGTGAAAAGATCAGCGGCAGCTAAATTAAGACTATTAGCGAAGAATCGAGCTGATAATCGGGCGTTAATCGGAGAATCCGGTGCGATTCCGGGTCTTATACCACTACTCCGGTGTACGGATCCATGGACACAAGAACATGCAGTTACAGCTCTTTTAAATCTTTCACTTCACGAGCCAAACAAGGGGTTAATCACTTCCTCCGGAGCTATAAAATCGTTAATTTACGTTCTGAAAACGGGCACCGACACATCGAAACAGAACGCTGCTTGTGGGTTATTAAGCTTAGCTTTGGTTGATGAAAACAAGCTTTCAATTGGTGCTTGTGGTGCTATTCCACCATTAGTATGTTTACTTATAAATGGAACAAACAGAGGTAAAAAAGATGCATTAACAACTCTTTACAAGCTTTGTTCAGTGAAATTGAATAAAGAGAGAGCCATTAATGCTGGTGCCGTAAAGCCACTTGTTGGACTTATTGGTGAACAAGGGAATGGTTTAGCAGAAAAGGCTATGGTTGTGTTGAGTTTATTAACTGGGATTGATTCAGGAAAAGAAGCGATTGTTGAAGAAGGTGGAATCGCTGCACTTGTTGAAGCTATTGAAGATAGTTCTGATAAAGGAAGAGAATTTGCTGTGTTGACACTGTTGCAGCTTTGTATGGATAGTGTTAGAAATAGAGGACTTCTTGTTAGAGAAGGTGGAATTCCTCCTCTTGTTGCCTTGTCTCAAAATGGTACTGCTAAAGCTAAACACAAGGTGAGTTTTTGAATTCTTGATTTACCACCCACCTATATTGCTTGTACTCTTCAAAAATATTGCTGCACTCATGTCAGATCCTTCACAAATGAACTACTTTTGGAGGATTAACATGCACCCATCAAGTTCTTGAAATAAAAAACAAGAATCTTGGTCAATTATTAGCACTTTGTAGGAGTAGTAGTAGTATTGTTTATAGATTCAACTTTTATGGCATTAGTAATTTTGTATTACTCCTGGTAAAGAACCAATAGTATCTGTCAAATTATTACTAATAATTATAGCAATTTGTTATGAATGTTGCTAACTTGTACCAGTAGTTAAATAAGGGGTTAAAGTTTGGATTAAAGATAGAATTTTTAATTGCTATTATGACAATTTTGAACTTGTATAATGATAAACATGTCATATGGTGTGTCCCAATAATTTGATATATGAGTTTTGGAAGATGGGCATGGGGGGAGGGGGGATGTCCAATAAATGAAGAAAGAATGAAAGAGAAATTTTGGAGATTACAATTGTATGGTTTGGTTTTGTGTACACTCTACTTGTGGGATGGGATTGCACTGGGTATGTTGTTGTAGATGTTTGTTACAGTTGTGTGGTTTGGGTTGCTACTTGTTGCAGTAACGTATTGAACACATACTGCTGCAATGTTGCTTTCAATGACACTGATGTTATAGTCTGCATATGCCATTTTGGTCCAAGAAATGAAAGTTGTATTATTCTGATAATACTCTTGATATAGAAAGACCTGAATGTTTTGTTTTTTTCTTCTTTCTGCAGGCAGAAACACTACTAGGATACTTAAGAGAACCAAGACAAGAAGCTTCAAGTTCAACTCCTTGAGTGAAAACTTGTAGTTTGAGACTGGTATTTCTACTGTAATGGTTTTGTTCTGTATATAGGAACAAGTGTTTTGAAGAGTTTGTACAGAGTAATATTTTAAAAAAAAAATTATATGAGAAGCTAGTGAGAAAAATTTGACCTTATTTTTGACTAGGTATTTAGAGGAGGGGTTCTTCATGTCCCTCTTGAATTATTAACTGGTGCTGGTTTTTGTGGGAGCAGATGGTTGTTTGCCTAGTTTTTTCGTTTTCTTTTTGGTTTGGTGAGAATTTGGGTTATTATCCTCTAGTTTTGTTTGTGAGGTCCAAGTTCTTGTAGAAGGGTTACTAATTTTCTTGATTTTTAGTGTGTGAATATCAACTAGCATAGTATGCTAGAAGTTGTTTTTCCCTTCTTGTATTGTTGTTTCTTGTACTATTATTATTTCCTTTTCTGGACTGCTTTGAATTGCTTTTTATCGGAAACAACCTGCTCTACCTTTGAGGCTTGGGCTAAGATTTCCGCATACTCAGTTTTCACTTGGTGGGACTACAATGATGTTTTTTGTATAGAGCAACATATTTGGTCATCTGTGAGATATTTTCATGATTTGTGAACATCAGAGATTTCAAGAATTTTGTGGCTCTATAGTCTCTATGCTACTAGTGAAGCATCAGATGCTTGTGTTCCCCACTTGGTGTTAATAGAAGTTGTACAAGAAACCACCCAACCTCCCCCATTGGACTTTGTAGCATTCTTATTGAAATAGTAATAGTGTATCTTCTTTAGATTTTTGTCCACCACCCAGATTTTGTTACAGAGGTCTAGTCGGGTTTAAGTTTTGAAGTCTAAGTTTCTGATATAAGGGGTGGCACTTCTTGTTAACAAAGTGTTACGCGATGCAAATTAAGATTTATCAGGTCAGCAAATTTTGGACACGAGATGATTATAAAAAAAAAATTAAAAAAAATAGAGAGGTTTCTATGCTCATCTTTGTCTATATTATATGTCACTTGGTGACTTTTAGCTGGCAAGGATTGCTTAGAATTTAGTCTATTAAGGTGGGTTCATATGAGTTGGTTAACCAACCATTTTTGGTCATCCCACCCTTGACCCCTTTTTTCATGCATATTTTTTTTTAAAGTAATCTTCGTGTTTCTGCCCAGCTTGAACACTTTGAATCTGTGGCCTTTTGAGTACTCTTCCCCACCCCCCAGCCCCCACCCCACCCTTCATGTGCTATGTGGTCCTCCCTTATAATTCCTCTTTTTGAAATCATTATTTTTTTTCTATAAATTTTGGCATGCTCTGATCTGAAACTGTTAGCTGATAAGTCTCTGAAATGACTTGGACCTCTCTCCTTTTCATTATTGTTCCTGCTCCCTTCTCCCATAAGGTGTACAGAGAGAGGTATTCAAGTCATTAATCATTCCTAAGTATTATTAAGCGCGTTTCAATCCCAAACAAGTTATGATCGATTATATGAATCTTAGGTAGTTTTGGTCTCCTTATTGGAGACTACTATAGGTCAATGCTTTTATTACTACTGTAAGTGGCCATGCCTTGATAGTTCATAGAATGAAAATTCCTAGCTAGAGTAGCTAGGTACAACTTCTTTGGTTTATGAAAATGTGGTAAAGTTAAATATGGTATAACATGTATAGTAGCATTTAATATAGCCTTATCAATTACTAAGAGATTTTGTCCTCATAGGTTTTGTAGTCACATGCTATTAATTTGCTCTTCACTTATATAGTCATGGAGAGGTAAGGGGGAGCTAAGATGAAAAATGAGCATAGGTTGTGGTGCGGTAGTGAGATTGCTCTACCTTTAATTAGGGGTTTTGAGTTTGACCCCCTGGATATAGAGAAAAACTTGTTGGAAGCACTACTATTTTAGAGTGCACAATTCGAATTTAATCGAAACTCTAGTGCAAATTGGATATCAAGTGAGAAAACAAAAAATGAAAAATGAAATGTTCTAAGAAGTGTAGGGTAGGGTCCTGGAGGATTTTAGTGCATGCACAGAGATTTTATATATGATGAATAATAATGGCAGCCACCAACCCCACAACAGATTACCTTGTTTGGTAAAAAATAGTAGACATTGTCCCTTTTTATGAAATGCATTAGCTGGCTCAACACAAACAGCTTGTCATTTGTCTTGATGTTTAGAATGATGGGTCATTATTTCCCTCCTATATCTTTCAATTTTTCTGTCAATTATTTAACAAGATAATACCCTTTTCCTCTACTAATAGGCTTCCGTGTGATATGATATGTGATCTGACTTGGTCAGTCGATCAATAATCACCCAAATGGCGTTAAGGTTACTAGGAATATGACACGAGATAGGAGGTTATGTAGATCATGTATTAGAATTGAATGTTAGTAAATAGTTGAACGTTGTTTCATTTTCAAATAGGATAAGCTTGGTGATAGTTTAGTGCATCATTCCCATTTATACTAGTACTTGGTAAATTACTCGCCCTTTGCGCGGTGATGAACTCCCTCAATAAGCTTATCCATGATTATTCAGTAATATTCGTGTTTTCGAGTGAGTAAATAGAAATTTTCAGAATTAGATCTCTTCAATTTTTCGTTCTTTTTGTTTTCATCACTTTTGTCAAGACTTCAATTTCTTGAGATATTTATTTTTTAGGGTCTGATTAAGTAGGATGTGGCCTCATAATGGATCTTTTAAGTGCTCTATTCTCTACATAGATCAAAATCATATATGTTATCAGTTCGAAAATTCTAGTCTACATGACATCGGTAGTCTAATGGTAAAACTAAATTCTTTACTAACATATCTTTACTTCAATCTAGCGATCAAAAACATCAATAAGCATGGACACTGCTCTGCCAAAGTAGCAAAAAAATAGATGACACAATAAATGCTAGTAGCACAAGTTTATTTTTGCTACCTCTATGGTAGGAACAACTTACGTAAGGTATATAACAACTTACTACCTCTGCTTGGTCAACCAGGACGAAAAATTGGAGTTGTTGAATACTCATATATATATATATATATTGCCTTTCTTTATTTGGTAAAGTAGTCGAAGCTAATAAGATCCAAGAACATAATGGAATTTTTTTTACAGTGACAAAATTAAACCAAACAAGAAGATTGACTTTGCATCTAAATTTATTATTTGAGTCGAGAGTTTTTCATAAATCATTTATTTATATATTTTATCTTTATTAGATCCCATCTATAAAATTACATTGAACATATTATTATTATAATAATAAGCTTTTGTGTAATTGCCTAAGCTGTGGAATGTTGATTAGGTGATACCACTCCATTTAGTTTGATTTTACGCATTATTAGTAAATATTATAGAGTTGAAACGTGACTATCTGCAAATAGCTACCATTTTATCTTAAATCCGGGCCAAAATAAATACCATGGGCTTGAATTAATTTTTGGCCCATCTAAATTGTCTCTTGTAAGCATTAAGGGCTCATTTACACAAATGCCACTTTAAGACCATCATTTAAATTTTGTCCATTTAAAAAATGTAAAATTATAACTTAAAAAACCTGCAGTCCCAAACAATGATTTCTCATATATTGGTCAACTTATCAGACAAAACACTAGACCATCATCTAATATTTATAATTACTTATAAAATTTTAGACAGTTATCCCAAACGTTTTCTAATAAGATTTTCATTCAAAAAAATCTTTAAACAGTGGTTTAAAATATACATAAGTTGCAATATAAATAAATGATCATTTACTAAACCGTTACGCAAAATAATTGTAACCATTTAAGCAGAGAGAAGAAACAAAGAAAACTTAGAAAAATCAATATTTTTGGCTAAAAAAAGAAAAAACTGTGCCATATGAAATGTCTAATTGAGAAACAAAAATATTATGCTCTCTGATAATCTTACACTATATATAAAACATCAACTAAACAATCAGAGATTTTCACTTAAGCTTATTTTTTTCACCATAATCTAATAATTGGAAACAAATTACCAGTAATAAACGTCACGCTAATTAAGATTATGGACTAAATTAAACTTAGCTCGTATCGGCTTTTTCGTCCTTTTTCCTGCGAAATAATTTGGGTTTATAGCCTTTCTCAAGCATTTTTTCAACTTGCTCAAATTGCAAGCCTTTAGTTTCAGGCACCACAAAATATATGGCTATCAAACCAATTGTTGAGAATCCAGCAAATAGAAGGAATGTACCAGCTGAACCAATTGCCTCGGTTAACGTCAAGAACGTCTCACTGACGATAAGATTAGACACCCAATTGGAGACAGCCGCGATTCCACCACCAATGCCTCTGTATCTTAAGGGGTATATCTCAGAGTTAACAATCCACGGGGCTGTTCCCATTCCAGGAGAGTAGGATATGATGTACATACCGAGAAGCATCACTGCAAAGAACCCGAACTTGCTAGGACAACCTTTAGTGAACCATTCACGCTTTTCTGATCGACATAAACCTTTAACGTTATCATTTAGAGCCAAGCATGCACCGGGATGATACTGATCACATAAAGTTACTGTCAGTACCAATAGTAGATACGCGGAGAAAACAAAAGAGTCAAGCATGAAAAAGCAATGCAATTAGTAACAACAACAAAAAAAAAAAAAAAAACCGGTGTAATCCTACAAATGGGGTCTGGGAGGTAGAGTGTTTGCAAACCTTATCCCTACCTTGAGAAGGTACAGATGTTGTTCCCGATAGACCCTCGGATGAACGAACGATGAATAACAATGCAATTAGCAGGTAACCAAAATGCAAGACGGCATACACTAGATTGGGCTATTGTCACAAACTTGACTAGTAAGCCGTTTGAATTCTAAACCTTTGCTTCATGTTTCAAGCTTTGACATATCGGATATGGATTCAATAATGAAACGGAAACAGATAATAACTTCAATGTATAACGACAGAAATAACAACTTACTTTGTTGTTTCCATTAGAGCAGAAAGCACAATCTGAGGAAGCCTGCAAGCAACTCATACAGTTCCAGGACGAAGCGCCTGGAGCATTTAGAAACGCCGAGCATGTGGAATTTGATCCAAAGTGATTGGATTCGAAAGCACTAATTCGTGGGGAGTGTGAAGAAGCTTGCATGAAGAGCACGGACAATACCACTAGGCACGTTATGATACCAAACATGGAGACAATCATCAACCTCCTCCTCCCATATCTGTCAACAAAACACATACTAATAATGGAGCCCACAGCATTGAGACCGGACGTTATGAGTGAGAGAGCTATAGCTGTCTTGTTAGAAGCAAATCCAGCCAGTTGCACAATCGTAGGACTGTAGTACATGACCGTGTTGATTCCGACAAATTGCTGTGCCACCTGGACCGTAATACCAGCATAGAGACCCCGACGAACAATAATGTTGCTCCAAGCACTCTTGACTTTTGAAAACATACCCTCCCCAAGGAACTCTTCATCAGCCTTCTCTACTTCAATGGAAGCCTCCAATGCTTTCATCTCGTCTTCGACTTCATGAGCAGGATAAATCTTCTCTAAGATAGCCCTAGCTTCGTCTTTCTTGTCCTGCAGAAAATGTCAATGTCAATGGACAATTAATCATGGCAATGATGATAGAATCTACTTAGATAAACATGTGTTCAAAATTTCAGCTAAAAAGAGAAACTTAAAGAGGCGATATAGGCTTACCGCTCTATACAACCATCTAGGTGACTCGGGCAGAGACAGCATTAGGACAAATTGAATTAGAGCAGGAACACTAGCTACGCCAAGCATCCATCGCCAAGTTCCTTTGGTCTAAAATGTGATCAGCAGAAATAAGTTAAAACATTCCGAGATAAAGAACATTTCCAATGGACTAAAAAACTGCAAACGAGATTCAACATGTATCATTACCCTTGTAAATGCTAAGTTGATAAGATAAGATAGAAACTGTCCTCCCGTAATTAGCAGACCATTGGTGCTAACTAAAGCTCCTCTAATCCGAGCCGGGGAAGCTTCTGATATATAAAGAGGTGAAGTCATAGAAGCCATTCCAACTCCTAAACCGACAAGTACTCTTCCAATAATTATCACCCAAGGTACTGGGGCAAGTGCCATTACGATCGCACCAATAAAGAACAAGATATCTGCTAAAAGAATCGATTTTCTCCGACCATACTTGTCATTCAACCAACCACCAAATCCTGCCCCGAAAATCGCCCCTGCAACAGCCATGCTTACTATGGTTTCCTACATAGTTATGAAGAAATAGTTCGAGTTATTTCATTTTCACGATACAATCAAATTGATTTAATATATAAAGCAGAGTATATCACTTACTTGCAACCAAGTATGCTTATCAACAGATTTGAAGTCATCCCGAATATAAAGCAATGCACCAGAAATCACACCTTATTTCCAAGAAAAGAACATTAAGCCAAAATTTTAGAAAAAAGTGACAACAATGATTTATTGAAAAAGGTCAGTATTAACAACATAGTGTTGAACACGGGCGGAGCTACAGCCCGTGAAGGGTGTACAATTGACCACCCATCTATCGGAAAATTATTCAGTGTATATAGGTAAATACATATGTATTAAATCTCAAATACCTTCAGCAAAATTCTTAACTTTGCCACTGGTAGAAAGAAAGTCAGTAAGCAAGTAGTCTTTTAACAGTATCATAACCAAACAGCCTACGAAGGGTGACCGATTGACCATCCATTGGCGGAATACTACAATCTGTATATAGGTCAAATATAGCGAAATTCTTCACAATAAAAACAAGAAAGTAGTAAAAGGAGTTGTCTTTACCAGTATCATAACCAAACAGCAGCCCTCCTATACCAGCAGAAAAGGCAAGACGCATAATGTAAGGCGTTTTCCATGAAGTCCTCCAACATTCTGTAAACTCCGTCTTCGCGGCTTTGTGAGGACCACCCTCCATTGTATCAATTTAGTTTTCTGCTATACTCAAAAAGGAATTCACAAGAGAAATCTTCACAGCAAATTACTCTGCCAACAACAAAAATTTACCTTTAAATACTCTAAATCACATACATTATCTAATTCAAAGTATCAAATACATTTATTAATACAAATTGCAAAAGAAGTAGGCATAATGACCAAAAAAGGAAGATTATTGATCTAATCATTCATCAATCAAGGAAAGATATTCAAGCCCCGGATATGGAAAAATTCTTGACACAGAGTACCAGACATAAAATGGAAACAAAAAATTCAAGGAAAGATATCTATGTGATTATGAGGGGATAAAAAGAGAATCCTTAGCACAAAAATCACCAATTTCTACAATGGATATACTGACTAAGACAATTCATATTCCAAATTATCCAAACAAAGCAAAAATTAACAAACAAACAAAAAGTTTGTTCCTTTATTCTTTTCTATTAACAAATAAAAACACCATTTGATTCTCTTTTTTAGACTTATTTACAGAGAATAAATAGAATCAAATCAAATCAAACTAAATACATAATACAATCATGCAGAATCAAGAAAACAAAAAAAAAGTACCCAAAATTACAAATTTATTCAACAAAAAAAAAAACTGACAATTGGGATTGAGAATTAGAATAACAAAAAACCATATGAACACACACACCCAAAAAAAAAAAAAAAATCAGTACCTAAAGTCAAGTTGTCAACTTTGCCACTTTGTTTTTCAACTTCAGTCTTTTTTTCTACTTTGATGATAAGATTTAAAGTGAGGTTTTTTGGATATATATAATATAATATAATGTGTAGAACCCAAGTCAAAAAGGAAAAGGATTTTTGAGTCAAATCTGATTAGGATTTTATAATATGTTTATCCTGTTAATTATGATAATAATAAATTCTAATAAATGTAGAATTAGGTAAAAGGGGAAAAATATATCACAATTAGTTGATTAGAATTCCTAAAATAAAAGTCGGAAAGTAATTTATTTATTTTTGTTTTAGAGGCAGAGGTCAAATACGGTGAGTTAATCCAAAACTCTTATAAAATTCATATATAGAATAAAGTTTATTATAGAATTACTAATTTAAATCATGAATTCGCTTCTGATAGTTTTTTTTAATATAATAATCTCTCCATTTCTTTTAGTTGTCACGTTGCATTTTTCAAAAGTCAATTTAACTAACTTTCAAAGTTAAATTAGATTACATTAATTTGATATTTTAAAATAAAAAAATAATATTGAAAAATTATATGAAAAGTATTATAAGTTTCAATTTTTTATCTATTAATATGATTAAAAAAATACATGTTAAAATATTAGTCAAAATTCATATTATTTGACCCTTAAAAAAAATTGTAACAAATAAAAAGGATCGGAGAAAGAACGATATATGTTTTAACTTTTGGAACATACCAAAATTATGTAACTCGTTATTTTATTTTATTTTGGAAATTCCTAATTTGTGGGAATCGAAAAAAAATATTATTGGTTTATCGTTATTGAATTAATAATTTTTAACGGTTTTGTTAACTAGTATCGTTATTGAAATTCCTAATATCGTTTTTACATGAGTCTTTAGAAGGAAATCAAATTTGTATTACACTTTTATTTTTGCTATTATTTCTATTTTATGAACATCGTGTACGTGTGATTATATGTGCATTTTCTTATCGGTTAAATCAAAAATCGAATCATTAAAGACAAAATCGATCAATCGAAAACTAATGATAAATATCTTAATAATTTAATTATTAATTTAGCGTATTCACAATCAAAAATAAATATATCAAATCGATAATAGATAAAATGAACCGAACTAATAAATATACACACCCCATCATATTTCATGATGGTTTGCTAATTAAAATATGTATTTCGTTTTCAACCGTAACGACTTTCCCATGATATATGGAGGAAAAAATGACCCCCCCCCCCCCCCCCGCCGCAACATTTCAGAAGAAAACAAAGGGAAAAATATAAGCTAAGAAAGTTGATAATTGTTCACAATACAAAAGGCCAAAACTAAAAAATAAAATAAAATAAAGTTATATATATGACTTTTGGGATAAGCATCGAGAACAAATTTAATGTATTTTGCATTGGTGTTGATGCCAAACACTACACACTTTATTGTGTTAGTATTGGAAAAAGCAAAGAAAGATGAAGTAAATTAAAAATGCACCTATTACAATTTTGTTCATCACTCCCATAAGTGGAAGTTCTAAAATTATGAATTTAAATATAATAGTATTTATTAAAAAAAAATTAGTATATAAAAATATTGAATTCGAATGAATTTATTGTTGACTAGATCTGACAATGTAACAAATCATTGAAGAGGAGCACACGTGTTGTTATTTGTGTGTTTGGTGTTCGAAAATCTGTAAAATTAAATTATTAATAAAAATAGAATCAAATATCATAAAATACATGCTTTTTATAAATTAAAAAAATCGAGAAATATGATAAAAAGAATAGTTGATAGAATGCACATAATGGTCCAATTTAGTTAGCCATTCTCACCCGAGATATATAATACTTCTTTGATATTAATCTAATAGTAAGTGTAAAATAAGTGGTTATTTTTATATCAAAAGTTATAGCTAATGATAAAAGTGTAACTTTATTTTTGATTAAGCTTAAATAAGCATCTCATTCGATCATAATTTCAATCCGAATCACTTTAGCTTCGTTGTAAACCTTGTCATAGACGGAATATTGATGTTAGCCAACAAAATTGAAAAAGCAAAAATCGTAATAGCAGTGAGCAGAATAGAAATAACCTAAATCGTGAAAATAAAATTGTAATTGAGCAATATAAGCATTATGAAGATTTCCTTTTAATTAATTCTTGAATGATTTTTTTTTATTAGGTGGGTGGTTGTTACCTTCAAAAAGATCCTTTATTTAAGAAAAAACACCATGAAAAACATGACAAAGGGCATATGTCCCAAATATTTATATCTAACCAATTGGCATTCATGCCTTTTACAATAATTATTTCTTTCCTTTTCTTTGTGGTTTTTGGGCCATTTTATGTTCACATAATAAAAGCTAAAACTAGTCAAGAAAATGACATTTCTTTTGCCCTTTAATTAAGGAGTTCTATTTATTTATTATGTATTTTGCCATTCTTGATATTGATACTTTGTCCTCATTATTTCTTTCCTTTTCTTTGTGGTTTTTGGGCCATTTTATGTTCACGTAATAAAAGCTAAAACTAGTCAAGAAAATGATATTTCTTTTGCCCTTTAATTATGGCGTTCTATTTATTTATTATGTATTTTGCCATTCTTGATATGGATACTTTGTCCTCATTATTTCTTCTATTTTGTGCTAAAAATAGAAGAAAAAAATATAAATTGGTCGCTAGTCCTCTAGGTAAATAACTCAATCTTCAGCTAAAATGCACCATTTAATTTTCTTGTATCAAAGGCGCTAACATATAATATATATATTATACTAAATTTAGAAAATATATATATAAAATATCTAATTTTACAGAGAGACCATGAATTCACGTACACCAATTTTTGCTCATAAATTTGCCCATGCTCGTTATGCAAGTTGTGGGCAGAGTCACATTGATAATTACGTGTTTGACATATTAAGTAGTTTTTAATAATTTATTATGAACTCAACAAGTTAAAAGAATTATAATCCAAAATTTATAAACTAAATATCCTTGTTCGACCTTCGACACAAGCACGATATAATGATGGCCTTGTAACTTCAAACCTATGACCTCATATGTCATTACTCATTATCATTAAGAAACTTAAAATTATAAGATGAATCATATTTTCATTTCACTTAAAATTTTAAATTATTAGAAATATTATATTTTTATTTATTTAATTATATCTTTGATATCAACCACATGCATCAAACTTATTAAGGTTATCACGACAAATATTCTTAATTACTCTTAACCTCAATATCTCAATACTACTAATCAAATAATTCAAATAAAAATAACCTATCACTATTAAGATCTTATATATATATATATGTATGTATCTTTAATTGGAATAGTATAAATCCTTCCACTATCAATACAACTGTATTTTACTATAAAATAACCTACGAAATATATAATAATCCTACAACAACTAGACTAGTGTGGATAGAATCTTCATATTTGATTGATTACTAAAGTTGTATAAAAAATTAAACAATTTTAGCGATTCAGCAAAATTATAATGCTATCTTTCTAAGAAAAATAATACATATTAATAGAGGGAACTTTCTTGATTGATTTAAAAGATTTTTAGTTACGTAAATCATAAAATAAGGTAAATGTTGATTGTGTAATTAATAGATATTAAAAACTACGTAATTATAAGTAAGATAAAATTTTATGTTCTATTAAGATAAAGATGAATTGCTCAAGGAGTTCCCAATGTCATAGTACTATTTAGTAATTATTCTCCTTTTTTTTATTTGTATATGTGGTAAATAACATATGCTCCTTTCATTTTACTTGATCTAATGCACATGAATCGAGGGTCTTTCAGAAACAACTTCTCTATCTCTAGGATATAATAGTAAAGTCTGTGTACAGTAGACCCTTCATTGGATTTGTTGTTGTTGGTAAATAAGATAGACGTATTTTGTTTTATGGGCAAGATAAATGATATATCTGCTCTTGAAATATATTTCATAATCGTGCATATAGTTGAGATGATCCGAAAATAGAGTTTGTGAGTATTCAACATGACTACTTTAAATATGATAATCCTACATGATTTATGAATAATTCGACATGACATCTAAATTGAATGATATAAAATGATATTATCGATATGTCATGCTTTGTATGCCACAGTTTACCGGCTAATTTTTATTAGGAAAAATTACCTAAATACACTCTTTTATTTACCATATTTTTCATTACGCTTATTCATTTTAAAAAATTTCAAAAATTCCTTCTTTTTATTCGAATACATTAATTCAGATTCATAAATTATCATACCCCTTATTTTTAAATATTTCGCACATTTGATACCATGAGAGTATGTAATATAATCTGATGGTATCAAGCAATTTCGCTGAAACACTATCTCTTCCTTCTTGATATCATCAGAGTATATTATACTCTGATGATATCAAGAAATAACTGTTTGATAAATTATTTGATACCATCAAAGTATAATTACTATATTCTGATGATATCAAAGAGGAACAAGGGAAGGAGCATTGCTATAAATACACATTTGATATCATGAGAGTATATATATACTCTGATGGTATTAAGAAGAAAAAGACAGTGATTCAGAAAAACCGCTTCATACCATCAGAATATATTACATACTCTCATGGTATCAAAGAGGAGCAGTGATGCTGACGTCAGTATGACGTCATGCGCGAAATTAAAAGGAAAAAAATGGGCTTAGAGGGTAAATAGTTTGGGTTGGATCTAATTTGGGTAAATAGTTTCACAATTGGTCTATTAGGTGTAATTTAGGAAAAAATAGTAATTAGCCATTTACACTATGTGATTTAGGTAAGTTTTCCTTTTTATAATGCTTAGTGTCTCTTTACCATTTATGTCAACTTAAAAATAGTTCAAAATTTGCCCAAAATATCCCTTTTGTGCAAATCATTCAGAGTTATCCACATCCATAAGGGCCCAAAATAGAGAAAGCAAAAGGCCCAAAAAAGCTAGCCCATTGTATACATGTTACCTCATGAGTCACGATTATACAAATATTTTTGTTAAATTATTAGGAAAAATACTTTTTAATAAATAATTATCGATTTTAGCAATATTTTTTATTTATTATCATTTATAGCAATATTATGATATATCTATTATGTATTAAAAGGGAATTATGCATGCAATATAAATGTATTATAAGTGTTTTAAAATATATTTATACTTGTTTGGTAAAAAATTGACACAATGTATTATAAGTGTATTAAAGTATGTGATAAATATATTATCCATAAATAAAATTTTTATTATATGAGTTTTATAAATTATTCTTGCTAATATGTATTAAAATTGTATTATAAGTGTTCAGTGAAAAAAATATTATTGTTATAAATAGTAAATATTTTCTTAATGTAGTACATTTATGTAAATTTCCCAATTTTTTTATGTAATTAATCAATAAATTCTGAATTTTATAAATATAATGCATTCAATGTTAACAATTTTAAAGATTGAGACTATCAAGTTAAAATTTTGAACATATGTTAACTATATTCTACTAAAAATATGAATAATTGTTCATGTCTTATTGGTGAAAAATATATATAATTAAGAGGAATTCTGATTGGAAAATATTTACTGAAATCGTCATTGAAATTGAAATCTTATAAAAAAAAAACGTCTCAATTTTTATTTTTATTTTTATATTATATGAATTATCCAACCGCAAAGACCATGAGTAATTTGATTAGTATTTCATGATTTTATTTTATATATATTATAAAGTCATACAAATTTATGTAGCAGCAAGAAAGACAACATGACCAGTATTGCAGGCACTTTAATTTTGTTATTCATTATAGTAGCTTTAACATAGAAATATCTAAATTGTATGGATAATGTTGATTTTGATTTTTACAGCTCTTTAATTTTATTTTTTCATAAGTCATTTTTAACCCCACAAGATTAAAAGATATTTTAGTACATTCTACACATCTCTAATTTAAATTTAATTTTTTTTACTTTCTCAAATTTTATGTCAAATCAAAATCAAATAAATAAATTGAAATGGAGGAAGTACAACATAACAAACAAAGGAAGTTACAAATATTTCGATAAGGTTTTTTGTGGATTAATTTAGATTATATATTTTGCTAAACCAATCCAACATTTAAATTAAGCAGATCAAAATTGACCGAATTAAAAAAAGTAGCAAATTTATAACTCACCCAAATTGAAATGGATTACCTAAATTATGTTTCAATAGGTTATTATGTCATCCCTTTAAATAGTTTAACAAACCACCTTAAAAAATTTGTGAGCCTATAAGTATTTCTTTATTTTTAACTAAAGCTCTCATATTCGAGTTTTTAGAATGAAAACACTTTGGGTGTGAAACACTTTACTAGAACTGCATGAAATCACATTACTTGAGTCACAAAATGGATATCAAATATCGAACAATAAATATAAAAAACTCATGTATATTAAATTGGGCCAACAAAAAAAATCCGATCCATTTTACAAAGCCCATTTAATGTGACCCCTCTGTTCCTTCCAAATTTGTACAGTCTGTAGCATCTTGGCTTTCTTCCCCCTTTTGGCCCCTTCTCTCTCTCTCTCTGCTTCTTCTTCTTCTCTCTCTTCCGTGGATCTTCAAACCCAATCCAATCTCTCCAAAAATAAAAAAAAAATCGTAATACTCCTTTGATTCCTGTGTTCTTCAACACATTTTTCTCAAATCACTCCTTTTTACCTTTTTTTGGGGGATTGATCTGCCTTAGAAACGGGTCTGATTTGATCACATCGTGGGAGATTGATAAAAGGGGAAGATCCTTTCATCATATAAAGAAGTGGGTATGTGTCGAAATTGTTTCTTTTTATCGATTTGTTTTGTTTATTTTGTAGTTACATTATGCTGGTTTATAAGCTTGTTATGGTCAAAATAATTTCCTTTTTGTGCTGAAACTTCTAAAAAGTCTCATGAAAAGGAAAGATTGAAACTTTATTTTTTTGATTTGGGAGCATTATGAGAATGAGGAAATTAAGGGGTCGTTTGTTAGCTGGTTAGAATTATGCAGTATAGTTATGCGGATATTAGTTATTCCATGTTCTACTTATTGCTTATAAGATAATACACCAATATTAGTTAGGCGCGTTTCTAATAGTTAATACTACATGAATAAGTTACTTCTTTACTAGCTACCAAATGACCCCTTAAGTGTACTTAGTGTAGCATGTGTCTTGTCTATCTTTAATGGGTAAATGCCAAATAATAATGTCACTTCTCATTGTGATTATGTCTGGTAGATATATTTGTTTCACTTAAATAATATTGGTACTAAAATACTGTTTTGGGATGTCAGAAAAAGAACTGTTCGCCTTTAAGATTGTTGTGGCGTCATGTACAATGTTGAGTCGTTCCAATGGCCATGATGAGACAAGGGGCAATTATGATCAGTTAGAATAAGTTTACCAACACATTATGTGTGGCATGATCAATGAAGGATTACATACTGAGCTGACATTTTCAAAGTCTACTTGCTAAAAGTCTTTGTTTATCTGACCTCATTAACTTTGTTGTAGATGTCTATGCAAGTGCAGCTTATTATTGAAATTATTAACAATGTGGGTCCCGTATAGGATATCGCTTCACCTGTTAATAGATAGACTTTGTGACTAGTGATCAAGGGTGTAGTTTAGCTGTCAATAAAATTGGAATGGACCATGTTGAGATCAGTGTTTAAATCCAAACTTGTGCAAAAAAAATGTTGGGTGATTTCTCCTCATATATCTAAGCTTTGGTAGACAAAATTATCTGATACTTGTAATAACGGGAAGGTAGTGGGTATGTGGTAGATTAGTCAAGTTGCACGCAAGTTGGCCTGGATTAAAACACTACACGGTCTTTGTGACCTCTCATAAACTTGATTTTTTTTCCTTTTAGCAGGTCACCAGAATGTCCTTCAAATTTATTGCCTTTATTGAGTGAAGTCAATAGGAATGCATAGCATAGAATGCTTACTTTTCTCTACATCAATTTCCTTTCTTGGTCTACGTAATTTACATGTTGACAGTGATTGTTTCGTATTCATGTATTCTGGGTTCTTCTGATGGTGTATTTCGTGGATGAGGTGTATGCAGCTACCTTGAATAAAGACTTCTTATACTATCTGTTAGCTATTTCTGAAGGTTGTATTTGCATATTTTATTGACTTGAAAAAGCTTTATATATCCGTCTTAGAATCTAATCTAGGGAAATCAACATCTAGTGACCAGATTCTAATTTTCAGGCTTGAGGAAAGAAGACAAACTACAATATTACTGTACAATACTTGTCAAAAAGTAATAACACAGTGCAATACTGCGCTTGAATGTTAGTAATTATAGCTCAAAGTTAGATCTTAGACATCTTGCAGGACTAGTGAGAGAGCACTTAGTGAACCGGGCAAGCCGTTTTTTCAAGGTACAGGTGTCATCATTAAGTACATTGTAGGGACTAAATCTGGCTTAACGGATATTTCCACTGGTCAAATTTTGGATATATTACAAATTTTAAGGCAAATATTCTTGATTTTTCATAGATGATGTTTAGACTATATTACCAGTGATATTGGAGTATTTTGTTTGCTTCAACCTTGGGCATTACATATGTTCTTCTGGTATCATCAGATCTTATGTGCCCTGTATGTTGTTAAAAATCCTTCCTGCATGATAACTTTATCAATTTGGTTTGCACTGTTTATCCCTTCATATTGAATGCTACACACTTAGTTCTTACCTATTATATACCAAGAAAGATGTATGGTCTAATGAGGCTACTATGAAATATTTACTCATGGGTGGGGCAAATTCTTCTATTCTTTCCCGTTTCAAGTATTCTTTTCCGTTTTTGAGAGGGCGCCTCCTCCTCTTACCTACAGCTGGAGAGCGAGAGAAAAATGTTAATCTTTTTCTGTTGACACTTTTCTTTCTCTTATTTGTATCTTTTTCATGTAAATTGTATCTATTAATGGTTTCTGACAGTTAGCAAGCTTTTTGAGCATCGTTGTTTTATGGTCATTGTTTGCAGTCCACAGATATTACTATTTCCCTGAGAATTATCTCCCCTCTCTCACAAATCCCACCCTTCTCCCTCTTCATTTAAACCCCCTTATCCTGAAGAAGTGGGAAAAGAGAAAAGAAGAAAAAACCTATACAGATAGTGTAATAACTAGTTGACCTTCTGCATTAATAGTGAGTAATTTTTCTTGGTGTAACTTGGTTTGAATTAGTGGAACTTTTTGGAGATAACAATTTCCGGTTTCTTATATTATGTCAACAACCAGAAATGAATATTCTGCAAGCACAATTTTGTGTAAAGTCTTATAGCAGTACTTCCCTTCATTTTTCTTCTAGGGTGGTGCTTAAAAGGTCCGCAACAAGAAGCAGGGGAAGTGGGAGGTGGCAAGGACTGGGCACTAAATGAGCGACAGCTGATTAGTCTTGTATAATTTCCTTTTCCTTACCTATGTTAATTAAACTATATCCTATTGAAGAATCTTTGCTGAAGTTTCAAGTTTCTATCTTGCTTCTTCTTATGCAGGTACGTATTTAAAAGCTGTCCGTTTAGAGGGCTGAATAAAATAAGAAAGAGTTATCCAGTGGTGAAGCAGCCAGAAGAAGTTTTAGTGTAGGGTTAATAGAAAGTTCTTATTCTAAATTACCTTGTCCTTCTTCACCTTCATATCCAACTTTTATTATCTGAGATTCCTTTCTTCTCTTCTTAAACCAATTCCTAAGCGAAAGTGCTTTGTCTTACATATGCTTGTATTGCCTTGCAAGTTTCCTTGAGGGCCTTCTGCCTATTTGTGCTTTAAATTTCTTGGTTTTGGTGTTTAGCTACGAAATAAGCAAATATGATGTTCTAGCTGCCATTTTACACAAAGAAGATGGCGTTTCGTTCTGAGGAAGCACAAACAGAGGATTACCTTTTCAAGATTGTTTTGATTGGTGATTCAGCTGTTGGGAAATCAAATTTGCTTGCTAGATTTGCTCGTGATGAATTCTATCCCAACTCAAAATCAACAATAGGAGTAGAGTTCCAGACCCAAAAGCTGGACATAAATGGGAAAGAGGTCAAAGCGCAGATATGGGACACAGCAGGTCAAGAACGGTTTAGGGCAGTAACTTCTGCATATTACAGAGGCGCAGTCGGAGCTCTTCTGGTTTATGATATGAGTAGACGCCTAACTTTCGAAAATATTGGTCGATGGCTTAATGAACTTCAGAGTAAGTTTTATGACTACATTGTTTACTCCTTTGCTTATAAATAGTTTGACTTGCATACTCTGCAATTTAAACTTGATAAACGCTTATTTGAGCTTTTTCCATGTCTATATGTTGCGCAATTTTTATTTTTTATTTTGCTCATTTTCTTTACTTGTGTGGACAGCTCATTCTGACATGAACGTGGTTACAATACTCGTTGGAAATAAATCCGATCTCAAAGATGCGAGGGAGGTCACAACTGCTGAAGGCAAATCCTTAGCCGAGGCACAAGGTCTATTCTTTATAGAAACATCAGCTTTGGATTCTTCAAATGTAGCTGTAGCTTTTCAAACAGTTGTTAAAGAGATCTATAATATCTTGAGCCGGAAAGTCATGCAATCGCAAGAACTTCAAAAAAAGGATTCCGGGCGTCT
Source organism: Solanum dulcamara (assembly GCF_947179165.1). Taxonomy (NCBI): domain Eukaryota; kingdom Viridiplantae; phylum Streptophyta; class Magnoliopsida; order Solanales; family Solanaceae; genus Solanum; species Solanum dulcamara. The sequence continues at coordinate 523,201 of NC_077237.1, read as the reverse complement.
AGCAAATGGTAAAACTGTGGTTTTGCAGGCAGACGAAAACCAAGAAGCAGAGGCACAAGCGAAGAACGGCTGGTGCTGTTCATCATAATTTGGTATGGGTAATTCTTGTTAACAACATCTTCTGCCCTGTTGTAATTCAATATCTGTTGTTGCTTTTGAAATATTATGGGGGGAAAACAATGAAGTTAGATTTCTGTGCTATGGGAAAACAAACTTCCATTAGAAAAAAAAAATGTAAATTATCCAAAGTGGAGCTGTCAGTTTTTTTGTATAAGGCACTGGTACATCTTCTTCTCTTTTATCTGTGCTTTCAAATTTATGCTCATTTTCTAATTTGATGTGCCAAAATCAGGCTCTTCTTCTATCGAGCCTGATTTTTTAATTATATTAGTAAAGCGTTAGCGCCCAACCTAAACTAGGGCTTTGAATTCACTTGCTCGTGAACTCGCAGCTTCATTAAAAGCTTCGAGGGGTGAGGCCGACGACGATATGAAGAGAAACTTTTCATATTTAGAATCTTTATATTGTATCCTTTGTTTATTATTCTTTTGTACTTTCTTCATTTAACCACGCGATAGGTTAGTAGTGCTATTATATCCAAGGAAATAATTTTTTTTTACTATTATTGTTAAGGAATTCTCTTAAGGATTAAACTTCAAACCTCTCCACAAAAAGGAAGGAAAAAAAATGGTCCTTATTCTGATGTTGAAATTTAGCAATATAAGTAGTATTTATTTTCATTCCAAAGGAAGTGCTAAAATATGTCAAGCATTCATGAATTTCCCTGTCATTTGTCAACTGATTTGATTTGCCCACCCCACCTTATGGTCCTATAATATTCTGTAATTTGATACCATTTATGGTCCCGCATCGAAATTTAATTAATTTAAATTCATTTTTTTATATATTCATGATATTAATCTGAGGTTTTTGATTAAGGGTAAAAATATCTTATCAATTCCTCCATATCTTTTGGTGATTAATAACATGCACTTGATTTACTCCAAATATTATAGTATTTTGAGAGTTGAAAATATTGACTTGTTTATTAAAAATAAGATTTAATATTTTGTAGCAACTGCTTAGAATGTTTTTATTGGTGTAATGGTGACTCGAGATGAATTTAAATGGTGATCACGAACAATAAGAATTTATATATTCGATTCTAACTTGTTTAAGACTAAGACATAATTATTGTTAATAGTTATTTTCACTTCTCCGAAATTATTCTTGACTAAAATTTTCAACTCCTTTCATTATTTTTAGAATATGAAATAAAAATAGGAAAGTTAGGACTTTTTATGCACTTTTTGATTTAAAATTATGTTTTAATAGTTGAAAAGGAAATAAATAAATAAATAAAAAGAAGAGAAAGGTATAAATGGAGCCACGAAATAAGGATAAGAATATATATTTGACCACACATTTTAGGGAATTTCTAAACTTTATTTTTCCTTTACAAAATTGACAAAAAAAACAACATAAAAAAAGGGAAAGTTACAAATATATATCGTCCGATCAACTAGTTTAACCGCTAAACGACACGCAATATATACACCATCAATATATAATATTATGTATAGTATATATGAATTTTGTATAAATTATATATAATTTATCTAATTCATATATATTTTTGTAAATTAGATAACCAAATAATTATCATGAGAAAAAACATGGCATACACAATCACAAGTTGCCCATTACGTACTGTCTATTTGCTTATAATTCCGTAGTGGGCCACTCAGCCCATGGACCGGTGACCAAATATCGTGGGATCCACTCTTTATCCAGACATCTTCATGGGTCTCTAACATTTTTTTTAAAAAAATTTACGAATATTTTATTTGGACACCGTTATACTTTGTATTCAATATTTATGCACATTTATCTCCTTTGGAACAACTTTATACATCCAAGAATGTCCGCAATGTCCGAAGATTTAGATAAATATGACTGAACTTCAATTATATAAAATTTTAAACGTTGCCAAAAATATAGACTTGCAAATATTTACGTACGAATATGAATAAGATGATGATCCCAAAATCGAGTATTTCTCCAATTAATTAAAGCCAAATATTGCTTAAAGATAATTATATAGCGAATCGTAAGGTTGATTTCTCATATGGTCAATAATCTAATACTCTCTCCATTTTAATTTATGCAGCAATATTAAACTTGACACAAAATTTAAGAAAGAAAGACAATTTTTTGAAATTTGTAGTCCAAAACACTCATTTGTGTGGTATAAATTATTTCATATAGGGTAAAAGACAATTTTAAAGTTTAATTGTTTCCAATTATTAAAAGGTGATACTCTTTTTGGAACGAAAAAAGAAAAGAAAAGAAAATGTGCCCCATAGATTAAAACAAAGAGAGTAATTATTATCTCAAAAAATCATTTTTTTATTCTAATTTTTTTGAACGAAGTGACTTTCTGAAAATAATAACTATTAGTTGAGTGGCCATTTAAAAAATCAACCAGTGTGAACCATAAAAAAAGACTTGACATACACTGAATAAACACAGGATGGATGTTATGCATGAATTGTCTACTTCAATGATAGAGTAAGACTTTTCTATATCTCTATAACAATATTTCGATATAATGGTTGAGTATTTTTCTGAAAATTATTTATCATGTTATGTTATATTACATGTTCTTTCTAATAGCATTTTGCTATATCAACAAAAAAGTATTCGAACAAACGACGTTATTATAGTCAAAACTCTATAGCAGCCAAAAAGTATGTGGACAAACAACTAGGGGTGTACAAAAAGTATGTGGAATTAAGATCAGATCATAAGAGAAATAGTTCTAAAAATATCATTTAAGAGCGTAGCAAGCATCTGTTACACAATTTCTCTACACTAAATAAGCTGAGAAGTTCATAGAAATTGAGATAAATTTCAACAACAGCCAGCAAGTTTGCTGGAGCATTACAGTATGAAAATAAAGAAGAAAAGAATCCGATGAAGGAACGAACAATCTGCTTTTACGTTGCATTGTTTTCATCAGATATGATGCAATGGTACAATTATCTCTTAAGTATATTCCGCTATCCAATTTTACATCTCAACCATATGCAGGGACAAGAAAAAAAGGCGAAGAAAATGAAAAGTTCTATACTAAAGAATCTACGTTCAAACCTTACACGAGAAGTCCCTTTCTTTTGTAAACGTCGATTGGGAGAAGTTCTTTCTATAGCAGATACTGAATTAGCTCTAAGTGAATGTACCTCTAGACTGAAGTATTTCTTCAGAGAGAATACGCGTAATCCACATCCACGATTCTGGCTCAAGCTGTATTTTCCACCTATATTAAGCATTTTTATATCCAAACTTCCATATGATAAATCTTCCTAGGCAGCAATTCCTGAATCACAAATCATGAGCATATGTAAGTAACTGTGATGCAAATGAAACAAATCGGTCAATGCATACGTATAAGCATAGCATGAAACAGAATCATCATTGTTTGCTCTTTAGTTCTAGCTTAGTTCATGGTATCTCATTCACTAGCCACCGAATTGCAGCTCAGATTAGGATTGCCAAAACCAGCTTGAGCCGATGACGGTTTACATGTTTTTGGGGTTTCCCTCCTTTCTTTTCTCTTTCAGGCATAGGTGTAAGGGTTGAAGGGGAGCGTTGACATATCTGATAAAGTTGTTGTTACGTTACCTCCTGTGACCAGGTTCGATGTGAAAATAGTCTCTTGTAGAAATGCCAGGTAAGGCTGCATCTAATAGACCCTTAAGGCCCAGACCCCGCGCATAGCGGAAGCTTAGTGCACCGGGTCGACCATTTTTCGGTAGGAGCAATGATGTGTGAGTAAGTTTTGTGGCAGACGGCTTAGTGCATGCATTAGAAAGACATCAAGACAATTAACTAAAAGTGAAAAATGAGGAGTTTAGTTACCTTTATTTGATCTATTTGAAACACTATAACCACCAACATAACCGAGTGAGTCTGCATTCCCAAGTCCATAACCAAAGGTTGCAGAGTCATCTAGTTCTGGAGATGTTGAACGCCAGGCTGAGTCCTCATATAACGAAGCACCTACAGTAGTACCATACAAGTTCCCAAAAGCTCCAGCTGGAACGTCTTTTGCTGAGGCATAAGGTGATGTATTGACAGCATTGCCTCCTGAGTTTCGTCCATACCCTGCCCCAACTGCTTCGCCACTGTTAGCGATGTTGCCACTTCCAAAAGTACCATTTCCTCCACCTTGACCCGAAATTGAAGAGGAACCCCAAATTGTTCCAAGACCCCCCAACGTACCATATCCCGCAACCCCACTTCCAGAGCCAACAAAATCAGTAGAGTTGCCAGAATTTGCTCCATAGTTAAGACTTTCATTGTCCCACAGGTTCCATCCTACTGAATTCAACATTGAACCGCTTGCAACCCTTCCAGGGGCAAATCCGACAGGACCGCTGAACCTGTTTGAATTCCCATTGTATAAGGAACTGAATCCACGTCCATAATTAGAACCAAAAGTTCCACTTCCACCATAGTTTGGGTTCAATGTGGAGTCTATGCCTGTTGGCACGTTAAAGTCAGCAGGATTAAAGGAAGAATATCCATTCCGACCAGCAGTAAGAGGACTGTATCTACCTTCCATTCTCATTCCATAATTTCCAATTGAGCTTGGAACGTAACCTTGGGTATATGCATTAAGCAAATTGTTAACCCTGTTAAGACCATAGTTCTGTCCATTAAATGGGCTTCGGGCTGGACTAGGTGATAGCTCTTTGGGTACTGCACGCTTAACCTCAACCATTTTACCATTAAGTTCATGAAATGTTTTGTATAGAACTTTATCAACTGCCTCCTCTGAGTCAAAGGTGATGAATCCAAAGCCTCTAGGCCTTTGTGTGTTGTGATCATACATCACCACAACATCTGTGATTGTCCCAAATTGATCAAAGTAATTCTTGAAGTCACTCTCGGTGACTGAGGATGCCAAACCTCCAACAAAAATCTTTTTAGTGCGAGCTGGACCTGGAGAGCCCTGCATACTACCATTGTTTCTGGTAATGTGTTGATCATCTCTCGGAACAGCCTTCTTTGCCTCTACCTGGGTATCAAAGGGAAATAGTAAAAATGTAAACAATCTTTTCCGGTAAACAATTAGCAATTTATCGGAAGTCCTTAAGCAGAAGCTTATTCTTATAACACAGTTACTTGCTACAAATACAAGTGTTTTAGTAATTGATGATTTAAGAAAGTTCAGAAGAAATGAAAAAAGGTCCATAGCAAAATCCTGCGAACTAAATCTGCTTGCATGCATTAACTGTGCTTCTTGTCTACATATCGTGTACTATTTCAAAGATTAAATTATTTCCATCATTTAATTTCATGCAACATTTGATAGTTTGAACTGTTGATTCAGTGAAGCTCATCTCAAGCAAGTCAAAATAATACATATAGTGCCAATCACATTAACTGTGGTAATATTAAACACTTGTCAAATTGAATCAATCAAAGGGGAGCCTTGGGGCAACGGAAAGTTGCCTCTGTGTGACATATAGGTCACATGTTTGAGCTGTGAAAGCGGCCACTAATGCTTGCATTAGGGTACATCACATCCCTTTGGGGTGTGGCCCTTCCACGGAGTGTGCTAGTGTAGAATGCTTTGTGCACCGAGCTGCCCTATCAGATTGAATCATCAATTTCTTGATTAACAGTGCTAATACGTCATTGTTCATGAACTATTAACAGTTTGCAAATAACACTAATCAAAATCATAGAAAAACATCACAGGTAAAGTTTAAAAAGTTTAGACTAAATTATATCATCATAACCATTCTTTTCTGACAAACCATCTGAGAGCCTTCATCCTAATTCGTTTAACAGTATCAGTAACGATAAATTCAAATGAACAAAGTACAGAATATACTCCAGATATTAGGCACATGTAACTTACAGTTCTACCATCAATTACGTGTTTTTCCTTAACGACTCTTTCGGCAACAGAAGGGTCTGCAAAAACAACAAAACCAAAACCACGAGCACGACCAGTGATCCGATCTTTCATGATCACAGCTTCAATCACATCACCAAAAGCTTGGAAATATTCTTTGAGACGATCTTCATTAGTATCCCAAGAAATTCCACCAACAAACAATTTTCCAGGCTCCATTTCCATTCTACACATCAAAAGGTACCACCACTCATAATCATTAAAATGAAACTAAACAAAATCATATGAATAGATCAATACTCCAAAGTGTTTAAAACAACTCTCTTCAAATCGAAATTCAGATCACTAACTCCAACAAGTAAAAAGGCTTAGCAAAGGATCTCAACAACAAACTCATAAAATTGGATAATTCAAGTTCAACTATTCTAACAACCTTATCAATCAAGAATCCATTACCCCCATCAATGCAACAATTCAATATGAAACATCAAAATGCAGATTAAGTAAAAGAAAAAAAGAAAATTACATCTAAACAATAAATTCCAATACAACAGCAGATCATCTAATCTTCAACAGATCAAAGATCATCACATCCAGAAGCAATAAAGATCAAAACTTTTTTAACAAAACATGAACAATAAACCAAGAATCAAAAGACCCACAATCCAGAATTCTCTACAAAGTAAAAAAGACAAACTTTAAGACATAAAACATGAAACTATACAGTATAGAACCAAAAATCAACAGACCCACAAGCCAGAATCCTCAAATTAAGCCAAAAAAATTAAAACTTTAAACATGAAACATGAATAAACAGATCAAAGATTGAATCTTTACCAATAGATGAACAAGGCCACAAGAAGAGAAATGGGTGTAATTCAAGATCGATTAGAGAGGCATATATAGAAAGAGGGGCTTGAAAGGCCCTCTCTTTTTCCTCTCTAAACGTTCTAAATTCACCAAAACACAAAAATGGAGTTTTTATTTTTAGCAAAAGAGGGAGAGGGAGAGAGAGAGAGAGAGGAGAAGAAGGGAAGGAGAGGAAAAAGGTAAGAGAGAAAAGAGAGTGTGGTGTAAGAAAGATTGATTTACGCAATGGCTAACTCTGTCTATCCCTATATATATATATATATATTTGTATAATATATTGTGAGTGAGAGAGAGAGAGAGCTATTTGGCTATCCTCTCTTGTGTGCAAGAGAAAATATAGCTGAGAGGAGACAATGGAAGATGATGATGACTTTTACATTGTTTTATATAAACAGAATTTTGAATTTTAAAATATTTTTGTCCTCGAAAAGAAATTAACTTAGCATTACATTCAATCAGAGATTTTGAATTTAAATTCTCAGTATGAAAAGAATCATGTTGAGAGTGTTGTCCTAAAAAAGGCTCATGCAATATATGAGTTCAGATTTATCGAATTTTAATATGAGTATCGAATATTGAATGAGAAAACAAATAAAAAAATTAACTAAACAACACCCTTAATTAGAGATTTCAAATTTAAATTTAAATTAAAAAAAAATCATAGAGTCGCCTCAAAATGGCTCACTCAATACACGAATTGATGAGAAACCAAAAAATAATAATTAACTAGACAACAAATATTACCTTGACATTTACTTCAAGTTTTCTTTTGATTATCAGATACTTTTGATATTGAGTCCACTGATTGTCAATATTTTAGACAATTTGTCTTAAATTCTTCTTTTTTCTATTCTTTTTCCTTCATATTTTTACCTCTGTTTTCTTATTTCATTATTTAGGAAGCAAAATAAGAGAAAAAAATTTCACTCCTCAGGTAAATATTTACATTTGGTTTTCTGGTATAGTAATAGTACTAAAGAACTTATTCCATTTTCAATAATTATTTTACTCCATTAAATATTCAAAATTCACTGATCCGATTAATTTAAATTCGTATGTACTGTTTAGTCTTTCACTAAGGATGTAAAACGCTCCAGATCATGAAGCTTTTCATTTTCAAAACTTAAATCCGATCGTGATACATTTCCACAATTACTATTGACCCTTTTTGTCACTAATCATGTCATCTCCTATGTGACGCATTTTTTTTTTTACCTATTTTCAATAATTTAAAATTATATATGCTTGATTAGAGATCTTAAAAAGTTACCAATAACAATTAACAGAAGTACCAAAAATGTTATTATTCCTAAATTACTTGACATATGTTATATAGTATCTTGAAAATCTTATCCACATACAAGAATATAATAGTGATTGCTTTAAGAACCTTAGGCAACTAGCTTTTAATCAGTCAGAAATTATTTCTTTAACAATTAATCATTTGCAAGAGTCACCTTAAATGGTAAAAAGACCAAATTTTAGAAACATAAATAATCAAAATCTTCGCCAATTAATGTGTTCATGACACACATTATTCGTTTCAGATAAATTAAATTCTTGAATATGTTTTTTTAATCATCATTATTGAACCTAAAAACACGTGTATCACGTAAAAATTTATGTGATATCTTATAAAACTTTTTACACTCTCTCTATTTAAATGTGAAGTTCGCTTAACGTATTCATGAAATATATCATTTTGTATATTACTAGCATCTTTAATTATTTTTTTTTAAAAAAAAAGGTAAAGGAAGACTTAATTATGTGCTCCTTATAAAACAAGATGAAATTAATTAATTCAAAAATATTGCAATTATACCAAGCTTTTATTATCCCTTCATGTGGTGGAAAGGCATGACTAGCAACACAAAAAATATGGACTAAGTCACATGCTACGTCAAAAAAACTTTTAAAAAATCCCTCATTAAAACGAATCATTACTTTTCTTTTCATATACATATATTAGCATATATAATACAAAAGAAAAAAAAAGAATAATAACACTTTTAATCCTTCAATTATTAGTATTTTTTTATTTAGGCTCTTATATCTGACACATCAAACTTCCGACAATCTTTTCACAAAATTATTGAGTTAGTAATTATTACATTAGTTATGTTGAGTAAGGTTAAGCTTGTATTGTTACTCATAATTTGAGGATAATACGATTTTAAAAAACAATCTAAGATTAACCTCAATTGAATGTTAAATAAGATATTACGTGGATCAAATTTAGAATTTAACAATAATTGACGGACCAAAATTAGAATTTAAATAAATATAGCAAATGCTATAATATTTAACTGCGTTTCGAATAAGATAAGAATTTTATTTTTTTAACATCAAAACTCACTTATTTATCTCAACTTTTTGAATAAAAAAATTGAGAAGAAAGTGGGAAATGTGTGTTGGACAGATTGGATTCCTTGTTTGCCTATTCATCTAAAAAAGGAATAAAAACAGATAGACTTAGATTTAATCAAAATATACACACACAAAAAAGAATATTATAGTTATATTATATATTACTAATTATTTATATATTTTAAAGAAAATTCAAAATGACAACTAATTTACAGTAACTTACCAACCGTCGCTTCATTTTAGTGACAACTTTTTTTCTTTTTTTATAAAATTCCGACTATTGTTAAGACTTTCTAATCTTACAAGTCAACAACTATTTTAGGCAATTGTTTGTTATCACCGAGCGTCGTGGTGGAATCGTAAATACTCATTTATTTTTAATTAAAATTCAATAAATTTTGATCTTTTAAAATAGAATCGTGAATAATAATTTTTTTACGCTCCAAAAAAAAATAATTTTTTTTTGAATATATTATATACGAGAAGTACTGACATAAGTTGCACTTAAGGATGTTGCCTGATGGTTAATGAAGTGGTTGAGAATTATAAAGTCTTAGGTTCAAATTTCAGCAAACACTAGGATTCATTAGTTCTAGTTTTTTATGGACGGAGATGACAAATATTTTATGAAATTAGTCAAAATACGTGTAAGCTGACTCGAACACAACCACTCGCATTTTTGAGTTGCTATGTAGTTATTGAAAAATAATAATTACAAATTACTCAAAGAAAAAGAATAATTACTGGAAGCAAACATTTGGAGAATTAAAGATGGTTAATTTTAAGGTTCTTTAAATAGTTTTCTCCCTTCTCTTAAAATTTAAAAAATTCAAAATGTCATTACAGATTATCGTGGAACGACAATTATTTTTTTTATTTTTAATAAAAGTCTTGAATATGAAATTCGAAAATGAAATTGTTTTTAGGAAAGAGTGTTCTATCTTTACATAATATTTTTTGACGCAAATTTAAATTAGGTGGAGATCAAAATGAATATTGAATGACGAGTAGAAAAAAAATGTACAGTAATTTTTTAGAGTCTTGGTGATGGAGAAATGTACCGCAATTTACGTACTTTGTTTTTCTTCTCCCTTTTATAGGGGTAGAAAATTAATTATTGGTGTGCCCAAGAAAGAATTTTGGGCCTTTGTTTAATTCTTTTTGAGCTACGTTAAACTTCATGGATGTTAGAGCTGATTTTTGTTAATGTATATTTGAAGCATTTGTTTAAAATATCCATTACAATATATAATACTAAAAATCGTGATTATAATTACACAATTATATCATATTATACAACATAAAAAGGTAGTACGATACATAAAATATTCTGCGTTTACATAAGATTTATGAAAATATTGTATTTCAAGATGTATGATGTAGACAATCTATCGTAATACAAACATCACTAATTATTTTTACGATTTGAACCCATGACTTAGGGATCACATGAAAATTATATAACATAATTCAATAATAAATTAACATAAAACTTCATTTAGGGGTATAAGAAAGTAAAACAACTTTTATATTTGTGCTCTATACATTAGAAAACAACTTGGAAGTATTTCCAAAAATATATTCATAATGAAACTATATAATATGTTTGTGCCTTCAATTAAATAATCTTAAAAAGAACTTTATCTTTAATTATGAAGGATTATGATGGTATAAAACTATTAATACAATTACATCTCTTTTAATCAGATATTTTAAATTTAAATTTATATATATATATATATATACTAAAAAAATATTTTTTCTTGAAATAAATTTTATGCAACATAAATTTAAATTAATCTAAAAGTTTGCCAAAAGTTAGTCAATGCATATTATGAATATAGCTTTTGGACACAATTATATCTACTGAATGAATGATTATATCACATGCAAAAGCTAATAATATATATTACTACAAACATTTCGTAAAATCATTTGGCTTTCGACAAACTGCTTTGAAAATTTAAAATTTAAAATCATAATTTCTTTCAGTCGAGAATCTATTAAAAATAATATTTTTATTATTTAAGATAGAAATAAAATTTATGTATATTCCCTTTCTCAATATGTATCATATATATATATATATATATATTGAATAAGTATAAATACATATTCTCTATAGTTTTATGTATCTATTTATAGTTTCATTGCTATTGTGTAACATTCCTATTCTAGTTTCTTATAGTCCATATAATTTAATATATGATGTTTTTTCTTCTTTCTTCATTGATTGAACTAAACCTATTGGCTATTCATATAGTCCTTTTGCTGCCCTATTCTATTACATCACGTGTTGGGATCTTACGTTAGATTAAAGCTCTATGACCTATTACTATTTGATATTAACATACTTAAATATTTCTTTTTATTATGATATTTTGATTTAGTGTGATTTTGTAAAAAGAAAAAAAGACATTTATATAATCTAATTACATCAATTTTTTCATGAAAAAAATAATTCTTAATTAGTATTTTAATATTGTTAATTGAAATAATAAATATATAATCATCAAAATGATTATATTAAGATCATGTATAATCAAAATACAAAAACTATCCTTTTAAATATACAATTGGTAGGTAAGTTTGGTACCTATTTCTAATGAAAGGCGATAAGCCGTTTGTCAAATGCTCGTATTAACGACAATTCTCTTCGAAGGAGATAGTTATTCACCAACTTCTCATTCCAGATAGCTTCAGATCACTATATTTTGTGAAATTAATTCCATGAAAACGGACTCGAATACCAGGGTTATCAACAACAATGAAAAATTTGGTAGGTAAGTTGTATTTTCCACCCTTGTTGGTTCCATCTTGTATGTGTTGGACACTTCAATATCTTCTTCCCAAGGACCAAGACCCCAACTTTCCCTCCAAACCAACTTTCCCAAGGACCTAAAACCCTTAAAACCCTGCCCCCTTTTTGTTATCTCATATACTCTATCATCACTTGCACTCAATTTCCCATGAAATCATACCTACAAATAGTCTTTACGTGAAAAATTTCAGCCCCAAAATCCTAAAAAAACTCAACACATACATGTTACCATTATCAAGAATGAAATCAGTCCTTTCCCCAGTACTTTCAAGACCCACCACCATGTTTGTATGCAGGAGATATGGGGTTCTTAGTACATTCAAGAACCCTAATTCTGTTCAAACAATAAACCCCAGGAGTAAAGTTTCTCCCTTTAGGTGTTCTACTGTGCAAAACCATAATCAAATTCGGGTCTTGAATAGTGAGGCATCGGGTCCGGGTTCGGGTTCTGGTGAGGTTCATGTGATTGTGGGTCCTATGTTTGCTGGGAAAACTACTACTCTTTTGAAGAGGATTAAGTCTGAAAGAAGCAATGGCAGGTTAATTTTCTCAATCTGTTTCTCATTTGGTTGTGTAATGAAATGCTGTGCATATTTAAAGTTCAAATCTTTTTCATCTCTTCTTTGGCTTTAATAGATGCTATTCATCTGTTGGAGTGGAAATGTTCTCGTAGTTTCTTGTTCTTCAATTTTGGTTATCAACTGTGTTTGTTTGTGCTTTAGCTGTCACCTTATTTTGTCGTTGTTACTGTTCTTTCTTGTGTATGTTGTGTACTATTTTTCATTTGGCATTGTTTCATTGTTGTTAATGTGATTCTAAGCCAAAGTCTATCGGAAACAAGCTCTCTACCTCCCGAGGCAGGTTCGAGTCTGCTTACACTCTCTTTCCCAGACCCCACTTGTGGGATTTACATTGGGTATGTTGTTGGTGTTGTATATGTTGTGAGTAGAACGTGTGCGTGAACTGTTTTTTTGGTCCACCCTATAAATAAAACAGTACCTGTTTGGTTTCCTCTCATGAGGATTATCTACTTAGCTACTTACTTTATTGTGTATAAGCTTTTTAGAACTTATATAACTAGGACTTTTGGCTAGTATCCTAAGACTTTGATGCACTATATATACCTTAAAATGAAACATGGAAGAAGATGAATTGAATCCAATGTTTGTAAGTGTTTTTTTTTTCTTGCCTCAGAATTTGTTTTAGCCAATAGCTTAACAGTGGCACGAAGAGAATGACATGGTATTCAGTAACATAACAAAGCATCTTTTCAGCTGTGTGTTGTCATATTGTGCTATTTTTATCGAAGAAAAACTTTCTGGGTGATGATTTATTTGGTTGAATATAACTGTAAAGTTATCTTTCATCAGTTTAAGGACATGGGTGGGCAAGAGTTCAACGTGAGAGTTCCGACTTAGTCATTTATATCATCTTCAGTGACGGTGGTCTTTTCGTAGTTCGATTTCACACTTGGCGTTCAAATAAACAAGTTGTTGGTAATTAAAAGAAAAACCAAGTTGCTGCAGCACTATAATTCCAATGCTCCAAGGCAAAAGTTTTCTTTCTGCTACGCGGACTTGGTTTCTTTGCAGTTCTTAGATGTTAAAAGTTTAGGAATTCTCTTCTTACTCAACCTTTCATCTTTCTCGTTGAATATGTGCCTTTCTTCTGAATTTTGCTGTTCTTGAATCGATTTTTTTCTGTTTCCTTTGCTTTCTTACTGGGGTGTTGAAATCTCCATGCTCTTTGGTTCGCTCATGTAGAGGAAGTAAAATTTGGACCATGTTATTCTGATGATATTTGAATTGAAATCATGATTGGTAATATTCCCAGTTTTCAGGCGAATGGCGTAAAGAATTCCCTCTATTTGGATGAGACAATAAAAGGTCTCTGTTTCTCAGGAAGGGTGGCTGAAGCAGTTGGAATATTGTGCCGCTCTGGTGTACAGGTGGAGGCAGAAACTTATTCCCTTGTTTTGCAAGAGTGCATTTTCCGCCAAGCTTATAAGAAAGGGAAAAGAGTCCATTGGCAAATGATTACTGTCAGCTTTGTTCCAAATGAGTATCTGAGTATTAAGTTGTTAATTTTGTATGCCAAAGCAGGAGACTTGGATACATCACACATTATATTTGATAAGTTGCAATTCAAAACCCTGGTTTCATGGAACGCTATGATTGCTGGGTATGTGCAGAAGGGCATGGAGGAAGTAGGCCTGAGTCTGTACCATGATATGAAACAGAGAGATGTACTTCCAGACCAGTATACCTTTTCATCAGTTTTTAGAGCCTGTGCCTCTTTAGCTGTCCTGGACCAGGGCAAGCAAGCACATGCTTTGTTGATTAAAAGCCAAATTAGTGGAAATATTGTAGTTAATAGTGCGCTTATGGACATGTATTTCAAGTGTAGTTCTCCATCTGATGGCTATCTTGTGTTTAGTAAGTCCTTGGAAAGGAATGTGATAACATGGACTGCTCTGATATCAGGGTATGGACAAAATGGAAGAATAAAAGATGTTTTGGAATCATTTCATAGGATGATAGATGAAGGATATAGGCCAAACCATGTTACTTTTCTTGCAGTTCTTTCTGCTTGTAGCCACAGAGGTCTGGTAGATAGAGGTAAGGAGTATTTTTCATCTATGATGAGAGATTATGGGCTTCAACCAAGAGGAAAACACTATGCAGCTATAGTGGATCTTCTAGGCCGTGCTGGAAGATTACAAGAGGCTCATGAGTTTGTCAAAAACTCACGTTGTGTAGAGCACCCAGTATTATGGGGCGCCTTACTTGGGGCTTGTAAGATTCATGGTGACATTGAGATGGTAAAACTTGCTGCTAGAAATTTCTTCGACTTGGAGCCTGAGAATGCAGGCAAATATGTTGTCTTGTCTAATGCTTATGCTTCTTTTGGTTTGTGGAACAATGTTGCGGAGATAAGGAGACTGATGAAGGGCTCTGGGGTGAAAAAGGAGCCTGGTTATAGTATGATTGAGGTTCAAAGACAAGCACATTTCTTCTTTATGGAGCATAATGCTCATGAGCAGACTAATGAGATATATAAATTGGTCAAAGATATGGCAGGTATCTTAAAAGACGCTGGGGATGTTCAAGATTTACTGAGTTAAAGGGGAAGACAAACGACAATATAGGTAGAACATTTGATTGAATCCCCAGCCACTTAGCTGCAAAGAGTCTTACTAAACGGGCAATTTGCTGTATCTCGTAAAGCGCCATGCATGTCACACTCCAGGTGTATGCTTGTATCCTTTTAAGCTATAAAAGTGGAAAGATTAACAATCAAACATAGAAAGGGAAACAGGCTTCAGCCTTTGTGCTACAAGTCGGGAATGCACTTTCCAGACACAAGTCATGTTTTCCTGGAATTTGTGATCCTTCGTGAGAAATCTTCTGTGGAGATGCCATTTGCCTTTGAGTGTAAAATTTTGATTGCTATCTCCCCACACTTTCAACTGTTAGTTTGTCAAGCAGGGGCTTGCTATTTGCTTCTATGAGGAGCATGTACGTGAGCAAACAGATAAAGAGCCTTATAACCAAGTAATGTGATGGCCTCGATTTATGGGATGTGATTCTTAATAAAATAAGTTTACCAAAGAAAACATATTCTCTTAAGGTCATTTTAAACTATATTTGTAACAGTGGAGTTGAGTAGTTTCCAATAAAATGCTTAAAAAGCCATACCTCATCATAATTTGAATTTGTAGCAAATGAGTTTATTTCTTCTACGATACTATATACTAACCAATGCTGCCCACGGATTGATGAATTTAGGGCATTCTAGGAAATCTATTTGTATTTGTTTTCTTATGCTATATTGCTATATCTGGTGGTCAAGCAGATCATTCTATGTTGTTGCCAAAATACGTTTAGACAATGCATTTATGTTTCAATTGTTGGCAGTGTTTGAAAAGGTTTTAGAATCTTAACCAACCCATGAATGTTTCTCTGGAACTGACATAATTCCATCTACCTGGCACATCAAGAGTAACAATTGCGTGAACAAGCATAAAAAAGTGGGTATATGTGAAATTTGTCTTCATGTGGTGGAAACATTAACGACTACTTCTTGGATTAATTGGGATTAACAAGTCCTTTTACCCTTTATGTTAGACTATGCTATCCTTATTTTAGGTGCAGTTTGCACGGCTCTCTATCTTCACTGCATACTTTTGTTGTCCTTTCTTATGCATCCCGTTGAACACAAAATAAACTTGAGCGTTCAGTTCCTTCCCAGTTGAACTGCCGTTTGTATGAGGATCTATCTCGTGTATCCAGCTGCACAGAGAAGTAGAGCCAGCACATTCTGTTTCCTTCTGTTCAATTGATGAAAACATTCTGAAGGAGATCGTTTATTTTGTTCTGAGATGGTTTGTATGATTCTTTACTTGAAATTTACCAAGTTACAAATTACCTTCAAGATATCAAAAAATTGATATTAGAATTATGGACATATAATTTGGATTCACGAGGTTGTGCATGCAAACTTCTGAGTTTCGAAGTGGTGGCTTGAAATTTGATGATCTCGATAGAGATTTAAGGCTTCCTGATGTTCTCATATCATTGTCTGTTTTAATTTTTGTTCTATTTCCCCTCTCCGCAGAAGTGTAGCAATTATAAAGTCGGACAAGGATACAAGATATGGGTTGGATTCCATTGTGACACATGATGGGGATAGATTGCCATGCTGGCCTTTAGCTAATCTGTCGTCATTCAAACAGAGATGTGGTTCTGATGCTTACAGTAAGGTAACGCTATAACGGGAAAATGTTGAGATGTGAATATATTAGATAATCATTGTAGGACCTTCTCAACGTGTAGTTAAGAGTGCTAGCAGCCTAGCAGTGTTAGCAACAGAAAATATTCTCCTAAATATGGGGCAAAGAATATTTTTGAGTGCATTCTTCCGAAATTTTTTAATTCGAAGGGTAGAATTTTAATTCTTGAAAAGTTGGGGACTCCACCCCTCCAAATATACCCCTAGGTGTGAGGGGAAATGATATAATCATGAAGCACTCTTTTGTAAGTTGGTCTCTGAACTTTCTTTGCTAATATGCACTCTTTTGTAAGTTGGTCACTGAACTTTGCTAGTATGTAACAATAACGTATTATGACTTTTATCATCATTCATTTTTCTTTGTATGTGTGACTACCCTTTTTGGGACTGTTACGTGGTTTCAGTTAGAGGTCATTGGCATTGACGAAGCTCAGTTTTTTGAGGATCTATATGATTTTTGTACGGAAGTTGCTGATCATGATGGCAAGATTGTGATAGTTGCTGGGTTAGATGGTGACTATCTAAGGTACTACTTCCGTTTAGTCTCCGTGCACTCTAATGTAATAATTGATTCCTTTTTTATGGAAAGAGGTATTCTGCTTATTCTCCCGAATACTTCATAAGTACTGAATGTGATTCTCTGTTGCAAAAACTCGTGTACTGATTGTATTGGATCATATTTTGGATTTTGCAGAAGGAGGTTTGGTTCAGTCCTTGACATAATACCGATTGCTGATTCCGTGACCAAACTTACTGCCCGATGTGATCTTTGTGGTGAACGTGCTTCTTTCACCTTGAGGAAGACAGAGGAGACGAGAACGGAGTTGATTGCAGGAGCAGAAGTATATATGCCCGTGTGCCGCAAGCATTATGTGAGTGGACAAGTAGTCAAAGAGGCTGCTAGAAGTGTTCTGGAGTCTCAGAAGGTTGAATGCAGCTCTATTTTGTAATATCTCATGACCACTTGTCTTTGCAATATAATAGGATATTGGTGCAATAGCTATGTACTTGTTTATAGGCCATTTGCTTAGAAATGTTAACCAACTACTGCACTTCCAAGTTCCAAGTCTGTCAACTGGCCAAGCCTTTGTGGACAAAATTACCCGGTATCTATGCTAGTGGAAGGTTGCTAGTATCCAGTAGAGCAAGCTGGCTCGAACGAACACCATAGTTGTAAAAGAAAAATACTATTGTACTTCCAAGTCATGTTTTGGGGAGGGTGTTCCCTCAAAGTGATGAAAATGAAATGGTTAGTCTATGATTATTCTAGCACATTAAATTTCCTTTTGTCTTCATGCCTCTCCATAATGTTTATTTTAATGATTGAAAGTATGAACAACTTTTGGTTCCAAATTTTACCATTATGGGCCCTTTTCAAGGGAAAGGAAACAAGTAAAAAGAGACAACAACCATTCTGTGTAAAAACTTTATTTTTTTTACTTGAACTATAGAAATATACCAAATGGAACAACATAGCCTATGTATGTAGACCTTACCCCTACACCTTGGGAGGTAGAAAGATTGTTTCTGATGGACCCTATTACTCAAGAAATATCCCAAATGTAAAAAACAAAGATCTCAGGTTATTGGACAACAACATAGATAAACAAATGCTTTTGTACTAAACACACAAGAACTCTTACAAAGTATTTCTATCAAAGTACCAGACTACCAATCTCAAGCAAATCTTACAATTTTAGACGCTGATTTTCATCATCCCAAATTCACCCTTGTGTTACTAAGTACTAACAAAGAGACACAGATTATACAGAAGTAACATATACAGAAAAACACAGAAACAATATTGTCTTCCTCAACAGTCTTGAATCTTGATTATGTATTCAAAGCTCCATAATAAGAAACTGGGTTTAGTTTTTTGATAGTTAAGATCACACGTTTCCCAGGTATGCTGTTTACAAGAACCGAGCCATGTGCCATTAGAATTCTGGCTAGAGTTTGATGGCGCGTTTCCTCTCTATGCACCTGCCAAAATAGACACAAATGAATCTTAAACCAGCTTTTACAATCATGTTTGATTTGCTATTGAAGTCAGACCTCTTCGTAGTAATCATCCTCTATAGCAACATATTACTATAACAATATTTCTCTATAGCAGCCAAAAAATATCCAGACAAACAATGTTATTATAGAGAGGTTTGACTGTAGTGATAAAAGGACATGATGCATTAACTTACCTTTGTGGATTTCAATGCTTTCTGAATCACATAATTGCCATAAGGTTCTGTGGCAAGTTGAACTAATGCTTTTGCATCAGTTAGAAGAACATCAACTACTGAAATCATTCCAGATTTTGATGACTCTATGCATTTCTCAACAACGTGGCTACCAACTTTTTCGAAGGCTAGTGTTAAGTACTCCTTCTCAAGTTGACTGAATATCTTACTTGAAACCTCTGTGTCCCTGAGTTCAAGAACATGCTGCACAACATAGTTCCTGTTGTGTAACAAGAACACGCACTTATTCTTAAAACATAAACCAGAAACCAGCCAACAATATATAAAGACAGGAAAACAATGAAAATTTGACCTCTACCATTCGAAACATCTTAATTTTACACTCTCTTATGCTTTATGTCCATGCAGAGTCTTGTCATTAGCCAATCGTCTAGTATCTGATATGGACTGTAAGGGAGCTCCAACTTGATGTGTATAAAACGTGCAACTTAAACTATAGTTATATGTAGAGCAGTAAATTTGGACATTTTTTCTGGAAGTATTTTTATAGTTAGAATCCACAAGTCCATATCGGACCTCAGTTAAAGTCAGGAAAATACGAGGCGATTTGCAATGGAGGGTGGAAACTATATGTTATTACTTACCCCCAGGGATCATTGGCAAAGTAACCTGATTGGTTTGCAATTTTCTCAAGTAGTTCCTTTCTGAGAGGGTTAGTGATATAATCAATGCAAACATTCAAAGATATACATCCACAATCATTTGTAGCCAAATCTCTGAAACAACTAATAACCCTCCGATACAGAACCTGAAAATCATTTAGCAAATTCACTAAGTGAGCATTCATATCTAGAGTATACCTTATTGCTAAAAGAGAAAAACATATGAAAAACAACCAAAATATGTTATAAATTTTACCTCTTTCTGCTTCTCATTGAAGACATGGAAACACTTTTCAACAACGTATCGTCCCATTCGATCAGTCATCAGTTCAATTAACTTCAAAGACACAATTTGTGAGCAATATTTGGCCAATGATGGCTTCTCTTTTAGGATTACAATTAGCATTTGAATAGACTTTGAACTGTCAAATCCAAAGGAAAAAAATGTTAAAAAGTCAATATTCAGAAGGTGAAAAAAGTTTGTAAGTACTTAAAACAAAACTCTACTCACCCATATTTTATAAAAGCTGTTTGTAGAAACAAATCCATATGAGAGTGAAATCTACAGAGAATTAGTTCCATCTGTTTGTCATTGCAGACCTCAACAAGTTTTACGAAGAAAGCATGTCCAGATTCGTCAATCATCACCTCAAAAAATGAATTAAGAACCTCATTAAGTATCCTTTGTATGTAGTAATAGTTATTCAGCTCAAGAAACTTTTGTAATAATCGCGAGGCATTGGGATTTTTAGCCATCTTAACAATGTTGAATCCTAAATTTGGCAGATAACCATAGCGCAATGCTGAAACAGTCTGATTCGACAAGCAGTTTAAACACTTTGAATAATCCTCATTAGTCCAATTGTTATAATCTAATGGAAGCTCATTATAATCTGCAGATTCTTGACCAAAATTGGATTCATTCATTGAATTATATGTTGAGGAAGATCCATATTCATATTTGGTACTTTTTCTCATATCTGCATGATCCAATATGCTTTTCTGTGAAGATTTGGTGCTTGAAACTGCAGGAACAAAAAGTCCAAGAAAACCAAGGAATCTTGAATATATTGACAAGAAAGTACTAATTGAAAGAAAAATAACATAAAGTTGTGAACTTTATACCGATGTTACTCGGACTCTCCAAAAATACTGTACACTACTTTTGGAGGAGAATGTGACACTCACCCATCGATATTTTTGAAGAGTCCAAGCAACATAGCTTTATACTTAAAAAATCTTGAACATATTGGCAAGGAAGTACTAATTGAAAGAAAACTAACATAAAGTTGTGAACTTTATACTTATGTTACTCGGATTCTCCAAAAATACTGTACACTACTTTTAGAGGAGAATACGACAAGCACCCATTGATATATTTGAAGAGTCCAAGTAACATAGCTTTATTCTTAAAGAAATCTTGAACATATTGGCAAGAAAGTACTAATTGAAAGAAAAAATAACATATAAGTTGTGAACTTTATACTCAAAGAAAACTTGATTTTTTTCTTTTTGATAATCCACCTCAACTATAAAGAAATCTTGAATATATTGGCAAGAAAGTACTAATTGAAAGAAAAAAATAACATAAAGTTGTGAAATTTATACTCAAAGAAAACCTGATTTTTTTTCTTTTTGATAAGAGTGGTGTCTAAACCAGCTAGTGGACACCTCAACTGTAAAGAAATCTTGAATATATTGGCAAGAAAGTACTAATTGAAAGAAAAAAAAACATAAAGTTGTGAACTTTATACTCAAAGAAAACCTGATTTTTTTCTTTTTGATAACCGTGGCGTCTAAACCAACTTGAAGGCAGCTCAATTATAAAGAAATCTTGAATATATGGCAAGAAAGTAGTAAATTGAAAGAAAAAAATTCCATAAAGTTGTGAACTTTATACTTACTTCCATTGTTGGGATTGTAATCATAAGCCCAAATATTTGAAGAACTTGTTGATGGCCATTGTAATGATGATTGAACACTATTTTGAGCCATTGGAAAATTTGAATCATTGCAAAAATAGCCACTTTTGCTTAGAGGATCAGTAGTTTCATCATCAGAACTTGTTAAAATTTCTCCTAAGTTAAAATCTTGAAAAGAAAGAAGCAAATCTTGATAATTCATTGGAGATTTGTTGTTTGAATTTTCCATGAGAAAGACAGAAAATAAAAACCGAAAAAAGTTCCTTTTTTTTAAATTTTTTTTTTATCAATTGCTATTGAACTTGTTTTGTGTTTTGTGTTTATATAGGAGTGGGATTGGAAATTTTCCGCGTATATTAATTATTTACTATGTTTTAAAATTATTTTTATTTTTACTATACTAATATTTTCCTAAAATGGAAACATTAGAAATTTGGTTATTTTTTACTGAATTTGTAGACAACTTTAGGTAAAATAAAACATTTTACAAGTAAAATTACTTGTTGGAAATTGAGTGTTAAAGTATATTATTAACATTTAATTATGCATTTTGCCTTTTATTAAATTTGTTGGTCGTTAATTTTTGTTATAGAAATCGAACTTATGCCTAGTGGACATAAGTTCTTCAAAGGGGCGGGCAATATCTCGAGATATTATGATGTAAAAATATAAAATTATCTCGAGAGGCAAAAATCAAAAACCAACATAAAATAGGGAAAAAATAATGCAAATGATCCTTTTGTATCAAGTCGTATTTGTCTGATACAAAAATTATGAACATTTGAATAATAAAAATAGATTTTGCATGTCCAGTCAAATTTGTAAATAATTTCAACCAAACTATATAATACAACAATAACACCAACACATGTAATTCTTAGTTTTGTAGAGTAGAGAGATTGTTTCTGATAAACACTCAACTCAAAAAATAAACTAAATTTTTTCTATTTGTTGCAATTTATATCAACTAGTATTTTGTTTAGGAACATTTCAAATAATTCGATACAATTTTAATTATATTTTAGCAAATTCAAAAATTTAAATTTTAAATCTTATTTAAGTTTTTTTGCTCTATCAATTATTAAAAAAGAAATCACAATCAAACAGGGTCACTTTGTTTGTACGTAGTGTAGTAGGAGTTGTACCTGGTTAAATTCTATAAATACCCAAATATTCAATTTTTGCTGGTAAAGTTCATCTCTTTCGTTCCTTCGAAACCCTAACAATGGCGAAATCTCTTCTTTGTTATCCTTGTTTTTATTGCAATGGAGGATATCCTCCTTGTTATCCTTGTTCAGATTGCGTTCGATGTATTTACAATCAATACTTTCCAGCGGAATCTGATTTAGATGATATCGAAAATTGGTACCAGAACCGAGTTTTCGAAGATGAAATACGTGCTCGTGATGCTATAATAGAAATTCTTGAGAGGTATCTATAGATATATGTTAGATTTGATGATTAATTTTTGTGAATACCTTGTTATTGAATGTTTATTTACATTAATGTTTGTATCAACTGACAACTAAACACTGTAACTCGTTCTTTGTAAGCTTTGGAGGTGTCTAGATGATTTCTTGATGAGTTGAGGTGTATAGATGTATTCCCACCTAAGGCCAAGTTTTGAGTTTTGAGTGTCTGTTTATTGTATTATGCCTTTTTTTTTCCATCTGGTATTCGGTGTTTGCGTTGGAGCTGAAGACGAGTAAAGGATTATAGATGTTTTCCCACCTAAGGAAATTCTTGAGTGTCCGTTTATGTATTATGCCTCGTTTGTATGAAGCAGAATTCACATTGGGCATTGGGGGCAAAGGGGATTTGAACCAGAGACCTTTGGTTTGGGATGAAATATTATATTTTGTGTATACTAATGAAATGTTGAATAAATATTTATAATATTATTATTTTTTTCATACCAATGAGACCTAGCGCGAAAGATAACTTTTTGACAGAAATTTTATGCAATCTTATTTAAAAAACAACAATAGTTGATTGAGTGCGTTTTCTACGGCTTCTTTTCTTAATTTAGATTTTTAAAAGTTTTTGTTAAATGGAATATGGACCTTGGGCATAATTCGGATCCCAAAAGTTAGCCCAAAGGGAGGAGGATTGCCCAAGTCATATAAGGAGTCCTCGAGATCTTGAAGTGGTTCTACGCGGGACATTTCTTTTTGTCATTTTTTAGTCGGAATAACATTTTGACCTAGTTAGTCCTTATCTTTATTCTATAGAGAAAATCAGCGTCTTGATAGAAAATGGGTTTCTCACCTTGCTGAGCTAGCTGAGAGCCTGAGATGGTGCCTTGTGAAATAGACAAGAAGGAGCTTGCTGAAATAGCTAAGAAGCCGTTATCTATGGAATGCACGGAACAGGTTCGTGAAATGGTTAAGAAGCATTTTCCTTAAATAGCAGCCATCATGAAGTCGTAGGAGCACAATGACGTTCATCATCAGGTTCGATCTTCCTCTCAATTCATTGATAACAAAATTCTTGTGCCTTTCATTGTTTCGGTTCTGTACAATTTTGTAATCAAGATTGTATTTTTATGATGTGTATACTGAGAGGAATTACGTGGTTGTGAATTATGTTTTCCTTTTAACCGACAGATAATATGGATAATGCATATTATTCATGGTTTTAGAAATAGTCGCTTGAGAGTACAAGCTCAGAGCCAAAATATGGTTAGACTCCCAAAATGCAAGAACTCATGAGAAATAACAAGCAGACAAATGGATATTCGGATATTCATATTATGCATCTGGATATCCATTTTTCCAATTTTTTAGTGGATAATATCCATATTTGATCCATTTTTAAAAGTTACTTTGAATGTTCGGTCAGTTTTCATGGTGACGACTCCCTGGTGTCTCTATTGAAACTAAGGTGTTCAGTTCCCTTTCTCTAAAGAAAAAGTGTATTTTTATTTTCGGAGTTCATTAAATCAGCTGAAATTCAATCAATTAAAACTTGATGTGCCTAACGTTGTTTGCTAAATGTGGTGTGTTGGTTTAGGTGTTGATCAGTTTGATGGTGATGACTCTCTGGTGTCTCTACAATTGTTGCTTAAATTCCATATTGTTATAATGGTTGTAGACATATCAAGAATACTTGTGCTACTTAGAGATTTTGGATATTTGTTGGTAACTTGGTTTAATGCATACATAGGTCGATCTTTCCATAGCTTTCTTTGCTGAATTAACCGATTACAAACACCATTTTTAAACATGGCACTGATTTTCTTTTTGTTGCAATTTTCTGAAACAGGGAAGTCGTGGAAATGAAGCCTGCAGAATTCAATTTGTTCGTTGATAGTACATTAGTTCGAGCACTAAAGGTAGCAGTAGAAGTTTAGAAAGAACTATAAATTTACAACTTAATACCAAGTTTACTTCTCTTTGTGACTTGTAAAGACTATGGTACTCTAGTAGCATGTTATCTTTGCAGCATGAATGATGGGAAAAGGTGAAAATATGTTTTTGCAGCTTTCTTTCTTCAGGCAGTGAAGTCACTCCGGTTTGTGTATCACTTGACGCTCGAAAGATGTAGTGAATTTTCGTGTCTGCTTTTCGATGGTTAATGCAATGTGGCCCTTTTGCTGGAAAGTTATATGTATATATAAGGTCAATTTTCTTTTTATGTATATATTATAGATGTTAAACTCTTTCGACTTTGGTGTGGTCGGGGGCGCAAGAAGCTTAATCCGAGCCCTCTTTTGCTGGAAAATTACTTGTATATATAAGGTCAATTTTCTTTTTCAGTATTTTATTTTTCTAATATTAATAAGGGAGAATAAGAGGAGCTTAGGGTCAACATGGGAATTGACCAATTCACCCTCCTCATTCTCCTTTATTTATTAATATATTAGTCTCTTTTTAATTTATTTATATTTTTTAATGAAAAAACTACAAGAAGAATCAGTTTATCATATATGCAAAAGAGAAGACTTATAAATCACATATGATGAATGCGTTTTATGCTTTATTTACTATGAAGGCATTTTCGATATTTGTTCGTGTTCGGATTATTGCTAAATAAGTCTTGTAAGTTGAGGAGTCAAAAGTTGTACCCTCGAATATTATAGATGTAAACTCTTTTGATTTTGTGTACTTCTTTATATGTTTAATTCATTTAGTGAAAATTCTGACTCTTATCAGTGGGGCATCTAGTTAAGGCCTCTAGTTAAGGCCATGATCATTGAAGCACTAGAAATTTGGGAAACTTGAATTCGAGCTCTCCAAATTGGTTGGACAAAGATTCATATATTATCATATGCAAAAAAATCTTGGGCCAAATTGATACAAAAGGTGGAAGTAGATGCATCATGTCTAGAGTACATGCAAGCCTTACCCCTATATTGTAAAGGTAGAGATACTGTTTTCGAAAGATTATTGGCTCAAGTATCGCATTTCAGAGAAGTATACCCTAGCTCATAGTTTGGTTAAGTTTTATTAGATAAAACTAGATGAGTTCAAGCTTAAATGAGTGAAATAGAAAATAATTATGTAACATGAAATATCAAAGTTCACAAAGGAGGTACATAAATTTCAACTATTCAATAACTTTTCTTGGCATTTGATTCTAATGTACTATACCAAGAAAGATCAACATTGTAATCCTTTATGTTATTACTAACAACAACAATGCAGCTAATATGAAACCATCTTCGATACCTCAAGTTGTTCCAAAATCCATATTAAAGAAATGAGAAAAATCTTCAATTTGAATTAAGTGCTCGCGCCAGACGCTTAACATCAGTTAACCTTATGCCTCGTCGCGATCTACCTGAATATCACTTAAAATTTAGCGCGATAGAAAGACAAGAAAAAGGAAAGGACATGTTAGAAACTTACTCTCTGTATTCACATTGTCCTTGGACATCAAATTGGTCCAAATTTCTTGATTGTCACTTGAAAAAGAATTCAATAATCTAGCAAGATGTCTTATTTGATATAATGGCATAATATTTGGACTTCTCTGCACTTTATACCTCCTGTCTTCAACTCCTATTCAATCACAAAAGTAAAAAATAAAAAAAATCTTTTTAATGAAGGAAAAAATACAATATTATTACTAGTGCTTTTAAAAGGTAAAAAGGCGACAACGTCCATGGGGCATGGCAATTAGAGTGATCGGGGTACCTATGCTGGTGTAAGATAGTAGGTATCAAGTGGATGCAAACAAGTTGACTCAGACACCACCTAACCAAAATGTACTTATACTTTATGTCGCTCGGACTCTCTAAAATGTTGTTGTATTTTGGAGGATCTGACAATATTTTTGAAGAGTTTGAACTAAGTAACCAGGGTACTTCTACTAATGGGAGTTAGCAAGTATTAGTATAATAGTTGAGGCGCCCCCTCAAACACCACTGTTGTAGTATAAGTTTATATGTTTAAACTATACAAAATGTACCTTGGGGCAATGTACTTAATGCATCAGTTGGTTCTTCTTGTGATTTATACAATTCAGGATGAAATGTAGCATCAGATAACTGAACACCAAGCCCTAAAACAGGAACAATTGCTTGATTTTCTTCTTCATTTGAGTATCCTGCAGTGATTAGAGACGAATCCAGGATTTAAACTTTATGCATACAGAATTCTATAACAACTATTTATAAGAGATGTAAATAGTAAATTTCATAACACGAATACACGGTTAGCTCTGCCCCCCTACCTGCACTAGTAGTAGTGTCATAATTTTGAGAAGTTGAAAATGAAATATTGTTCAACACTTTTTGTCTTCTCAATTGATAGTTTCTTCGACGTCTAGCTAAATGTTTTTCCCTCTCCTCACTGCTCATTGTTTGCCTTCTCAATCTATCACGAATTCTACGACGTTCTCTCTCTTTTTCTTTCTGTGTATTCCGCCAGTTCTTTACGATGTTCCATTCTTTAGTATCAGCTAACTCTTCAGTAGCCATTGAACTAAATATTCTTCAAGTTTTTGCTCCAGTCTTGCAACAGAAATTTCTTCAATCAGAACCAAATTAACAACAACAACAACATTTAACGCACCTGATGAATTCGAAATCTGTCTCAGACAAAAGTTTTAAAAGTGGAAAAAAATGGAGTTGGATTCATTATTCATCAAATTTCGAAATGCACCCAAACTGACCCTCCAGCCTTTTTCGATTATAAAATAGATGTGAAATTATGTATATATATACACACAAAGGACTTTATGTAATATATGTGGTTGAAGATTTCATGAAAAATTTAAAAAATCATGTTTTTCCTTCATTTGATTTACAATAAACAACACACTTCTACTTTAAGTGTAACTCTATATTGACTGAATCTACTCTAATTTCATTGAGATGAAAAAAAAAATGCAAATTATATGTAATATTGAGAGACTATTTATAATAGACATTCGACTATCAATAAGCTCTGAATAAAATAAACCCTATATACAAAAGATGCAAATGTCAATACCAATCATAAACCAAAAAAATATACAAACAGAATTACTTTAACTTTAATGCCACAGAACTATATATCCCACGTCCTTAATCAACCGTAAAACACAAATCTTCATCAACAGAAAAATACAGAAAAAAATTAATTTAATATTACCATAATCATGAAAAATCCAAAAGAAACAAAAAAGAAAAACACTACTTATTTATTTGCAAAAATCCCACAAAAATGAAAAATAAAAAAAATTAATTCTTTGTGGGAACTGAAAAACCTACCTGTGTTGATGGTGACTGAGGGGAAGGATTTGTAAATTCAGATTCAAAGAATAGAAAACTGAGCTGTTGTTTTTTTCAACAGAAAATAATAAAAATAAAATCTTTTAAATGCTCTTTTTTGGTAATTGGTTAAAGGTTTGTAAATAAATTAGAATTTGCCACCTATACACAAAAGGAAGAAAAAAAGATCTGTTTTTTTAATTCGAAATTTGGGGATGTTGATCCATTTGGCTTTAATTACTCAGTCCTCATCCAATTTTTTTATTTAGTAAATAAAATTACACAAATTGCTAATATTTACCTTTCAAGTTTTTCCTTTATTTTTTTTGTCTTGTTAATTATTTGTACCATACAAATTTAGGGTCCTGTGTGATGCTTATATAAACTTTAAAGTTATATTGTTATAACATGAGACATAGGCTATAACAAATGTGACTCTTATTTTGTGCCACAAATTGAGTAATGAAATCGAATCTTCACCAATCGTTTGAGTCAAATATTATGCAAAAAGCACTAAAAGTATTCATTCCATAGGCTCTGAAATTGACATAGAGGTAAAAGATATAAGCTTCGATTAACCAAATATGAATTCGAAACAAGAATGTGCAACAAAAAAAGAGCATCCAAATACAAAGGGAAATGACAATAACCAGATGTGGAGACATGGAGTCTATTTCAAACTCACTATATTCCTCCCTATGCTGGCATGTAGAAACCTAAATATTTCATACTCTGAGCTCGTATATATGAAACGAAAAGGGTTAAAGATAAAACGTCGAGATCATAGAGCAAAAAATGTCATCTCCAGGCAGAAGAAGTTGCTAAAGCTCTATTTTTCCATCCAAGATAGAGTGCCCCTTCGCTTTCTGCAAATCGATAATTTGGGCTGTACTCCTTCAACATGTCATTGATGGTCTCACCAACTGATGGACTCAATTGGCATGGGGTAAATCCAGCCATTTTAAGTCTTAACCTCCACTTTCCGAAAAGTTCATGTCTTTCCACTCTGTCAGCACCCTCACATGCTATTATGTTCACAATGTCCCGTGCCACACAATGCTCCTCTGCGTTGATCCTCTCCTTGTCATCCCTAGGACGAGCTGCATCAATTGACTCAAACATTGCTGTATAGTAATCAAAAGTTTCACGGAATCTTGGGAGGAAAGGGGCAGTGTTGGTGTTCGATTCTTGTTCAACTAAGGTCACAATTTTGGGGGATAAACTCTTAACTAGTCTTAATAGGCGGTCACGATGATTGATAGTACTTACACTCTCGTCTGGCATGTGGTGTAGCATATAGGGGAAGTTTACTGCCAGAGCTTCTCCATGTCCAACCCGAAGGTTCTCTAGTTGGACCTCACAGCCTGATAGTGCAGCACCATGGAATTCAAAAGGCACTCCATATGACTTGGCAATATCTGCTAGCCTTTCGCCCACTAGCTGAAGTCCTCCACCCCGTGCATAAACTGATTCGGCATCATCAACACCTGTGATGCGGACAAATGGGGGTCCACCAGGGCGACGAGCAAGATCGTGGAGGAGGAACATCCACTGACTTCCCTGTGCAATCTGAAAATCAATGATGTGGATTCTGTTTTCATTCATCATGGCTTCCCTGATGACGACATTGGCAGACATATAAGCAAATTTGTAGTATGGACACATGTTATAGATGACTTGCATGTAAGACAACAATTCCGAGCTAGTTGGTTCTTTGCACTTCAATTTTTTGTATATGATGCTTCCTGATGATAGTAGTCGTGCTCTAAGCCCTTCCAACACGTATGCACCCAACCGTTCCATAGGTTCCCCGGAGACTGACACCCTTTGCTCTAAAACATTCATAAGAACTTCAGCAGTTGAGATATCATCTGACACTGCTTCAGCACAGGCATCGAGCAACTCTTTCAAGTTCAAGCTGGGGGCCATGTCCAACACTCGGTTCCACTTTGTTACGGAAGATGGTTTTGAGACCACATCGTTCAAGGAGCAACTGCAGCAGTCGTCAGTATCAGATTCAGGCCCCAGTAATTTATTCTCCAGCTCCCGAAGCACATGTCTCAAGTCACCATCATCAATTCCTGAACACCCACTCAAAGGCGAACCACAAGTGTTATCAGAGGAGTGATGCATATCAGACATGTATGACTGTGAACATTGCGGAGAGAAGGGACTCCTGTTGGAAGAGACGCTTAATGCAGGAGGTGAGTCGTTGACAACATAGTCAGTAGCTGGCGACGAGTCCAGAGTGAAGAATTGTTCGTCTTGTGCCTGAAAACAGAACTGCATCCCTGGGCTGCGACTATCCTTGCAAACGTTCTTAAGAACATTGTAAGGGGCGTAATATTGCTCAACTTGCTGCATTTGCTGATTGTACAATCCGTGGACACTCCCAGACATCTGTGTTCTCTGGGATGCTTGCATCTGGAATATTCAAAATGACAAAGATGAAGTAGAGTGATTTCCAGCAACCGTTTCAGACAAAAGCTATCTTCGATCTCTAAACCACGCACAAGCACAGTGAGATCAGCAAATCTCTCTCGACTAGAAGTAGTCACAACATCATAAGGAGCAGCGATTCGTTCAGCATCGTGTGATAATGTCAACTTGAAAGAACTAGAGAAGGATTTGCTACTCCGATGATAACTAACAGAACCTGCCAAGAACGAAAATCACAATCAGTATGATGGAGGAATTAGAATTTGGAAAAGTGATGCATAAAGAAGCTAATTTACAGAACAAAAGATGCAGATTTGATAAGTCAAAGCATATAACGACTAATAAATGATGCTCCTAAGATTTCACGGTTAAATTTTGCCATCGCCAAACTGAAAAACTAACCAATTACTAAAGAATTAAGGAAACTAAGAAAATGAAAAAGCATAGAGACCTAAAACAAACAAAACTTTGAAATACTAGAAAACAAAAGAACTCCTAGATAAGAACAAACAAAAGAATAGACTTTTAAGAACCTTTCCTCACAGCATGAATAAATTGAACACAAAAGAAAGTCAGAAATTACAATCAAAAGACAAACCTTCTTACCCAACAACATAAAAATCAAAACTTTATACAAAACAAATACAAAAATCACTACTTATACCTCCATAACATCCTCCCCCTCCCTCCAACCCTAACCACCACCACCCTACCCCATCCCATCAAGAATTGCAAATAATCTCTTACACCAACAACAACTCCACCCCCCACCCCCACCCACCCATAAAAAAAGATACGGAATTGCAAATAATCTCATACCCAACAACATAAAAATGAAAACTTTATGCAATAAGGAGAGAAGGGAATTGCATATAAAGTGCATACATAAACTCAAAATTTCATCTTAAGAGACTCCTCAAGACTAACCAAAACTCAAAAGGATTTTTCTTTTACAAATAATCTCTTACTCAACAACATAAAATCAAAACATTATCCAAAATACAGAGAAAAATCACTAGTAATAACCCCCAACAACATAAAAGTCAAAACTTCATACAAAACACATGGAAAAATCACTAGTTATACTCCCAACAACATAAAAATCAAAACTTTATATAAAACATACAATTATTCCCCCAAAAACATAAAAATCAAACTTAATGCAAAACACATAAAAAAATCATAACCTCTAAATAAATACTAGCATATAAACAGAAGAATTCATCTTAAGATGCTTTCAAGATCAACCCAAAACCTTAAACCATAAACTAAGCAAAGCCAAGAATTAACATTAATTAATGAAACTAGTAATAGTAATTACCAAAGAATGAAAAAAACAATAAAGAAAAAGAACAAACCTTGAAAATTGAGGATGTATTACTTGTTTTTTGTGATGAATTGAGACTTTTTTGTTCAAAGAGCCATGTGATGTCAATTGTTGATTGTTGAAAACAAAGAATGGAGTGTTAGGTACTCCTTATAAAATCTTTATATAGTCAAAATACCTGAAAATTAGATAAATAAAATGCCCTCATTTATTGGGAATAACTACCTTAAATGCCACTTCCATTAATATATGTAACGCCAAAAAAGCAATCTTTTCTACCAGTTATTTTTTAGATTTTCATTCCATGTTTGATATCTAAAACTTATAATTTAAATTCATGTCATATACAGAAAGTAATTTTCTTATAATATTGGGATTCGAAAGTGAAACTTTTGATTAAGAAAAACGATCTCATCAGTTGAATTATATTTTTTGGTACTGTTCTACAAACTATTTGATTACACATTTTCCCTGTTTTATTTATAAAAAGAATATTCTCTCCGCGGTGAATTACATGAACTCAAAAGTGAGTATTTGTTTGACTTAACATATATTAAAATAACTTAGTAAATCATATCTTATATTAATTATTTTTCTTAATAGATGTGAATTAAACTAAAACTGACACTTATTTTTTGAAATAGAGCAACCAATAGTATTTGAAGTTAAAATTATACTTTAACTCAATTTTTTTTTTATTAAAAGTGACAACTGGTATATTATAGATGACACATAGTTCACTAAATCTTTTCTATGTCACTTTGAAAAAAATAATGCGCAAAATTATATTTCACGACGTTGAAGATACATTCATTTATTATACTGTAAAAGTTTGTTTTCATTTAATGTTTACGTTAAAACTAATTAATGCAAGAAACATGTCATTCATTAGAATGAGTCGCATATTATACTATACAATTTTGAAGCCTCAAATCACTCTAATTAATGAGACAAAAATTATAAGAGTAAAAGATCTAAATTACATTTAAAGTATTTTGATTTTTTGAGTTTTATTATTTATTAATTATCAAGTTTGTGAGTTTTTTTGTCTGAATTATCACCAGTCATTTATCAAAATATACTTTAACTATAAATTATTTACTTTTTCTATCCGATGACTGATAGTTAAGGTATGTTTTGATAAATAATTAATAATAATTTAGATTAAAAAATTTTGCACACCTGATTATCAAGGCACAAAACTCAAAAAAATCAAAATACTTTAATTTTTTTTTTATCATTAACTCAAATTAGAACTCAATATATAAGAAAAACAATCATTGCACTGTCTAAATTTAGTTGGGCTGGAGTGTGACCCGAATACTACGCGGAAACCAAAAAATATTGTTCAATGTGTGGGAATGGCAATTTGAGTAAATAAGAGATGTAATGAAGGGCAATGAATTTGTGGGCCCTGAAGACCGCGTTTGTTTTGACATTCGTTTGTTCCTGGAAGCTGTCTATACACGACATATTTCCCATATGCTTTCTAAGTTTTATTAATTATACAAATTTTATTATTCAATTTTTAAATATTTTTTCGATATTCACATTGTGCCTTACTATTCTACATTTTCTCTGCATAGGAATTCGAAGGGAAGTGCTCTCAAAATCGAGACTTTTGATTAAGAGAAAAATAACTCAATTTATTATATAATTATTCATTAATAATGTTTAACAAAATTGATTATCAATTAATTTGAATTTTATATAACAATATATATTTTGACATAGCACACAATTTAGTTGTTATCCTTAGATTAAGATATATTAATGACGAATTTTTACTATTTAGCGATAGATGATGTATCGTAGCAATTTTTGTACAGTGAATTAGTGATTATGATGACATCAACTTCTTATTGAAATATATATAATATCTTTGGAATTGAAATATATATATTAAAATGGAAATTCTATAATTATCTAACAAAAATAATATTTTTCTCTCTATTTCATTTTGTCAAATGAGAGTTTACATGAGTTTGACAATAATATAATATTCAGTACAAATTTAAAACTAGTTTAGTAGCTTCGAGAAAAATGTTTTTTCATAAATTATTGCAAGTGACAAATTATTTCTGGAAGAGTGATTATCGAAAAGTTTTTTTATTCACAAAGTTTAAATTCAAAAATTAAGAGATCTTGATTTTCACCACAATCTTGAGTGATTAAAGAATACATTTTTTATCAAAAATAATTTTATATTTAAAATTTGAACTCAAAATCTTTTATTAATACTATCTTAATTACTTGACACAAAATGAGTAGGCTAAAGAGATTTCATCCATTTTTTGTGGATAAAAAGAGATGAGTTCTTATCTTTATCATAACTGTTTAGACGGTGCACAAAGTTGTGATTAATTACTAATTAAAGTTGATATAATGATCATGATTTATAAAGAAGGTAAGCTCAAGGAAAGAATAAAACTAAAGGAGAATCTTGCTTTCTTTTCTTTTCTATTAGATTATATTATTATATTATTACACATATATTCTTTTCAGTCGATCTTGAAAAATAAATTTAATTAAGTTATATACATCATAAATATATTATATTCAAAGTTTTTTAAAATTTATTCTATCTGATAACTTATTTTATTTAAAAGATTGTAAATATCGTGTTTTAAGAATGCGTATTTATATAAATATTTTGAGGTGTATATAACTTAAACTCGAAAAAAATTAGGAAAGGTTTTCTTTTTCTTAAATCTTTGAATAGTTTATGAAATAATAGGAAAGCTAAACCACGTGCAAGAAAAAAGTGACTAGGAATTTACGTGTAAGATTAAAAAAAGAAGAAGTTGATCTTGTTCTATCTTTTTCTCACTTTTTTTCTATTAATTCCTTTTGCCTCCAATTTGAATAAAATTAAATCATACAAATTAGATTTGTGTAGTTGGAAAAATAGACTAAGGGAACAACCAACAGACAAACTTCTACTTTTTTTTTAATTTCTCATAATTTTAAAAATTATCCTTTTGGAATCTTTTGTCAAAATTGAACAAATTATCTACTTACATAAAAATATCATGTTAATTTGCATGGTTTTAAACTTTTATTTTTGTATTCTTCTATTTTCTTCCCCAAGATCATTCTAGACTTGATTATGCTGACAAAGAAAATTCAGTGAAATTCCACTATGCCCTAGAAAGAATATAGTATACGTAGATTTTATTGTTATCATATTTTTGAAAGACCCTTGATTCAAGTGCATCAAATCCAAATAAAATAATAAAAAAATAATGAAGATAGCATAGTTATTAACAATAACAAAAAAGTGCAAAATCTACACGAAAAAACGCTAACAACAATAACATATTGATAATCATACACAATAAA
Source organism: Solanum dulcamara (assembly GCF_947179165.1). NCBI lineage: Eukaryota > Viridiplantae > Streptophyta > Magnoliopsida > Solanales > Solanaceae > Solanum > Solanum dulcamara. The sequence goes on along the minus strand of NC_077237.1, from coordinate 487,839 downwards.
AATGATGAGTTTTTTAATATAAATATGCAATAAGGATTTAATTTTATTTTCATCCTATTGTGGGTTCCATTTAATTTTGGCAAAAGAAAATTATTATTTTCTAAGTGTCATCTCTTTCACCTTTATTTTTATTTTTTTGGACGTGCAGAACAATTCTCTTTTTTTTTTCTTTTGTAATTTTGAGTCGTTCTTTTTACTTTTCAAGACCCTACGAGAATAATGAAATATAAAAAAAAACACAACTTGATGGGATATGTCTACTTTTCAACATCTAAGGATTGAATTTATCAAATAATATTACTTAATTGCATTAGGAAAAATAATTCAAATTAATTCTTTTCATTTGAAATAAAACATGATATGATGATATTTTTTAAAATTTATTATATTCATATTTTAATTCTATATTAGTGTGACACCTTAATAGTCTATTTTACTATTTAAACGTGTAGAAGACTATGAACTTCTAAGTGGGAAGATCTTTAAATAGTAATATTCTCAAATTACACTTCCTTATGAAATATTTTAAACTATGTTTAGATAAAATATTTATATCATTGGTTAATCGCTTTATGAGCTATATTCATACTTTCAAAGAATTTATGTTTTTTGTTGTCTGTGACTTGACTGATCGAGATTCATGTTACATTAGAGGTCAATTTTTGGTGCAGTTATTTGGTATCCGATATCTACAACGGACCCAAAAAACTAATTTAAGCTCTTGCACGTTAAATCTCCATAGCAAAAACAGAAACCAAATAAGATTATTATAAATAAAATTTTGAAAAAGGAAGGAAAGAAATAGAATATCAAAAGTTTTCTTGGTAAAAAACCTTCAAATTTAGATGGCCCAAACAAGCATAGAATATTGGGCTAAGCCGTTCTGGGCCAGTACACATTACCGTGACGCTACATTGGGCCGGGCCCAATAAGCTAAGGATCTTATGGTTAGTTAGAAAAAAAAAAGAAGGAAAAATTACCTAATCACACTCCTTTATTTATCATATTTTCTATTACTCCCATCCATTTCAAATTTTTTTAAAGATCCCTTCTTTCCATCTGGATACATTAATTCAGTAATTCTGATATATTAATTCAGTAATCCGGATACATTAATTCTGATTCATAAATTATCTCTATGTTCAATGTATCATGGTTTAAATGTTACCTGCTGATACATAAAATCCTAATTAATGTATCCAGATTACTAAATTAATGTATCCGAATTATCATGTTTTTAGTGATTTCTGTAAATTGAAAAGGGGTAGAAAAAATGATAATTAGTCCTTTACGCTATGTGATTTATGTAAGTTAAAAAAAAGAGAAAATTTGATTATACTTAATTTTAAGAAAAGATTATTTGGGTGAGTACTTTTAATAAATAATTACTGATTTTAGCGATATTTTTTTATTTATTATCATCTATAGCAACACATAACGAGGTGGAACCGAATTATATTATAAGTGTATTAAAGTGTGTAATAAATGTATTATCCATGAATAAAATTTATATCATATGTTTTTATAAATTATTCTCTGTAATATGTATTAAAACTATATTATAAGTGTTTAGTGAAAAAAATGTTATTGCTATAGATGGTAAATATTTTCTTAATATAGCTCTATATAAATTTCCCTAATTTTAATTGCAACTTAATCGATCTTGCATCCGTTAAGCATAGAGTTTCTCTTGTTTTTTCCAAACATAACTTTGAATGTAATACTTTTTTTGAGCCGAGTCGCAATCAGAAATAACATCTCCACCCATCAATTAGGTTGGAGTAAAGTTTATGTACGTCTCACCCTTCTTCAGAACCTACGTACGAATGAGATCATATTAGATATCTTGTTGTAATCAAGCCCACAAGAGGAGAGTGAAGTTGTTCATTTTTAAGCATTTGATAATCGATCCCATAATTAGCTATAAGATCATTATTAGGTTAATTTGCTATGATAAAAAAACTTTATCGCATATAAACATGCATGATTATTTAAGAGTCCATTCATAATAAACATACATACTCCTAAGAGAAATAACACTTGACAATTACTCCAAGATATTAAAAGCATACAATTCCCCCCTTTAAATGTTGGAGGACTAGTGGGGTGCTAGATAAGCGCGTTGAAGCTATAATATTAGAAAATAATTAAAAACGCTTCATTTCTAACAACTTAATTAAGCTTTCAGATAAAATAATCGCACACTTTATCCATTGCCATATACAAAATTCTCTCTCCCCCACCGCCCCCTATATTTTTTTTGGATTCAAAGATGAAGAGAAGTATCAACATCTGAATGTGAATCATCAAATTTGATCTTTGTCGAGTTAGTAGTATTAGAAATCCGCGATTTATCCAAAGATCGCGAATGAATTTCTGGCCAAAGGGAGAGAGAAAGTTGGGAAGATGACTCGGGATTTTGTGGAAAAACTAACTTGTTATTATTTAGTGGCTGGTAATAGTGATGATGATCGTGATCAATATTATGCATTTGCATAGTAATAGAAGGTTGATGATATTGATCATAACTATGTGATAGCATTTTCAAGAGCTCTTTCTCTTGCCTCATTTCTTTTACTCTTTCCAATTGTTTAAACCTTTCTTGCAACAAAGCAATAGAGGAACAAATGGCCATTTTAAAAAAAATAATATTCTTGTGCTTTAGAAACTAATAAGGAAAGATGGGAAATATTTTGTACGTGGGGATGAGTACATTTTAAGCTAGTGCATGGGTATTTATTTGGAAAGTGTGGGTAGGGATATTTTGGTCATTTTACTAGTTGTTTTAGAGTCTAGTATATGATTTAAATGAAGAAATTAAAAAGAAGAATCTTCAAAGAAAGCATAAAGTCCAAAAGGAAAAAGATGTGAATCCAATCTAAGGAGTAATAGTTTTAATTTTTTTTTATGAGAGGCCAAAGTGGGAGCCAAAGAGGAAAAGAGTAAGAAGAAAAGTCCAAAACACAGATAGAAAGTAGCACATGGAATTGTGTGTTTGGAGGAATATTAATAGGTTGTGTTGATGTCCTGTCTACATTGTCCCCTTAAAAGGCCCCTCTTTTATCTTTAAGAGAAGATGGTGCCCTCTTTTAGTACCCTTTAATTTGGGTGCTCATGATCAAACCTTTATCCCCCCTACTCCTTAACCCCACCCCACCCCACCCCAACAAACCCAACTTTAACTTAATATATCATGTATGTTGAAATTTTGTTCTAAACTAGATAGATGATTGGTACACGAAACATTCTAATTCATAGAGAGTTACACCCCAAGGGGTTTAATGTAAGCGGTGCACCATGACACAAGCATGAATAATTGATTTCATAGTTTAAACTTGAGATATATAGGTCATACGAAGACAATTTCATCGTTGTTTCAAGACTCCTAGCCTTTGACAATGCAATTTATATACAAAAATTCTTCTTCAATTTTTTATTTCGTGTCTAGTCAAATATTCCGCCCCATATGAAAAAAAGAATTGTAGAAGTATTTATATTCTCTTTATGAAACTTTTTTTAGTAGTTGTTAATTTGGAAGGTAGTGTTTGGATTGGAGAAAGAGAGGGAAAGAAACCATAAAAGGACAATCATATAGAAGTGGGAATAATCTTAAAGGGTCATGATTCTTTGATTGAACTATGATACAACTTTTTTTTTTTTAAAAACAAAAAATATCTACCCCAACATTCTCCTATTGAAAAAATACAAAACCAAACCAACATTCTTTAGAATGTTAATTAATTTGTCTTCAAGTCATTGGATGAGAGTGGTATGCATAGATGAATGTTAATTATATAGAATGTTATTTTTTTATATAAAAAAAAACTTCATTTTCTTGTTCAATAATCATGTTAGAAATGACTATTTTCTTGGAGCCTTTTGGCCTTGAAGAGAGAGTTTTAAAAAGTGTATTGAGATAGACAACTATATGTGCATTTATCTAATGTGTACAAAAGAGATGCATATAGTTTTACATTTGGGAAGAAAGGAAGCGCAATATATGGGGGGTTTTGTCACCAATAAAATCACATGGATGCATTATGCATAGTCCAATTTCTTCTCTAGACATGGCGGGAGAGTTATTGAAAACTCACGACCTCACTTTTACTTCGAGGCCTAATGTCATGACAATTTAATACTCGTATCCTAAAATTATTGCATCATAATATTCTAACTATCTAATGTCGCGTTAATCCATTAAATTCTTCAATTAATAATTGTGTTACATAAATTGACATTATTTCAAATATGTCAAGAGATTTTTATTTTTATTCAATCGAGCATCTAAATACATGATAATTTTTTTTTTTATCTCTTCTTTTCAACAACTAAATAAATTGCTCTTTCACGACAAAGAGTCAATAAAGTGCATTGACAATCATTGTTGGGTAATTCACTTCAATATGAGATAGTAAAAATGGTACAAATAAGAGTATTATGAGGTTGTAACATGGTAACCAAAAAATGATAAAAAGTGTCTCAATCATACATAAACAAACACTAAATAAGTGGTTTGGAAGAGATTAAGCTTTTTGTAAACGCGATTCCAGCCTGGAGGGTATCACATCGAGGTCATAATCCAAATGGTCCATTGCACATCCAAAATGTGTTCCCTTTCCCTTGATATGGCCATATAACTTATGCAAGGATCTTCAACGCTGTAACTGATAAAACGTGTTAAGTGCAATACTTGCTCTGGCAACGGTATCTCCCCATACACTTCATTTGAAATACTAAATGAAACCAAAATATGTTCTTTTTTATCGTCAGTATATTCTCTAATAGCAATGGCCCAATGAAACGTCTCATCTACCACATCTGCCAAAGAAAACATACCACTCAACAAATTCCGAACGGCAAGAGGATGTTTATCAATATTTCTAGAGGGGCAACCTTTCAACGCGAGAATTTGACCAGATGCCCTGGGACCACCTACAAAACTGTCAATTTTAAGGATCTTATAATCGCCACTAGTTGAGTCCTAACCGAATCCCATATGACTAATGCATTTCTCCGGTGGAAATTTTGGAAGTAGTATTGATTCTCTTGTGGAGAGGTACCATAACACAAGTTTGTCAAATATGTCACGTTCACCAAGAATGTGGATAATCAAGTTTTTGTACATCCTCAACCAATTGAACCGACGATAAAGGACAACAATACATGCATGGGAGTTGGACCAGTTGGGTATAACTCGCTAATAAGAAGTTTGTGAGAATTTTTGTCATGATTGAGATAATCTAAGAAAAAATCGCACAGGTAACTTGTTGAGGATGTCCATAAGTATTTCGTCTTGCAAGTTGTCATGGTCTGGATAGAAAAGAAAATGCAATCTGAGAATACAAACAATTAGAAAATTTGAAAAAAAAGAAAAGAAAATGAATTGTAAGTAACAGGTTAAAGTTTACCTCATTAGACTTGCTGTTGTTTTCTCTTGTGTACTCTCCATAATTTTTGGAGATGCTTAGGGTTTTTGCTCGTTAGGGTGGTTGACTGATCGGGCCGGACCAAGTATTTTAAGAGTATATTTTTAAGGGTAAATTACCCTTTTACACATATTCCCCTAATATATTTACTTTTATTCCCATATACATCAAAAAATTTCCAAATTCCCTCTTTTTCCTTTCTCTCTCTATACCTCACTGATACATCCGCCTCTTCCTTCATCCTTGCCCTAATTTGCTCTAGTTAATTTGTTATTCTTCAACTGTTAATCAATCTCAAGGTTCCAAATAAGGTATATTTCAATCTTCCCTTATATGGAATTTTACTTCATTCTCATTCAATCTGATTTCTCCTAAAATTTGTATATTTTGATTTCTTCTGAAAATCTTTGAAAAATCTTCTAAATTTTTATCATTTGCTTTCTTCTGTAAATCTTTCTATTTTTGTTTCTCATACCTTCAATGATACATATGGAATCCGTTCATGGTCTCAAAAAGTCCAATAAAAATCAACGAATTCTTGTTTCTCCTGGTTTTGATTCGTCTTGGGAAGGTTACGACGAAGTTAGATCCAAACATCGTAACGATCCAGCAGTGATGAATAAGCTACGTGAGAAATTGAAGTCGAAAGCTACAGTTAAACATGCACCCAAAGAAATAGACAACAAGATTGAAGGGGTTACAACATGCCCTAATCTCCCAAAGGTATGTGTTCAATTAAATTTTTGTTTTAGAATGAAAATTTTGTGAAGGTTTTAATGATTCTGATACATATCATTTATGTATCAGACACATAATGTCTTTTTAAAAGGAATTTTTTTGGAGATTTTCTATTTCTGATACATCATGTTTAAGTGTCAGTTTCTGTTGTTTTAATTTTTAATGATTCTGATACATATACATTTATGTATCAGATACATAATGTCTTTTTCAAATATAATTTTTTGGAGATTTACTATTTCTGATACATCATGTTTAAGTGTTATTTTATGTTGTTTCAAGTTTTAATGAAGCTGATACATATCATTTATGTATCAGATACATAATGTCTTTTTCAAATGCAATTATTTGAAATTTACTATTTCTGATACATTATGTTTAAGTCTCAATTTCTGTTATTTCAAGTTTAATGATTCTGATACATCTACATTTATGTATCAGATACATAATGTCTGTTTCAAATGCAATTTTTTGAGAATTACTATTTCTGATACATCATCTTTAAGTCTCAGTATTTGTTATTTCAAGTTTTAATGATTCTGATACATATATATTTATGTATCAGATACATAATATTTTTTCAAATGCAATTTTTTGGAGATTTACCATTTCTGATACATTATGTGTAAGTGTCATTTTTTGATGTTTCAAGTTTTAATGATTCTGATACTTCTACATTTATGTATCAGAATATAATATATAACTGTTTCTGATACATCTTCTGTATGTATCAGAATCTCATCTCATGGTTTAGATATTTTAATGCATATGATACATCGTATTTATGTATAAAGTTCAAGTTGTATTTAACCATTTTCATGCCAATGCAGGAAATGAAATACGTCATCAAGAAGATCCCGTCCCACCCATTGAGATTCGGAACGGCATATGGGGCTAATTTTCTTGATGATTTTGAATCATCAATAGGTGAAGAAGGTATAAAGTTATTTAGGATGGAATTTCTATTCCAAATACTGGACTACATGCCGAATTCTTCCGTTCAAGATATGCCACACTATTGTGGAATTTTGGTTGTCGAAAGGCCAAGGATGGTTATGTTAGCGATACCGAAGATCCTAAAAATCTAAGAGAGATTTCATATCTTCTAGTCAAGGAGAACCGATGGACGTCGAGTAGTTTTTTTTTGAATTTTGTATTAGAAGAATGTACAATTACCAGACTTTTAAGTTTTTCTCATGTATGAAACTCTAATATAAGATGAAAGTTTATATATCATATTATCAAGCATCAAACTTGACTGCTTCTTGATTCTGATACATACTATTAATGTATCATATTCTAATGTATAAAACTTGACTGCTTCTGATACATATTGTTAATGTATCATATTCTAATGTATAAAACTTGACTGCTTCTGATACATACTGTTAATGTATCATATTCTAATTTATCAAACTTGATTGTTTCTGATACATACTGTTAATGTATCAGATTCTAATTTATCAAACTTGAATTCTTCTGATATTGTATATGTATCAGCATCTCATGTATCAAGATTTAGTGATTCTGATACATCTTATTTATGTATCAGAATCTCATTTATCAGCTTTAATGAATTTGATTCATCTTGATTATATATCAGATTATCATGTATCAATATTTAATGTTTCTGATACATCTTGTCTATGTATCAACACCTCACGTATCAACCTTTAATGTGTCTGATACATCTTGTTTATGTATTAAAATTCTCATGTATCAAAATATAATGATTCTGATACATCATGTTTATGTATCAGATTCTGATACATCTCATGATTCTGATTGAATTTTTTTTTCGCACTGATGCTCTGTTTTTAGAATTTTCCTTGATCTTCATAACTATTTTGTTCTTAAAAGGATTCTTTACCTTATTTAGCACTTTAATTGATTGAAACAATCAATCATAACTTAAATTACGTTACTATCCATAAATAACTCACAAGCATTAATTATTTTACACCCAAAAACTGATGTATCAGGAAGGTGAGTAATGTATCAGAAATTTGAAAAAAAAAGGGAAATCGGGTAATTTAAGAAAAATGAGGGATACATTGTAATTGAGCTTTTTCACTATGGGATTTAGGTAAAGTTTACGCCCGACTAGCTAAACTCAATAGCTTTATTTGAAAGAAAAAAAATACCTAATTACACTCATTTATTTAGCATATTTTTCATTATTTCCATTCATTTTAAAAAATTTTAAAAATTCCTTCTTTCTAGAATACATTAATTCAGTAATCCGGATACATTAATTCATAAAATAATATATCTGAATTATCGAATTAATGTATCTGGATTAACATATTTTTAAGAGATTTCTGTAAATTAAAAAATGATAGGAAAAAATAATAATTAGCCGTTTACACGTTTCCCTATTTGAAATTCTATATTTTTGAACCCGAACCGGCCCATCTCTCATTCCGGAACAGCACAATCACTCTGCAATATAAAGAACCCTAGAATTCAAATTGAAGCAGAGAGCTCAACAGAAGAAGAAATATTTTCACAAAAAAGGCAAAGCTTTTCAATCAAATTTGGGGGATACAGACCAGATGGATATTGATCGGGTGAGTTCTGATTTCTTACTTACTGTTGAGTTTTTGTTGGACTTGGATTCCCCTGGGATGTGACAGGTATACTGTGGAATTAGTGTGCACCCAAGCTGGCACCACGTTTATCGAAAAGAATCAGTGGAATTATTGATCAGGTGAGTTTAAGGTGTTACTTACGATGAGTTTAATTGTTATTGGTTGGAATTAGATTCTATTTTCTAGGTGTGAAAAAGCCTGGGATCATGTATAATAAAGAAAGTGCATTCCAATATTCCTTAACACTATAGTCTGAGGTAGGGGTAACCATGGGCTAGATAGAAAAGAAAATGTGTTCATACAATTTTTTAAGGTATTCAAATATCAAGCAACTTCAACCAAGAGTTTAGAAAAGATAAATTTAGAAAATTTCAGGATTTCATCAAACTACTTGCACACTTGCAGCTTACCGAGGATACAACACTAGATAGGAAGATATGGAGGATGGGGATTAGGGTAGAAAATTAGTAGGTAGTCGAGCATCGTCTAGTTACTTATCCGTGTTGTTATTATTACTCTCGTACTACAATATTCTTTGACTTTAGAATTACCTATGTTTTCTTTGCTTCGGTTTTCGTATTATTTGTTGTTGCTATTGTTGTCTTCTTCATTGTTTTCAGCATGACTTCTCCGCTGTTGTATTTGCTTTAAATATTTGATTTTTTTATGCTTTACTTGAGCCGAGGATCTATCGGAAACATCCTATCTACCTTCACATGGTAGGGCAAGGTTGCGTACACATCACCCTTCTCCTTAGACCCACATTTGGGATTACACCGGGTATGTTGTTGTTGTTTCTATGTACTGACAAATAATAAATTAGAAAACTCGAAGGAAAAGAAATTCCAGGAGCAATACTATGACTACTAATATGAACGGACAATAAGACAACGCATTGCTACCTACTAAACCAGCTACCCTAATCGTATTAACCATACCCTTCTATTTAATGTCATGTCCTTTGCAAACTGAAATTACGACATGTCTTGTCTAACCACCTATCCCCAATACTTCTTCAGTCTACCACTATCTCTACCTCGGTAAGTTGATCTCCAAGCCACTATCTCTACCTCGGTAAGTTGATCTCCAAGCCTTACTTTAAGATGAAGCATCTCAATCATGTCAAGAATGACTAGAATTCCAATTTTTTCTTATTTCCTCAACTTTTCTCTAAAGATGATATATATTCCATGTATTTCTTTCCATCATCATCGGTTCAACCAGTTGAGAATGTACAGAAACTTGATTTTCCTTAATCTTTAAACCATATATATGCGCAATTCATTGTTGTGATGACATGGTTATTATCCTTGTAAATTATAATATTGATGTTGGAGGCAATATACATTTGCTATGGAACCCCTCCACAAGAGAATCAATAGTACTTTCCGGTCCAGAACTTCCACTGAAGGAAGATTCTTGTTTGGGATTGGGTTATGACTCAACTTCTGGTGACAATAAGATTCGTAAAATTCACACTAACATAGATAATCCTTGTCAAATTCTACATTGAAAAGTGGTTCCTAGTGAAATATTGATAAACATCCTCGTGACATTTGCAATGTGATCGATGGTAGCATTCTTTTCCATTTGAAAACGAGGCATTTCATTAGATCAGTATTTTTGGAAATTATTCTATGGTTTCAAGAAATCATTCTGTGGTTTCATTTTATATTTCAAATGAAGTGTCCAGAGAGATCTTTGGCATAGCAAATATTATGCTTGAGGAGCGATGTCTCCATGGGCGTTTCAGTATCGGAAGGTATGCTTTGTGTTCATTCTACTTCTATTCGTCAGAGGAAAGACTCTCTTAAGTTATGGGTATTGAACACACACACAGACACAACAACAGCTGCACAAAACAAACAGATACCTTTGGAGATCTGACTAAACTTTTGGGTTGCATCAACTCCACTGCTAATAAGAATTTGATTGAAAAGATCAACCTCTATCTTTGGAATTGCAATGGTTTTCTTCTTTTGATTATTTTGTTTCTCTAGTTCCGGAGCAGAATTACTATCTGCTAATCTTCCCTCATTCTTAGTTTTTGTATCATCTTTCTTTGGAGCGATCAATGGTTTCTCAATTGCTAAGTATTTATTGAAGAGACTAAATTTTTTTTGATTTGCAAAAGAAAAGGGTTATTGGAGGAGAGCAAGGAATTTCTTGGTAATCAGGTGCTATCATTGAGCTGTGATTGCTTGAAAAAAATCAGTTGAAACATCAGGTGGGATAAAAGGAAAGAGTGTACCTGCGCCTCTCGATGATCGGATGCGCAGTCTTGTTTTCTAGGGTTTCTTCTTTTATTGATTTTTTTTTTTTGCTTTTATTCATTCATTCATTATCACAATTTATGCAACACAATTATTAATTGAAGGGTCTAATTGATGCAAATATTAGATAGTTAGAGTATTATAAATTAGAAAACCTTTTTTTATTGTAAAAAAGAAGAGCATTATAATGCCATGATTTTAGGATGAGAATAATAAATTATCCTGACAAAAAGGAGAAATTTCGCAGGAACAACAGTTTGATAAATGACCTTTTTTTTATTTCTTGCAATTTATGATTCTTTGTCATATCTTGGCCAAAAGATTCCTTTTGAGCAAACTGAAAATAGCATGAGAAAATGTTAGATTGTGGTCCAAATTTGTTGTAAGTTATTCAAACGTTCAATGAAAGTCTAATATTTTAACAGTAAGATTTGGAAACTTATGAACAAACGTGAGACAAAATCTAATGTTATTTGGAAGGTAACTTTTAAGGTCTATATTTGCACGACTTCTAAAAATAGAGACACCGTAAATAGTGGTGTAAAGAAGGACATTTGTGTAAATTGGCAAGAGGTGTGCTGTTAAGTCATATGGAAGAAGTTCCAAATATGACACAAAAAGAAAATTCCCAACAAAGGAAGAAATTAATATCCCTAAATCAACTTCGCTAAGGTATTTGTTTCTTTCAGTGTGTTCTTTTACCCGCAAGACACTGAAAGAAAAAATACCTAGACACTGAAAGAAACAAATACCTCAGCGAAGTTGATTTGGAGATACTAATTTCTTCCTTTGTTGACAATTTTCCTTTTGTCATATTTGGAGCTTCTTCTCTGTGAATTAACGGTGCACCTCTTTGCCAATTTACACAAATGTCCTTCTTTACATCACTATTTATGGCGTCTCTATTTTTAGAAGTCGTGCAAATAGCCCTTAAAGGTTACCTTCCAAATAACATTAGATTTTGTCTCATGTTAGTTCATGTCTTACGTATAAAATATTGGACGGTCGTTGAACGTTTGAATAACTTCCAAAAATTTTGGACCACAATCTAGCATTTTCTCATGTTTTTTTCAGTTTGATCAAAAGGAATCTTTAGACCGTGATATGACAGAGAATCATAAATTGCAAGAAATAATAAAAAGGTCATTAATCAAACAACTATCCCTACGAAATTTCTCTTTTTTGTCACGTGAATTCATTATTCACATCCTAAAATCATTGACATTATAATACTCTTCTTTTTTACTATATAAAAAAGTTTCTAATTTATAATACTCTAACCATCTAATATTTGCGTTTTTAGACCCTTCAATTAATAATTGTGATAATGGATGAATAAAACTAAAACTTTTTTTCAATAGAAAAAGAAACCCTAGAAAACAAGATTGCACATCCGATTATCGAGCGACGCATGTTCACTCTTTCATTTTATCCCACCTGATGATTCAACTGATTTTTTTTTCAAGCAATCAGAGCTCAATGATAGCACCTGATTAGCAAGAAATTCTTTGCTCTCCTCCAATAAGCCTTTTCTTTTGCAAATCAAAAAAGATTGAGTCTCTTCAATTGATACTTAGCAATTGAGAAACCATTAATCGCTCCAAAGAAAGATGACACAAAAAATTAAGAATGAGGGAAAATTAGCAGATAGTAGTTCTGCTCCAGAGATACACAAGAAGAAATCCATTGCAATTCGGTTAAGAGGTTGATCTTTTCAATCAAATTCTTATTAGCAGTGGAGTTGATGCAACCCAAAAAGTTTAATCAGATCTCCGAAGGTATCTTTTTGTTTTGAGCAACTGTTGTTGTGTGTGTGTTTATGCACCTCGACTATTTCACCAGCTACATCCTAAGTCTTCTCTCTTTTTATTTTGCTTTATAACTAGCCACAATTTTTTAATTTAATCAGGGAAGAGCGTTATGGAGCCGTCAAATGATAACACAGACCAGATGGATGTTTATCGGGTAAGTTCTGATTTCTGGGTGGTGTTACTTACAATTGAGTATTTTAATTGTCGTTGGTTGGAACTTAGATGCTTGGTTTGTTAAACATTTTCCCAGGTGATAATTAACCTCATTAAAGATACTTTTTTCAACAAAGGTAGTATGGTTAGCTAACCACGCCAATTCTATATATTCTTTCTCTTCCTCATAGGAAAAGAATGTGAAATTTAAGCCTTCTATTCTCACACCAGTTTTATGCCTTCACCGATTTATTTTGTCAAAAACGACACCACAACTATAGTCAAGGCTTCAAACTTGACAGAAATTCTTGAAGTACATTGCCCTTTTGTTGTTTACTTGGTACCACTGCCAAGAGCCGAGTAATTTCAGTATTCTCCACTTGAATTATCCAGTTTTATATTTGTTACTAAATAGTAGATAGAAGAAATAAACAAATTCAGGTTTATCTTTTCTGAACTCTCGGTTGAAATGTCTAATATTTGAATACTTTAAAAAAAAGCTGTTTGATCGCTCCTTCTTGTCCTATCTAGGCAATGGCAATTCACTTCCCAGAGGTAATACTTATGGACATCCTTAGCAGGTTACCTGCGCAGTCTCTACTTCGATTCAAATGTGTGTCAAAATTTTGGGAAACGTTGATCTCCGAGCCTTACTTTAAGATGAAGCATCTCAATCGTGCCAAGAATGACCAAGATTCTCAAAAATTTCTTACTAGCCAAATGTGCTGTAAGAATGGTATAGTTTCCATGTATTGTCGTCCTTTGTCACCGGTTCAGCTGTTTCAGAATGCGCAAAAACTCGATTGCCCTCTAAGCCCTACACCATTGCGATGCACAATCCATTGTTGTTACGATGGCTTGGCTGTTATCGAGGTTCTTGATAATTTGGATGCTGAATACTCCACACTTTTGCTATGGAACCCCTCCACAAGAGAATCAATAGTGCTTCCGTCTCCAGAATTTCCGGGGAAGAGAATTTCTTGTTTTTGTTTGGGTTATGACTCAACCAGTGGTGAGTATAAGATCCTTCAGATTTATCAGGGTTGCAATTTACCTTGTCAAATTCTTGCGCTGAAAAGTGGCTCCTGGAGAAGAACTGATAAGTATCCTCGTGGCAGTCTGTTGTTTGCTATGAAGTATTTGACATTTGTACATGTGGCATTTCATTGGATCGGTATTTCACGAAATTATGCTGTGGTGGTTTCATTTAGTATTTCAAATGAAGTCTACGGAGAGATACCCTTGCCGGAGGAAATGTCAGGCTTGAAGGGATGCTATTGGAATTACAGTGTTGGAAGGAATGCTTTGTGCTCATTCTATTTCTTTTCATCGGAGGAAGCATACCATTAAGTTATGGGTATTGAAAGAGTATGATATCAAGGAATCTTGGATTCCATTGTTATCTATAGAAGATCCTTCAATTTCTCTTTCTATACCGAAATATAGGTTTGCAGATGGTGAAGTGCTATTCTGGTGCAGTGCTGGGGTTCTGTTTGGGACACGTAGTGGACCATATGGAGCATGGCCTCGATGTGATATCATATTAGATGCACATGCTTTTACAGAAAGCTTGATTTCTCCAAGATCACTTACTTATTAGTTTCTTATCTATGATTGAGGCACTTTTTCTTCTTCTTTTGTTGTCATGTTACAAAACTCGTATTCTTATTAGTTTATCAGCAGTTTTTGGAGTACAATGTCATATTTAGCTGCAGGTCAGGAGAAGTGTTCCTCTATCCGTCATGTGGAGTAGTTGGCTTGAAAGAAATCACAGATGTTTTAATGGAGAAAAGCTACATGCATATCTTTTGTTAAATCTAGGTGTTTCAGAAAGAATCTATATGCATTGTCTGAGGAACAGAGGTTTCCTATATTCGCCCTAGCACAGCAACTTAAATTTGCACAAAACATAATTCGAATGTACAGAAACTTGATTGCCCTTGAAGCTCTAAAAGTGCAGTCTATTGTTCTTGCAATGGCTTGATAAAGTTAACCTTGCTATTGATAAAGTTAGTGATGTGATAAATGCTCAAACTCAGCAAGGACATTCAGTGCAATAATAGGTTATGTAGCTTAAAAAGGAACTGCAAGTTTCATCATAAGCTGAAATGCCCAGCTTCCTCCTGATGGTGTTTTACTGCCACTCTTCAGGATCTCGAAAGCTTTACCCTTTGAATGTCAAAAAGAGAGCTAGGTGACTGCCACTAGAAAAGCTTCCATTCACCAGTTACATCATCTATCATCTCAGCTAGATCAAGAATAGCCATATCGCTGTCCTTGATTAGTGGAGTCACGTACAGAGGTTATCAATTAAAACAATATGTGAAGTACGCCTTGTTATTTTACCTCAGGAGCTTACCGCTCTTGTGAGATATTGATAGCTTCTTCTTGTTGTTAATATTAGTTGTTGGTTTGGTTGAGATTCAAACGAGCATCCAAACACATGATAAAATATTTTATCTCTTCATTTCAACTAAAAAAATTACTCTTTCACAACAGAGAGTCCATAAGTTGCATTGACAATCATTGTTGGGTAATTCACTTGCATATGAGATAGTAAAAATGGAACTAATAAGAGTATTATGAGGTTGTAACATGGTAACCAAAAAAACGATAAAAGGTGTTTCGATCATTACATAAACAAACACTAAATAAGTGATTTGGGAGAGATTAAGCTTTCTGTAAAAGCGATTCCATCTTGGAGGGTATCACATCGAGGCCATAATCCAAATGGTCCATTGCGCGTCCTAAATGCATTCCCTTTCTCTTGATCAAAACTTAAGAACCAGTACAACAGTTCACCATCCGCAAACCTATATTTCGGTATGGCCATATAACTAATGCAAGGATCTTCAATGTTTAACAATGAAGTCCAATATTCCTTGACACCGTAGTCTTTCAATACCCATAACTTGAATGTTCCCTTCGTCGGAAGATCAGAAGTAGAATAAGCACAAAGCATACCATCCAATACTGAACACCAATATAGATTTAGGCCTTCAAGCATAATAATTGCTCTGGCAATGGTATATCTCCGTACACTTCATTAGAAATACTAAATGAAACCACCGAATAATTTCTTGAATCCTTAGAATATTTTCCAAAAATACCAATCCAATGAAATGCCTCGTTTACAAATGGCAAATAATGCATACCCATGTAATGACTGCAAATGCCACGAGGATGTTTATCAATATTTCTCCAGGAACCACTTTTCAACGAGAGAATTTCACCGGGACTATTTTTGATTGATTCATGGCCAGACTTTCTTTAATTGTGTACTACACGATGTTACACACGTACTTTAAACCAGTAATGCTAAAAGTAAATTACTATTGAAAAAGAGAAATAAGAAATTATATATCCTATATAAAGAGAGAAAAGAATCAGAGTAGACAAAGTTAGAGTATTGGCTATCAATTTGCTGAATTCAATAGCTTAAGTTGAAATTCTATATTCGTATTAAAAGTTCATTAACCATATAAATAATGCTGATTTAATACTCAATAACTTAAAATAATACATAAATAGCCATAAATTATTATCAAAATCTCAGCACTCCATTCACATAAACGCACCTATTTCGGAGTGATCTTTAATTTTTGCTATTAAGAGTACCAATTTGAAGAATAAAAATCCCCAAAATAGAGAGAACCCGAACCGGGTAATCCCTCTGCAATATAAAATGCCCTAGAATTCAAATTGCAACTGGGAAGGCAGAGATTCTTTCAATCGAAGCGATTCTCTTGAGAGCTCAACAGAAGAAGAAATCTTTTCACAAAAAAGGAAAATCTTTTCAATCAGATGTATGTTGATCGGGTGAGTTCTGATTTTTTGGGTCGTCTTGCTTACTTACTGTTCAATTTTTTCTTTTAAATTGTTTGTTGGACTTAGATTCCTGCGGGATGTGACAGGCATTCCGTGGAATTAGCGTGCACCCAAGCTGACACCACGGTTATCAAAAAACAATCACTGAAGATGTCCATAAGTATTTCCTCTTGGAAGTGAGTTGCCATGGGCTAGATAGAAAAGAAAATGTGATCGTACAGTTTTTTTAAGGTATTCAAATATTAAACAATTTCCACCAAGAGTTTAGAAAAGATAAATCTTGAGATTAGTGTAGAAGATTAGTAGGTAGTTGAGCGTTGTCTAGTTACTTATCCGTGTTGTTATTATTACTCTCGTAATACCATATTCTTTGACTTCAGTATTACCTATGTTTTCTTTGCTTAGGTTTTCTTATTATTTGTTGTTGCTATTATTCTCTTCTTCATTGTTTTAGCATGACTTCTTCGCTGATGTATTTGCTTTACATATTTGATTTTTTTATGCTTTAATTGAGCCGAAGATCTACCAGAAACAATCTATCTACATTCACAATGTAGGGGCAAGTCTGCATACACATCACCCTCCTCTGTAGATCCACATGTGGAATTACACCGGGTATGTTGTTGTTGTTGTTATTATTTACCGACAAATAATAAATTAGAAAATTTCAGGCAGATGAAATTACTTTTGAATTGACAGTGGCACCATGTAAGCAACAAATGGACAAAGTACTTTAGGAATTTCCAATATGTTTGGTGCCTTAGCTATGGTTGTGGTGTTTGCTAGTTTGACAAAATAACTCAGTGAATGCATAAATTGGTGTGGCAGGAAAGAAGGCATCAATTAGTTTTCTCTCATTGTTTTCTAGTGGTTCTATGATGGAAGCCATTGATGCTTGGTAATGATCTGTCTGCTTTGTGTTTGGATTTTTGTCTCACTAGAGCACATATGCGCTAAAGTTCCAGGGAATTCTGGTGAAAGGACCCGGTGAGGAAAAAATTCCAGAGATTGTATGCATTATTCATTGTTCAGCTACATTTTTGAAACTGATTGTTCAGCTACATTTTGCCACTAGGGTTTAAATTTTTGAACAGTAATTAGAGTAAAGCTAAAACACAGGAAAAACACCTTTTAGCCATAGCAAATAATCCTAGATTCTAAGTCAACCAACAAATGAAGTAACCTGATCAACAACATAAATCTTCTTTGAATTCTTTGACGGCTTCACAATTCTTTTCGCTGCAATTGAAAATTGTGGTCAGCCCATAATAGACGATAACACCCGCAAACCCGAGGTAAAAAAACACACAGAAAGAAACAAATACCTTTGCAAAGTTGATTTGGAGATACTAATTTCTTCCTGGCAAGTTTCCTTTTGTGTCATATTTGGAGCTTCTTCTCTATGAATTAACGGTGCACCTGTTTGCCAATTTAGACAAATGTCCTTCTTTATACTACTATTTATGTTGTCTCTATTTTTAGAAGTTGTGCAAATATAGCCCTTAAAGGTTACGTTCCAAATAACATTAGATTTTGTCTCATGTTAGTTCATATGTTTTCCAATCTTACGGATAAAATATTAGACGGCCGTTGAACGTTTGAATAACTTACCTAAATTTTGGACCACAATCTAACATTTTCTCATGCTATTTTCAGTTTGCTCAAATGGAATCTTTTGACTGTGATATGACAGAAAATCATAAATGGCAAGAAATAATAAAAAGGTCATTTATCAAACAGTTGTTCCTGCGAAATTTCTCATTTTTGTCATGATTTTTTATTATTCGTATCCTAAAATAATTGGCATTATAATACTCTTTTTTTTACAATATAAAAAAAAAGGTTTTCTAATTTATAATACTATAACTATCTAATATTTGTGTTAATTAGACCCTTCAATTAATAATTGTGTTGCATAAATTGTGATAATGAATGAATAAAATTAAAACGTTTTTTCAATAGAAAAAGAAACCTAGAAAACAAGATTGCGCATCCGATCATCGAGCGGCGCAGGTACACTCTTTCCTTTTATCCCACCTAATGATTCAACTGATTTTTTTAAGCAATCGCAGCTCGATGATAGCACCTGATTAGCAAGAAATTCTTTGGTCTCCTCCAATAAGCATTTTCTTTTGCAAATCAAAAAGATTTGTTTTCTTAGCAATTGAGAAACCATTGATCGCTCCAAAGAAAGATGACACAAAAAACTAAGAATGAGGGAAAATTAGCAGATAGTAGTTTTGCTCGAGAGATACAGAAACAGAAGAAGAAGAAGAATAAATCCTTTGCAATTCCAAAGTTAGAGGTTGATCTTTTCAATCAAATTCTTATTAGCAGTGGAGTTGATGCAACCCAAAAGTTTACTCAGATTTCCAAAGGTATTTGTTTGTTTTGTGCAGCTGTTATTGTGTCTCTCTGTTTATGCACCTCGACTATTTCACCAGCTGCATCCTAAGTCTTCTCTCTCTCTCTCTCTCTCTCTCTCTCTCTCTATTTTGCTTTATAACCAGCCTTAATTTTTTAATTTAATCAGGGAAGAGCGTTGTGGAGCCGTCAAATGATAACACAGACCAGATGGATGTTTATCGGGTAAGTTCTGATTTCTGGGTGGTGTTACTTACAATTGAGTATTTTAATTGTCGTTGGTTGGAACTTAGATGCTTGGTTTGTTAAACATTTTCCCGGGTGATAATTAACCTCATTAAAGATACTTTTTTCAACAAAGGTAGTATGGTTAGCTAACCACGCCAATTCTATATATTCTTTCTCTTCCTCATAGGAAAAGAATGTGAAATTTAAGCCTTCTATTCTCACACCAGTTTTATGCCTTCGCCGATTTATTTTGTCAAAAACGACACCACAACTATAGTCAAGGCTTCAAACTTGACAGAGATTCTTGAAGTACATTGCCCTTTTGTTGTTTACTTGGTACCACTGCCAAGAGCCGAGTAATTTCAGTATTCTCCACTTGAATTATCCAGTTTTATATTTGTTACTAAATAGTAGATAGAAGAAATAAACAAATTCAGGTTTATCTTTTCTGAACTCTCGGTTGAAATGTCTAATATTTGAATACTTTAAAAAAAAGCTGTTTGATCGCTCCTTCTTGTCCTATCTAGGCAATGACAATTCACTTCCCAGAGGTAATACTTATGGACATCCTTAGCAGGTTACCTGCGCAGTCTCTACTTCGATTCAAATGTGTGTCAAAATTTTGGGAAACGTTGATCTCCGAGCCTTACTTTAAGATGAAGCATCTCAATCGTGCCAAGAATGACCAAGATTCTCAAAAATTTCTTACTAGCCAAATGTGCTGTAAGAATGGTATAGTTTCCATGTATTGTCGTCCTTTGTCACCGGTTCAGCTGTTTCAGAATGCGCAAAAACTCGATTGCCCTCTAAGCCCTACACCATTGCGATGCACAATCCATTGTTGTTACGATGGCTTGGCTGTTATCGAGGTTCTTGATAATTTGGATGCTGAATACTCCACACTTTTGCTATGGAACCCCTCCACAAGAGAATCAATAGTGCTTCCATCTCCAGAATTTCCGGGGGAGAGAATTTCTTGTTTTGGTTTGGGTTATGACTCAACCAGTGGTGAGTATAAGATCCTTCAGATTTATCAGGGTTGCAATTTACCTTGTGAAATTCTTGCGCTGAAAAGTGGCTCCTGGAGAAGAACTGATAAGTATCGTCGTGGCAGTCTGTTGTTTGCTATGAAGTATTTGACATTTGTACATGCGGCATTTCATTGGATAGGTATTTCACGAAACTATGCTGTGGTGGTTTCATTTAGTATTTCAAATGAAGTCTACGGAGAGATACCCTTGCCGGAGGAAATGTCAGGCTTGAGGGATGCTATTGGCATTACAGTGTTGGAAGGAATGCTTTGTGCTCATTCTATTTCTTTTCATCGGAGGAAGCATACCATTAAGTTATGGGTATTGAAAGAGTATGATATCAAGGAATCTTGGATTCCATTGTTATCTATAGAAGATCCTTCAATTTCTCTTTCTATACCGAAATATAGGTTTGCAGATGGTGAAGTGCTATTCTGGTGCAGTGCTGGGGTTCTGTTTGGGACACGCAGTGGACCATATGGAGCATGGCCTCGATGTGATATCATATTAGATGCACATGCTTTTACAGAAAGCTTGATTTCTCCAAGATCACTTACTTATTAGTTTCTTATGTATGATTGAGGCACTTTTTTTCTTCTTTTGTTGTCATGTTACAAAACTCGTATTCTTATTAGTTTATCAGCAGTTTTTGGAGTACAATGTCATATTTAGCTGCAGGTCAGGAGAAGTGTTCCTCTATCCGTCATGTGGAGTAGTTGGCTTGAAAGAAATCAGAGATGTTTTAATGGAGAAAAGCAACATGAATGTCTTTTGTTAAATCTAGGTTTTTACAGAAAGAATATATATGCATTGTGTAAGGAACAAAGGTTTCTCAGCTTGTTGAATTTGAGAAATTGATAAGAGTGCATTGCTTCTATTATCATCAGGAATGATATATTTGTTTTTCCAATATTCCCTAGCACAGTAACTGAAATTTGCTCAAAAGATATTTCGAATGTATTTTGTTGTCTTTTTATTGTCAGAATGTACAAAAACTTGATTGCCCTTCAAGCTCTAAAAGTGCAGTCTATTGTTCTTGCCGATGGCTTGATGAAGTTATCCTTGTTATTGATAAAGTTAGTGTTAAATACTCCATACTTATTCAAAATGACAAATATTGTACTTCCTAACTACACTGAGTACGTTGTTATTGTTTATTGAAACTGTACAGAAGCTCAACAGACTTGTTGAAATTATAGCTGCAAATCTTAAGACAAGTACTATAGTTTTCTGTAATAGTGACGTACAAGAAGCTGGTCATTCTTCCATTAAACTTGCTCACCCACCATTTATAGATGAGGAGGTAATTGTACCTTTTAGATTTCAGAATACAAAAAGGCATAACGCCATAAAGGCTTATATAGATGTTGGTAACCACATAAACTGATGGACGACAAACCAATGTAAACTTTGGGATATTTATATGCACTGAATTAACTCTGCAGATAAACACAGAAGGAAACTCAGGTGTTGTGTATTCAAACTAAGCAAGGACATTCAGTGAAATAATAGGTTATGTAGCTTAAAAAGGAACTGCAAGTTTCATTATCAGCCGAAATGTCCAGCTTCCTCCTGATGCTGTTTTATTGCCACTGTTCAGGATCTTGAAAGCTTTACCCTTTGAATGTCAAAAAGAGAGCTAGGTGACTGCCACTATAGAAGCTTCCATTCACCAGTTACATCATCTATCATCTCAGTTGGACCAAGAATAGCCATATCGCTGTCCTTGATTTAGGGGCAAGTTCAATGTTCGTTCTTCCCTTTCTTGCATCATCTTCACAATCAGTTTATACCATCACCTTCCGTTCCACACATCTCCCATCTGTTTATGGACCTTCTTGTAGAGACCCAGAGTTGGATGTGACTGCAGTATGCAGCTATCTTCATTTTTCCCATCTTCCAAGTCATTCCTTATTCCAAAATCCATTTTGAAATCAGAAATCCTAAAGGTGTTCAGGAAAACATTTAGTTGACTCATGCAATTTGTAGTTGAATATTGTTAGTTATAACAGAAGAGCACCATCAACATCTGAAAACGAAAGTTGGAGTTTACCAGTAAAGCATCCCATGAGCCCCGCATATCTGTACTTTTAGTCATTCTCAGACAAGGGCAGAGCACCAGACATTTAGGTGTGTAAGGAAGTCATCAGTAAAGCCTCCCTGAGAAGAAAAGAATAATAAGCAGGATCCTGATGAGATCTCAAAGGTATACAATTTTATTTTTGGTTGTTTTAAAGGTATACAATTTATTATATCTAAAATAAGTACAAATACTTTGACACATATGCATGAAGGTACTTATCCATCATAGCTGTTAAGTCTTTACCATGATGCTTAGCTTTTTCAAAGCTCCTTCCGATGCAAGGACAGTTGGCCATAGTTTCATCAATAGCTTCCATTGAAGATGCTGCATCTCATGCAATTTAGGTTCTTCATTGTTAGCGCTCAAAGTATCAAAGAAGCGCAGACAGCAGGATAAAGCAAACAAAGAAGATAGCAGATATCTAGTTATGCTCATAGAATTTGAATTCTAAGATAGGGATACCCATTTAAAAGTTGGCACAGAATTTCCATGATTATGTGGGGTGAATTAACTTGGAGAAATAGTCAAGCATTAATCTTTTGCAGGATTGGTGTGATTAAGAAAGGAGGCAAGACTATAAGAGGGACTATATAATCTGTTCTTCGATGTTCCATTCAACACAACATTAGCTAGCTTGTCAAATTCCTCAAGTTAAAATGGTTAAAAGCCTGCATATGTAGCTCTGTTCGATTACCTCCAGTTTAAAAAACAACTCTAACAAGAGAAAGGTATCAGACTGTAATATGGAAGTCCTTGTCTGAAGTCTATTCAAACTCAAAATTGACAAAAGAGTAGGTGTTACTAGTTAAATTAACCACAAAACACAGTATATTTGGTCTTACTTGATTACAGCAACTCAAACTGCAATTAAGTTGCTCGTAGTATTAAACACTTACTAGTCCGTTAACCAATTTCTTCTTTTTTACGGAGCATAGAGAAGTTAAATAATGCTTAGGATTATGCTTTTAATATTGGTCTTCCCAACATTATTATTTGTTTTTCTTATTTTGATAGTTGTGGTATCCGGGCCAACTTGTGAACCCCTCGACTAAGTCCACGGGATACCATCACCTCCCACCAGCACCAGGTACCACATAACCTTGTCCACCCAAGGCTAGAACAGATGGGAAGAAATCACCTAGTGTGTTGTTTGTGTTGGGGATTGAACCTGAGACCTCATGGTGACATCTTCGGTATCATTTTTAGGTTCCCAGCCGATATATTCTCAGAAAGTATAGGACACAAACTTTATGAATATGCATCATATGAGAATATATAGGGTCATGCATCTAACTAGGTTTTTCCTTAAGAGCAAAGGCTATTCTGCAGGTAAATAGAAGACACCAGCTAACAAAAAGATACCTGCACTTTATGTGGCTGACATGTTGTGAACAATTTCCTTCAAGTCTTTTAAACTGCAACCTGGTGTTCTTTCTATTCCTCTATTCTTCATCTTCTCCTTTGTCTGAGCCACTTCATCCCAACGACCAGCTGCAGCATAGATGTTCACCAGCAATAAATAATGCCAAAAATTCTTGGGGTCTTGATCAATCAACTTATTTGCAATTTGTTCTCCTACGCTAACATCCCTTCCAAAGCGGGCTGAGCCAAGCAAGTCAGACCACAATGAGGATTCCAGTGGCAAATTGCTCTCCACTGGTATGTTCTTCAGTGTTTCTATTGCTTCTTGCATTAGGCCAACGTTTGCCAAAAGATTAGCCATGCACCAAAAATGCACAAAGCTGGGCTTTATACCAAATACATCACTCATGTTGCCAAAGTGTTTTCTTCCTTCTGTTAACAGTCCTTCACGGGCACAAGCGCATAAGACGCCGACAATTGTGATTTCATCTGGAAGCACACGGTTCTTAACACGTTTTTTTTCTGTACTTTCTAATCTACTACTCGACAAGTCTGAATACAGATTAAGCCCATCTTTTGGATTTCCATGAACGCAATACCCCAAAATCATTGCATTCCAGCACACTATGTTCTTGATCAATATCTGATCAAAAATTAAACGAGCAATTTCTGCTCTTCCGCATCTACTATACATATGGATTAAAGTTGTACTAATAATCAAATTCAAGTCTTTAGATGCCTTAATAAGACACCCATGAACAGATTTTCCTTCCTTCATCCGAGCTGACCTAGCACAAGCAGTAAGCGCAATGACTATAGTTGTATCGTTCCCATTCAATCCCCTCTGTGCCATTTCTCGGAACAGCTTTAGGCACTTCCCTGGGTTATTCGAATTCAAATACCCAGTCATCATGACATTCCACCCAACTAAATTACACTCTGGCATTGCATCAAATAACTGTCGCGCAACGACTAATTCCCCCACTTTTAAATATCCATTCATAATACTGTTCCAAGACACAACATCCCTCTGGGGCATTTCATCAAATACCTGCCTAGCAAGACCAATTAAACCACAACAACCATAAAAATGCACTAAAGAATTCTGCACTTGCAAAACTCCATCAACACCATTTTTCACAACTTGTCCATGACACTTCTGACCCGAATCCAAACGACCCGTTTTAGCACAAGCACTCATGAGAGGTGAAAACGTAAAACTATTAGGCAAGAACCCATTTTTAAGCCTTTGGAAATAGAAAATTACAGCATTATCTGGCAAAGAACTACAAGCATAAGCTTTTATAACAGTATTAACTGAAAAAGTATCTGGAAAATGAATGCACCTAAATACCAATGCAGTATATTCAGTATCACAATGTTGAGTACAGAGCTTCAAAAATCTGCAAGAATATGAGGGGTTTTGTACTTGTAAAAGACCAGTTATTATCAAATGTGCTTGGATTTGAAAGAGCTCCTTCAAGCTTTGACAAGAATCAAGAAATTCCAAAGCATTGGATTGATAAGAAGGTGTTAATGAAGAGAATTTGGATGCAGAAAAATAAGGGGTTAAGTGTTTGATGGAGATTCTTGCTGCCATTCATATATCTGTTTCTGGGTTTTGTAGTGATGTTTAAGATTTGAAGAAAGAAGGATTTTTCTGCCATTAATGCTGCTTACTGCTGTTTTCTATAGTGCACATGATGAATATTAATCGAAAAATTACTTCTTTCTTTCTTTCTTTGTTCATCACTGTTTACTATGGTTTTTGGATCAAAATCAATGGATTTTAATACTTGGAAGATATAAACAAATACCCAAAACCCCCAAAAAAGAGAAAGTTGAAAGCTTTGTCAAATTTGGAGGAAGAGGGAAGGAGGATGAGCCAAGAAAGGAAGAAGAAGAACGGCAGGGGATTCACTGAAAATTTTATTGTTGGGCTTGACTGTTGAATATGGGCTTTGCTATACTCAATTTTGATGGCCCAAATTTATGGATCCACAATGTTTTTGGGCTTGCTTATTTTCACTTTAACTACTATTGTCAACCACAGTTCGTCATCATAATATACCATTGCAATAATCACCATTAATTACCATTTGGAGGTATTAAGTAGTTATTGGATTATATATCCCACAATTTATACCATAATGATGGAATAAGTTATCTCATATACATGGTATGACAACTTATCTTGTTATTCCAGAATAATTAATCCTAGGATAACTTGTTCTCAACCGAACGATCCTTTAATCGTTAACCATCACTATCTAATGCTTCCGCCACAATTATTATTTATCACCATTAACTACCACTACATACCACCACATAGAGAGGGGAATTTTCCACTTTTTTAGCTTTTATGTTTTCTTCTCTAGTCGGTGATCTTGATTCTTGTAAAGATTATATGCCTTATAGTCTATTGACAACTATGACCCTTTATACTAAATAATATAAATCCTATAACATGTGTTGATACTTGATATAATAAACTTGAGGGCAAACTAGACATTTGTAATATGATTGCATACACTTTTTAAGTCACTATACAACTATTTGCTCAATCAAAGGATTCAAATTACATAAATTGTAATGAGCATGTCTAGTTCAAAATATTTACATACAAGATCAATGTCATTTGGATTGATTAAGATTCTAACTGCTCTCATCTTCTTCTCAATTGTTCCCTTCAAATCTGGTAAGTATTTGTTTAACTACCTATCTTAACTTGTTAATTACTAGATCTAACTAAGAATTTAATATAATTTGCCTGCAAACTATTAGATCTATTACCCTATTTTACTTGTCAAGATTTGGCAATGGGATATAGTAGCCTAGTTCCACCAAAGAATGAAAAAAAGCACACTTTCATATTAATAATCAACTTCGTTTTAGTTCAGAACAAGTTAGAGTCGACTATATAAAATTCTTTGTATCCACTTTATTTTTGGGCTGAGCCCGATAATTAGAGCAAGAGCCTATTTTTTGTTTGTTTAAACATCTGGTATTCGAAACCTACTGGATCAATTTATTTAGGTCTAGGTCAGGACAAAGGAAATTTTTTATTTATGAAGTTTGAACCCCAGATCTGTGATTAAATAAATGTTAAAGTAGTCTTTGGTACATGTATGTAGAGGGACAGTTTCATGATTGGTGCATAGCTGATAAACAAACACCAGATGATGAGTTGGTTCAAGCCCTGAAATGGGCATGTAAAAATGGAGGAAATTGCTCAAAAATACAAGAGAATCAGCCATGTTACCTCCCAAATACTGTGAAAGAACATGCCTCTTATGCATTCAATAGTTACTACCAAAACATGAAACAAAAAGGGGCTAGTTGCTACTTCAATTCTGCTGCTCTATTAACTGCCCATGATCCAAGTAAGTTTTATTACTAGTGCATTCCCTCCATTCACTTTTCTCTTCTCGAGATTTAAAATATTATATACTAAGCATTTTTAAAATGTATATTTGTAATTGTATTGATATGGAATAAACTGCAACTTATACTAACTTTTACAATTGTGGTGTTACGATTATTATATATGTATACATGCAATAGTTTCTTTTGAAGTTATATGATTAATTAATTGTAATGTATAATAAAATGTTGAAAAGAGAATTTAATTAATTATTTTTTGTCATTTTCTATTGACAGGCCATGATGCTTGCAAGTTTGAGGTTATTCCATGATCAATCTTGTTTCTATTAAATTTGTGTTATTCCTTCTTTTGTCTATGCTTTGATTATTTTACTTACATAAACGAATTTACTAAAATGGAAAGATGTGAGAATTTTGGTTTAAGTAAAAATCAAATTCTACATCCGTCCGTTATTCGATTACCATGTATCTAGCAAGTAATCATGTGGAACTAGTTGAGGTGCCCGATAACAAGAATAAAAAAAGTCTGCAAATACTTTGACACCTTTTACCTTTACTAAGTTGCTCATCCTCAATTTCCTAAGAAAAAAATAATTGTCAATGAAAATATTACATGTTTTCTAGAATTCTTTGTAGTACTTTATATTTTCTAGAACGGCTAACGCACGTCATTAATATTTTGAAGAAATGAAAGAAATTAATTGAATGAAATAACAAAGGAAATTTATTAGTTGGACAATCAATAAGGTTAATCTAGTATTACTAAAGCTTGTTTTTGATACATGACTTGGCATTTTTTTTTTTTTTTTTTTTTTTGGGAACAGACTCTACACGAGGCTCCCACCTCTCGTGCACAGTCAGGGGTTGAGCATCACCCCCAAGCCTTAACATAAAATTAAAACAGAAAAATACAAGGAGGGGGACATAAAGCCTTACCTCCGATCCTATGTTGGTACATAAGTCGGCTAACCTACTAAGGTCGGCTAACTCATCCCCGATACAAAAAAGGGCTAACTATAACTAGAAAGCAGTAAACCTATGAGAGGACTCCTCCTGATACAAATCGACTAAGAAAGCATAAATGAGGGAGACTCTCCCCTTCCATGAGAATACAAGAAAGTAACTTACACTAGTCCTATTCAATTATGCTACGACTCAGGCATAGCTACATTGAGAAGAACAAGTATACGAACCTTCTATCTCGCATGGGTTGAGGAAATTCTTTTCATCTTTGCCCTTTTTAGTCATATCGTACCAAGTAGGTCCAAGGAGTTATGTAGCAACAACAATAGCAGCTAAGGGGGTGAAATGATAGGAAATAAATGGAGCCATAGCAGCCATCTTTCTTGGGGTTGTAGTTAAGGAAGCTGAGGGACAGAGTATGTGTAACATGCATTTTGTATGTGGTGCAGCCCTGACTTGAACAGCTGGTTGTGTGGTTCCAGTGTTGTCGACTGATCAGGGATGTACCTGCACATCTACAATTAAACCAAGAAAGAGTTCCAAGGGTGAATCCCTGGCTTAAATGTATGTCTGAAGGTGCCTTGCACTTTGGAAGGGTCCATTGTTGCTGTTTGATATGCTTGCACATCAGCAAGTAAGCAAGCCAAGAGTTCCAAGTGGAGGTTGTATACTCAGCATTGTGTCTGTTGGTGCTCCATCTTCTTGTCTTCTCAACAATGAAAGCAGTCAAGGAGTTCCAAAATACTTGGATGAAAGGAGGCTGCTGCAGGTGTTGAAGGTATACAACATGTATGCATGGAGAGTTGGTGGGAGTAGGTGAGGCCCTTGCAATTGTGGTTGTTATGTCCCTTTGTCTGTGACTTTGTTTACCTGCACAAACAAGCAAACAAAGAGACAACCAAGTGTGATAGTTGTGGGGTTTGTTGCAAACCTGTAGGCAGCTTCTTGTTGTCTCCAAAGAAGGATTGAGCAGCTCCTTTGAGGGTATCTTATGTGCCTGCACATAACAATTAAAGGAGCCAGGAGGTTCAAGAGTTTTTGGAAGCAGTGGAGCTGCTACAGGTGTTGCAGGGATGGAATGTGTATGGGTGTAGGGATGCTGTGTTGGTGAGTTCCTATCTTTGAAGGATGTTGTCTCTCTGTTGATGCTTTTCATCAGACAGACAGGGGTCTTGGAGTTGATGGTTGTATCTGTGGTGTCTTCTATGTAGTTGTTGTTAGTGCATGTTGATGAATCAATCCAGCAACCTACAACAATACAACAAACAACCAAAGGCAAGAAAGAACTTGCACCAGCTAGCAACAAGGAAAGGACCTCCAAGAGTGCTTTGGAGTCTGTTAGGATTTTCAACGTCGCTCGACTAACGTCTCCAATTTTGACATTTAACTTTCAAATATGTAATTTTGATTCCATTACGTAGGAAATTATAATATTTTAATATATGGAGTAAACATACAAATTTAAGATAACACATGGATAATCAAATGGTTGATAGTACGTTCTAAATATTTTACAAGTAAAGGGATATCAATTGAAGCTTAAATATGCTTAATCAGATATCAAAAACTAAAATCAAAATTTACTAATAATAAAGGACAAAAAGCTGACTACAGTGCAAAGGCTCGCGATTAACCTTTGGCTAAATTGAAAGACATTAGGTTTATTGAAACAAGCCAATGTTCAACATAAAAATTAAATGTATTTATATTCACTGAACCTAAATTACATTTAAAAATCCGAACAATAAGATAATAGCAAACTCTAATTAAGGAAAGAATAACAAAAAGAAGAAGATAACCAGAAGAAGAAGATGAGATAATAAAACATAAAAAAACAAAGCACGGAAATCGGACAACAGACACTATAAATTAAGTTACCTCATAATATATAACAATCTATTGTTTCCGTAATGAGACGCGATATATATCAACTTAGACAAAAACTTGAACGAATATCTTGTTGGGTTGTCCAATTAATTGGCCCATTCACCTTAAGCATTATTTGAGTTATTTGTGTTCACAACATTTATAGTCTAATAAAAATGATTAATTTATAGAAAAAATAATAGAGATTTTAGAACCATATGATCTATTGTGCGTGTGAACAAAATTTGAGTCTAAAATGTGGGGATAAAAGCAGAAGATGAAGCAAAAAAGAGGACCAATTAATACTCACATTTACAAGTATAGTTGTTAAGTATTATTTACTTCATGAATAAGGTAAATGCATGATATTGAAATTTCCATTTTTTCTGACATTAATATTTATGTTCCAACAATATGGAATTTAATCTTGAATATGGGGTTCCTTATCAAGTGGACACATTTCCCAATTCCATTGTTTCAACTTTCAACTATATATACAATCATAAAAGAGGTCTAATTTACATAAGTTACCAAGAATATCACTACATTTTTTAAGAGAGTAGTTTTGAAAATATCCTAAATTTAGCGTGAATTATTAGTTTCGTCTCTGAACTATTAACAAATTTAAAAGGACTGATACTTGACTAATTGAACTTAAATACACCCTTGATCTCGCCACATGGGTGAAATACACCCCTAAATTCTCGCCAATTTTAGGGGTGTTTTCAACACTTCTCTTAGCTTTTTATTAAGAGTCTCACACTCCTACAAGAGTTTGAGACCACTTGCTATGCCATGTGGCAGATCGGAGGTGTATTTAAATTGAGTTAGTCAAGTAAAATTGTGTTTTTAAGGCTGTTAATAGTTCGGAAATGAAACTAATAATTCACACCAAGTTCAAAGGATATTTTCAATACTTCTTTCTTTTTTTTTAACTTGAAAGTGAATAACATTTGGCTAATATACATCCATGGACGTATGTGGTAGCCACATAGGCATTAACACAAGTTAGTTGCTTGAACTTTTCGAAAATATCAAAAAGTATATGTTTGATTCGTCAAAAATAATACATTTTTAAAAAATCAGACACAAGCACAACATTGTTTTAGAGAATTACCCCTCCAAATTATACTTTTGCCTCCAACGTTTGTACAACAAGCTAAGCTAATTAGTTACCAATTGAGAGACAATTATATTTTTGCTAATTTTAGGAAAAGGTATAGCTAGTGAGGCAACACGAGAGAAAAAAATAGTAGTTTAATATAGTAAAATTATAATTTCATAAATGTGTATAGCACACCAAAAGACAACTTAGATGCAATATATAGACAAATTATAAGTCTTGTTGAGTGGTTTATTATAGCATTCAAGCGCTCTATTTTATTGACTATCTACTCCTTCACAGAAAAATAAAAATATTGATTAATTCTTTTTGCTAAGGCTTTTGTAAGGTCCAAATAAATGATCGCTAATATTTTTTTTTTTATCATTTATCGATTTTCATAATCTTTACTCGTTAGAAATTATGAACTAAGAAATAAATGATGATGTTGATGGTGACTAACAGTCAAATAATTATAGCAAGATCTTAACCTGTCGTTTGTTGCCTTGTGCGAATTCAATGTTAACTAAATTATTTTCTAAAAATAATAATATTCAAATGGGCAACTTGTTAGAAGCGTAATAATTCAATGTTTGTTGACCATTTTATTAAAACTATAAATTTAGTAATTTACATTAGGCCTCAAAATTAGCTTATGAAAATATGACTCGTTAAATTTGAGTTAGTTATTGACCTGCAAAATCTAGTAAAAATTGAACTAATATGTAGTTTAAATCAACTTATAAGAAATCTTATTAAATTAAATATGTAAATCAAATCGATGGAAGAATTATTTCTTTTTGATTTTACCACTTTTGCTAGTGGAATGAAGTAGTTGTACCTGCTACTGGATTTGCTTTTCCACTTCACACTTTGAATCATATAAGTGCATAATTTAGCTAGATGACCAAATTTCTTTACGGATATATATCGTTCGATTAATTAATTTATTCATAATTATCTTTTTTTAATCTGAGCTTTGAGAATGGAGTAAAAATATTTGATAAGGAGAAATAATTTTTTTTGAATCAAAATTATCATAAAACAATTTATTTATTTTTTTGAAAAATTCACAACTTTGGCAACCAATGCCCTACCACTTTCATTAAAGTAAAACATCAAGTGTGGTCTTCATTATGATTCTAGCAACTTTGAGATTTTTGTTTCTTTTTTCCATAGCCTATGATCAGTGATCACACACACATTATTGTAAAATAATAATGCAGTGTGAATCTAATGCGATCTAAGTCGATATTTTTTTTTTAATTTTTCAATGGCTGAATCAATTATTGTTGCAAAGTAAATATATCAAACACGAATGAAAAAAATTAAAAAAAACACTGCATAATTTGTCAACAAAATATATATATTTTTAAAAATAATATAAAACTAGAAGATTTTTTATTTTATTTTATTAAACA
This sequence comes from Solanum dulcamara, assembly GCF_947179165.1. Taxonomy (NCBI): domain Eukaryota; kingdom Viridiplantae; phylum Streptophyta; class Magnoliopsida; order Solanales; family Solanaceae; genus Solanum; species Solanum dulcamara. Next base: position 455,215 of record NC_077237.1, on the reverse strand, counting down.
CCTTGTTGTGTCCCGTTTGCTATGCATGGAGATGAAATAATGGTCATAATAAATGTCACTCACCACACTATAATTCAGCAGAAAATTTAAGGCAATTTCTCATCCTTATCTCTCCTTGCACCTTGGGACAAGTAACTGTTGTCACTTCCCAGAAAATCAGTATTACTCCCTCCGCTTCAAGTTAATTGTCATGTTTTTATATCTGAATTTGAATTTGAATTTAATTAAAATTATATTAAATTATATATTTAATATTTTATATTTAAAATTTAGATATTTAAAATATAATAAATATTATAAATTATAATTGTTTTATGCTCATTTGATATGAATTTTTTTTTATAAAATACTAATTATAATTTACATAATTTAACTTTTAAGAAGAGTAACATAATAACTAATATGAGATTGTGGAAATATTGCCTTCATTCAATTGCAAGCTGATCGGGCTCCATTTATTGCTTTTGTTTCCTATCTCCAATTATTGCACACGTGGAGCTTTGTGTGTGAGCGGAATCAGAGGCGGAACTAGAAAGGGCTGTCGGGGTTTCATTGAATCCTCTTTGATCGGAAAATTATAGTACTTTTATATATATATATATATATGTATATATATATTTAAATTTATTTTTTACGTATATCTATAATAATATTGAATCTCCTTTGACTTATTAATGTGTTTATTTTTTAATATTTTGAGCTCATTAATAACAATCTTAGTTAATTACTCTATCGAGTGAGAGAACTCATACTATACCGTTCCTACCTTTTACTGAATTTTATTGAATTCAAGTTATTTGTATTGATAATAAAAATATGGTAATAATACTATCAATATTTTTTATATTATGAATGGATTTTAGTTTGTAAGAGATAGTTGATTACCATTATATTTAGTTCTCCCACCTAGTCTAAGAGAGGAATAATTTTTTTGTCACATTAAGTAATAAACCAAGCTATAAATATCTATGTGATTATAACTCAATGTACTAAAATAATATTTTTAAAGAGTTTAAGTGTTTATAAATATAAAAAATAACATTTTTTTATAGGAAGGACAAAAAAAGAAAGTACCATCACATTTTATGAGAGGGAAAAAATACTCTCTCTATTCCATATTTTAACTGAATTTGTGAGATAATGTAAACATATTAAGAAAAATATTCAAGGACATAATTTGAACCATACTTTTCACTATTGCCCTTTGTAAAATCATAAATATAACTTTACAATCAGTGTGATTTATCTCCTAGAAAATATAAAACTTCAATAAATGAAAGGGTAAATATGGAAAAAGTTTCAAACATTCATCTTAAACTTTGAACAATCCAATTATTTTGAACAATGAAAAATCCCTCAAAAATTCAATTAATATAGAATAGTGGGAGTAATATTTAACAAAAGATTTACCTGTAATTTTCTAATAAGTGACTTAGATTATGTAAATGTATAAAAAGTTAAATTTATTTTTTGCTTAGCAATATTCTTTGTCAAAAAATTAATATATATATATATATATATATATATATATATATATATATATATAATTATAAACATTTTTAATGAAATTTTTGTCTTCTGTTAAATTAGGTACACTTGCCACTCTAAGAGTCCTATAAAGGTGCAGCTAAGCTCCATCACCACATATCTCATAAAAGTCACAATCTATTTCATTCTAAATAATAATTAAAATGTTGCATTAAATATGTGAAGCCCTGTACAGTGAGAGTTTTTTCTATATAAGTGCATGTTTCAACTTTTCTTGGAAAATTGCAATTGCCTTTTTCTTGTTTGTTTACTCTAAGCTAATTAAAAAAAAAAAGAAGCTTTTGAGTTTGTGTTATTAAGAAAAACAAAAGATGAGTTATTTAGGAATAGGAGTTAGTCCTGGAAATGTTCCAGTTTATCATGGGAATAATTTAAAGGTAATTGATAGGAGAGTGAGAGTTACAGAGCTTGTGTTAAGGTGTGTTATTTTTGGTTTAGCAATTCTTGGTGCTATTCTTATTGGGACCGACAAACAAATTAAAGTTATTTTCTCTATTGAGAAAATTGCTAAATTCACTGATATGAAAGCTCTTGTGTAAGTTATTTCTCTTTTCTTGTTTAATTTATTTGACATGTGCTATTTATTTTCATTCCGATTAATTCAAATTTAAATTAGTGTTTGAAAGTTTCACATAAAATAAAGCTCTCTATGTATTAGAGGAGACTTTATTCAAGTTTCGAACTCAAGACCTTTCATGTGTCTGAAAGTTCCACTTGAAATAAGGTTCTTTCTCTTAGAAACGACTCTATTTAAGTCTTGAACCCTAATATCTTTGGTATGTCTCAAAAGTTTTCTATTATAGGTTTGAATACGAGACCTTTGACTTGTGTAGAAGTCTATTTGAAATAAAGCCTTTATAATAAAGGTAATTCTATTCGAGTTTTAAACTTGAGGTATTTGATTTTTTAAAAAAGTTTTACTTGAATTAAAGCGCTCTTTACTAAATGCGACTGATTTTATTAACTTTTAAACTCGAAAACTTAGTCTATTTGAAAGTTGAACTCAATATAAAACGCTCTTTACCTTATTCGAGCTGCAAACTCAAAACTTTAGTTAAAAGTGAATTAATATCAAGCCTTTTGGTTGAGGACAGAGGATCTCAAAACCTGTGGCGGTGATTATTTGGCCCAGTTTTAAGTCTTCAAAGGTTTAAAAAGTGGACTTATGTATATTTGTGCAGGTTTTTAGTGATAGCCAATGGATTAGCTGCTGCCTACTCATTGGTGCAAGTTCTAAGATGCATTTTGAGCATGATTAGAGGAAGTGTTCTCTTCAATAAACCATTGGCTTGGGCTATTTTTTCTGGTGATCAGGTAAATTTATATCAAATTGCTAGTTATTATGTTCTTTTTTTTTTTTAGTTTTTCACTAGAGTATTCAATATTTATATTGGAATCCGATCAATTCAGATTTGTGGCCGGAAATCTCCCAAAATAAGTGACCCTATGCCCAGATTTTGAGCGTGAAACCTCTTGTTGATAGCTCTTATTTAATTATTATGAAACTTAAAGTCTAGTAGTAATAGTTCTTGGGAAACAAGAGTAGTTGTAGCAATAACGATTTCTTCTAGGATAAGGCTGCAAAATCAATGTTTTGTTTGTAGTGGAATCATTAAATTCATACAGTTCATAACTCATACAAATTTCAGAAGTGAGTCACAACCCAAATAAATGTACTGTTCTATGACCAGTCTAAGCATTATATATATATATAACAGTTTTGGTCCAAATTCAACTAGTCAATACTTCATAGTCCAAATTAAACATAGATTTATATGAGAAATGACTAAAATCTCAACAAAAAATAATCAAAACTCAAATGGATAGAATATATGGTCCAATTATATAAACTTTTTCTTTTATCATTACTTTCATGATCACGTCTCGTAACACGGCAACACCCATACTAATATTGAAATAGTTCATCATTAGAGATGTCTCCACTAGTGTACCTTTTTTTCCCTTCAAATTCAACATAGATTTATATGCTTAAAACCACTAAAATTTCAACAAAAAAGAAACAGAACTCGAACGAATAAAACAAATGTTCCAACTACATGACTTCTACTACGACATCGCCCATATTATTGAAATGGTTAATTAGTAAAGATTCATCCCCATGGGTGCCCTTTTATAATTCTTATTTCTATCACATCATTCCTTCTTTTGGTCTATTTACATTTTAAAAAATGCATAACGCTTTCCTACAGTTTAAATTCTGAATCTGTCACTGAAATATCATTTTTTTCTCAAATTTGCAGTTGATGGCCTACTTGACACTGACCGCCGTTGCTGCGGCCGCGCAATCGGCGGTGTTTGCCAAGTTAGGGCAAACAGAATTACAATGGATGAAGATATGCAATATGTATGGGAAATTTTGTAACCAAGTTGGAGAAGGAATTGCAAGTTCTTTAATAGTGAGCCTTAGTATGATAGTTCTCTCTGGCATTTCTGCTTTTAGTCTCTTTCGTTTGTATGGAAATAGTAAAGGAAAAGGCAATGCAATATAATAATGTAATGTAATGTAACTTTGGTGGATTTCCCTTTTGGTCTTTTTTTTTAGATCTTTTTTTGTGGGATGTTGTAAAATAAATCAAAGACCAAAGATGGTGAGATTATTATAATCATTTCATGTTTGCTTGATCATAGTTAGCTTTTATCATTCCTTATATGATATGTTAATTTTATTTGCTTGCTTTCATAAGTTCATCAATTGTTATATATTACAAACACATTACATATGAGGTTATATTCAACAAATTTGTTTTTTTTTTAATTAATTAAGATGTGTGAAATTGAATATATGTTTGAATATAAAATATTATATTTATATATAAATGTTGAATGATTAATGTTATTTTCTCAATTTCTGATATATTTAATATTTATTTTTATTAAAGAATATATTAAGAAAGTAATGTAAATATTATATTCGCAATATACAAGGTAGTAAGGTGGTGGTTTTGATGGAGAAAGTGATCGACCATGGTGGTGACGGTTGTGAACTCGTGATGGTGTAGGTGATTGATGGTAGTAGCTAATGACAACGATGGGTTGGTGGTTGCTAATAGTGATATGATAGTTGGAAGTGCTAATGATTGTGATGGTTGAAGGTGTGGTTAGTGATAGTGACTAATGATGATAGTGGTTGATAATGATGGTTGTACAATGGTGGTACTCGACGATTGTTGTGAATAAAGTAATGGCGAAAAATTATCTCACAGATCTTTAACTGAATAATCTCTCTTAATAATTTTGAAACTTTGTTTAAAATTGAAATAATTTTAATTAGTTTAAGCGGTTCGATAAAAATATAGTGTTAGAAAACGGTGCATAATTGTGAAAAATATTTGTATCGCTTCAATTTTATTGAATGTGTATTGGAGTAGACGATTAGTAGACTGTGAATACAACTTAATTCATACTACTTTGCATTTTTGAATTAAACATTGTTACTTGAAATATAATCTAAATTTGGTATCAAAGTATGAAAGCAATTAATGCTTAACCAAATTAAATTAGAGTAACAAAGCATTGAATGTTTTCCCTCTTTTGTAATGTTTGATTTCTACAAAATATAACGCACAAAAAGGTAATTTTTTCTTCCTCTTTTTTCACAGAGTAAGTCTTAGGTTTTCTCAAATTCTTACAACCTTTCACAGCCATTGAAGAAAATCAAGAACAAAAAAATGGTAAAAACAATTCTTCTCCTTTTTCTAGTTTTTTTGGGGGGGATTTATGTTGGATTTCTTCTCTCATTTGTTGTAAATTTATTCTTTTACTTTTCGATTCCGATTTAGTTGAATTCAGTTATATAAATCTTATATATCATCCAAAGGGGGTTCATCCTAATTTCATCGTTGGCGGTCAGACTACCACAACCAATTTCGTTTATTTGGATTTTGGTAGTACTCTAATTTGTGTCTACTGAGAATTTTAGATAAAAGTTTACTTTTTCCTTAATCAATGGATAAGAAAGGGTTTTGATTCTTTAATTTTTTTTTGGAGGGGGGGGGGGGGGGTTAAGTTACAGAAGTCACAAAAAGGTAGGGATATTCAATACTCATACCAATGAGAAATGATACAAAATAATTGAGGTGTGTGCTAGTTGGCTAATAAAAAAAAATTCTCCCAAACACCCTATTTCCCTATAAAAAAAAATCGATTAGAATCATGGACTTGTAGTTACTTTTTCCTTGTCCTTTTATTTTTATTAAAAAAGAAAAAAATATTCCCGTTGTTTGTACAATTTAATTAGATTACTTTGCTTGTTCTTGTTAAGAAAAATCAAATTACTTAATTAATTTTTTAAAAATTACAAGCCACTAGAAAGGTGAAACACTTCATATTTATCTAAAAAAATAGAGATTCTTTTGTGGTCTCAGGTAAAATTACTTTTCTTTTGTTATTATAAATAAATTGAGGAGAATGATAGTGATTTGTTTTCGTGGAATTAGTTGAGGCGTATACAAGGTGACCTAGCTAATACCATTATTAAAAACTGACAGTGATTTGTTTTGTCGAGATGTGTGTAAGCTAGCTAGTCTGGATATTTACAGGAAAATGATGATGATTTGTTTAATTTATTTTTTTCTTCGAAAAATTCGCAGACAACATCAAAAAGAGTTGCAGAGAGGAAAGTGGCTAAGTTTGAGAAGAACATAACAAGAAGAGGATTGAATCCTCTAACAGGAAAGAACAAAATGGAACCAGCACACATTGTTCTTGCACTCTTTGCTGTTTTGGTCGTTGGATCTTGTAAGCTTTTCTATAACAACGTTTCACTATAATGACCAGGTTCTTCTGGAATCGCTTTTTCATATTATGTTATAATATATGTTTTCTATACAACATAATTAAGTTATGTGATTTTCTAATACTTTTTCTTGTTGGCTTGTCAATCAATATCAAAGTCATAAGTTGTGTATATATAAATATACTGTCAAACCTCTCTATAGCAACTGTCATTTATAACAACGCTATTTCATTCTAACAATTTTTTCTTGTTATGTTATGTTACAAGTATGTTCTTTATAATAGCATTTTTCCATAGCAACCAACAGAATCCAAACATGATGCCGTTATTAGAGAGTTTTGAATATATATAATTTTCAATTATGGATGTATCCTTGGGCAAGGGCATCAATTGAATCTCCTTCATTGAAAAATCGTAGTGTGTCAATAAAGCAAAAGCAACTTTTGTTTTTTGATATTTGTGAATTGTTGAATCCCCTTGATATAAGAAAATATTTTAGGATGTGATAATAAAGTGTTCTGAAATTGCTTTAGGTCGTAAGTTCAAATCCTAAATATGATACTAAAGTATTTTCTCAAATCTTGTATGAATTTCTTGCTCCGTCATCACTATAGTTCTCATTGAATTCACATGAACCTTTCACATCCCATTAAATCGATCGATTCGCGATGTAAAAACGTTATTTATTTATTTATGAACTCTTCATTTCTCAAATTGATGGGATAAATCCTTTTGTTTTTTCCTTTTGGATTTGCAGTTGTTTTCCAGGTTGTGAAGATGGCTATTAATGGTGGGAACAATGAAGATTGAAGCTCTTAATTTCTTCACAAGAATGCAACATTAAGATATCTTTTTACAATTAATCTAAGAGTTACATTTTCAAACAAACTCTAAATAAGTTGTTACAACATTCTCTCTTGCTTGATGCACTTTTGATCCCTTTGACTGTGAATTTCTACAAATTATTTAGTGTTATGTCATTCCATTATCGATGAGTTATGTTAAATTTGTATTCTTCATCCATATTGGATGGTAATATAGTTCTAAATATTGTGCATATTTCTTATACAAAGGGACCAAAATCACACATTTTTAAAGTTAAATGTGCTCAGTCATATATCACAAGGACCAAAATCAAAATACATTAAAAATCGATGGATTAAAAGTGCAATTATCACAATGAATTACGATCGATGAGCCCAATCAAATATATTTTAAACAATTGATTTCAAAATCAAAGGCAAAAGCTTTTATCTTTTGATACCATGGTCCAAACAACTGCTTTCCAGTTTTTTAAAACCATAGATCATCTATGGAAAAAACATGATCTATTTAATAGTTAGAATTCTTAAAATTGCGACGGTTCATATCATCAAATAAATCCTTTCCAATTTTGGGAGTGTACTTATGTGGTATCACCTATATGACAATATTTGCTTGAGCTGAGAGTCTATCCGAAATAACTACTCTACCTATGTGTAGGTAGGAATAAGGTTTGCGTACACACTACTCCATTGTGGGATTCCACTGAGCATATTGTAGATTTGTTGAAATACGATCTTAAAAATGCAATTTTAGCCTCCAAACGTGCATTTTATTAACAGATCATACCAACAAAATGTATGCTGATTACATGGTCTAGGCAGCTCAATCAGATTGAGTTTCTGAAATACATCGAAAAGGAGAGAATTGGACGGAAAATTGAGACAATGCGATCACCAAGAATGTCGTCAACCAGCAAGCTGTTGATTCAAGGCTTTGTGGCCCTCAAGAAGCATTGTCAGGATTGAGGGCAACTTAGTAGAACTTATTGTGAACCTGCTTTCCGTAAGTACATTTGCTTTCATGAGAACTGCGAGCTGCACGAGTTGCTTTGTTGCCTGTATTGGAACATTGGCGACAATCTGAACTTTTCGACAACTTCCTTGCACAGGAATTGTAGCTGGCCTCATGATACACTTGAATGTTGTTTTTTACCAAATCTTTAGCATCAGGAGAATTGAAGTCATCAAATTCCTAAAAGATAACATGTTAGACAATGAAACACGAGTCACCTTATTTATAAGAGCATAACACTATGTGTCGAGAAGATATTTCAAAGCAATTGCAAATCAGAAATGCCCCGCCACGAAGGGCTTTCACTGATAATGTTCAAATTTCACAAACAAAAGAGCGCCAAGTATTTCACAGGTCATGATCACTCACCTTGGACTTTGTCTTGGCATAATAAGGTGTTAAGCAGGGGTTTACATCCTTGAGAAACATGTCATCTGGACTACCGGGAATTGTGTGATCCTCAGAGCTGAACTCCTAATAGAAACAAATAAACCTAATTACTCCCCTGAAGCGAATGCCTAACATGCACATTCATGTCACATTTCTTTTGAAAGGATGATAACTTACGACCAGAATAATGGCGTAAAAGGATATTATCTAAGCTTATATCGATAATTTGTTCAAATTCACAACAAACTTCGTGTTGCATTAGAAAAATTTTGCACATTATTTAGATATATTTACCAGAGAATTAGCTGCTTCTTCTTGATCATATTCTGGAGGGCTACCAAAAGAGTCATAGCTCCCTCTTATAGCATATTTATCTGCTTTGACCTGTGAAAATTATAGTATCAGCCATTTTCTATAACAATCTAATGCTGATCTATTGATAAATTACCAAAGATATTTGCTTTATTACATCCAAAGCACATGAGGACCAAACCAACGGACTTGTCAAAATTGCAGTAGCAACAGTGTAGCATAATTAAAAGAAACAAAAGAGTTTTACACCAAAGAGCAGGCAAATGGGATTCCTTACCTTTGTTTCACCTTACTGGACAAGCAAAAAGCCCTCTTGAGCAATTTATCACTACAGGCTATATGGGTAAAAAAAATGATGCAAAATCACAACATATAGCTCCCTCCAAATCATTTATAAGAAACGCAGAAGCGATAGTTTGACTATCAACAGGCTAAAGAACAAATATGGAAGACGCATATATCAACTAGATCCATATAGTGTTCTTCCATATTTTTCATCATGATGGAGCTAGCAGAAACCAAGAACGATACTGACTTTTTCATGACATGAAGCCTTTGTGGTTCATCTGTGAGGTAGAAAAATCATATTATTCTCTGTAGTATCCTTATTGGATATATTTAAGAGTTCATGGAGCATTCGAACAAGAAGGTTCTCGTTCTCTTAGCCAGTAGATAATAAGGTTAGTGATATCAACAGAAAACATGTCTGAGTTTAACTAGTTTTTGTTTATCGTGCAGCTTTTCAAAATACACGATAGATTGGAATTTGGGGTTTAGACAATAGAGAGATCCCAACAAACAGTCCAAATGATTCATATGAAGCAGAAGGCAGACAATAATGACTTCTTGTTACCTCAGCGAGATCTTCGGCTAGGCATTGTAGTTGCCCGGTAAGAGAAGTGACCTGCCTTTGAAGATTTGGTATAAGCTGCTTTGCCTGTTTGAGTTCTGAACCCTGCTTTTCCAAAAGATCCTGAACTTGAGAATTCATAACATCTGGGAACAGTATGGAATTTTTGAGTGACTTTATCTCTTCCCTTTGCTTTAAGCACAGGTCCTTAAGCTTCTCAACCTGTCAGTATTATGTGCAAATCAGGAAATGAAGCAAAGAGGTAGCATAAGCTCAAAGCATCAATTCCTTTATGTAACCTCAGAAGATTAACTCGATTCACGTTGAAAATTGCAGGGAGGAAAAAATGGGAACAGCTTTGGATTGTTTGTTTTTCTGTTCAAACTCCAACACCGCCCCCATAACATGGAAATTCCCAGAAAGAAAAGGAATAAACACCATTAAAAAGTTATACAATAAAGAATTGTATAAACCAAATCCACAACATACAAACACATTCAATTAGAAATCAAGCATAATTCTGGCTCATCAATAAACAACCAATAATAACATAAATGTGCCATGTTGACCAACATAATTACATCATTCTTTTAGACTATCAACCATCTACACCAGATACATTTTACAACAACAAATGTACCATCTTGATGTGCAAATCTACGCCTCCACTATTCTTGAAAATCCACATATCAAATGATGAACTCTTTGACTGAAAATAGACAAAAAAATTGCACCTTGACATAAAATGTACCAAAAAATTCAAAAGGCCACAACTTTTGAACAAATTCATGAACAAGCTGTTGGCCAACCCATTCCATTCAAAGTTAGTCTCCAATTATTAAGATGCACAGAGAAAGCTTCCTTCTACATTAGAGAGAAAGGGGTAAAATATCAAAAATTATGACAGAATGCAAGATAAAACTATACGGTATACAAATATAGCACCACTTACTTTTTCTCTTCAATCATCAACTAAAGTAACATACGCATATATTCAATTAGAAAACATGAATAACTCACTAATTGTTATACCACCAACGTGCCATCAAAAATGATATCATCACACATTTTGCAACAATAAAAATGTCATCTTGAACAAAATAATTGCAGCATTTTTTAGATTATAAACCTCCAAAACCAAATACATTGACTACCACTTTCATGGACTAAGTTATGATGCCACTTTACACCTCCAATGTTCTTAAAATTCTACATACCAAAACTAAAATCTTTGAATTAAAAATCCATAAAGTTTGCATCTTTGCCCAAAAATTTAACCAAATAATTCAGAAAGGCACAGCTTTTAAACAAATCCCAAGCTGTTTATCAAAATGTTTAAATCAAAGTTAGCCTCTAAATGTTTAATTTATGCAAATAACAAAACAAGATCCAAAAGCAACACTAAAATACCTCTCGATGTTTCTCCTCGAGCATCAACTTAAGCTCAACAATCTGATCCTCCTGCTCCTTATTCATACTTAACAACTCCCTCTCACTTCTAAGAACCATTCCTAATGTCCTTGTATTCCCCTTAACCTCCGTCAACGCCTTCTTCGCGCTTCCTTCGTCTTTTTTCACACCACCAGCAGCAGCAGAAGAAGAACCTTTAAACAATTTCTTATGCAAAGAACTCAAACCACTGCCCCTTTTCGCTGTTTTCTTCAAATCTTCAGCTATAAAATCCACAGGAATAACCAATTTCAAATCACCCTTTTTCTGCTGCTTTGTGGCAGATTTGTGTTCAACAAATTTCTTGACCATTGAGCTGAAATTGGATTGATGGGTAGTTTGAGTAACCCCATTTGAACCTTTCTTGATTTTGATTAGAGCTGTGTTTTGGGTTTTTGATGTGAGGTCTATAGAGGAAGAAGGGTCAGATTTAGTGGAAGATCTTGAAGAATCAAAAGATGTTTTAGCATAGCGAGATGATGGCTTGATTAAAGACATTGTTGGGGTTGTCAAAGTTTGAATTTTGGAGAGATTAAGGTTTGAATTTTAGAATAGAGAGAGCATTTTCTGGGTTTATTGTAACTGTGTGTATGTGTGAGAGGGGTGAAGAAGAAGATAGTTTGGCGCTGGCTGAATTCAAATTTTTGGGAGCGTTTACACTTGGGAGATTTTTTTAGAATTATCACATGATGCTAATAAATTACGCTAGGCCGGCTCAAAATCAAACCGAAATCGATAATCTGAATCGAAAAAAGGTTATTGTTTTATTAATAATGTGTTATTAGTTTAACAATTTTGATAACGGTTTTAATTTTTTTTATTATTGAATTATCGGTTTTGAACGATTGTAGGTTTTTTTTAATGGATTAATCAATAATCCGATAGTAAATTAAATAATTATATTTGTATCATTGGTATATAAAGTCTCCAACAATGGTATTTCTCCGTAAACCTCATTTGAAATATCAAATGATACGATTACGATAGTATAATATTGTGACAATCCAAGCCAATGAAATGCTCCATGCATGTACAAATGCCAAACAATCCCTACCAGATGGCACACCATTAATTAAAGTTGCTCATATTGAAATCAAGAACTAATGCTATATGTGCATATATAGTACTTCTTTGTTGATTGAGATTAGAAATGAAATGCATGAGATGTTTTACTTGAATCAGAGATTACTAGCTAGAATGGACGCTGAAACTATTATACATTTAAAGGTAAGCACATTAAAAGTAATATACTTTCAAAAAGTAACATTTTTTGAAAGTCTTTATTTAAATATTCAAATGATTAAATTTATCTCCAGTTCCTTCGATTGAACCTTTTTTTACCACTCTATGTCTCATTTAACACATGTACGTGTACTGTCCCATCTTGGTTCAGAGTGAAAGCAGAAGATTAACTATAATTAGATAGATAAGGAAATTAGAGAGGGTAAATACTATGAAATTTTTACTCACAACCAAATAATTAATAGCATTTTAAAATTTAAATTATCTATTGACCAAAAGTCATAAAATCCTAACTTCTGACTTATTTTTGTTATTTTAATTTACAAATAAGTGCTTGAAATATATTTTGTTTTACCCAAACGCTATACAACAACACGAACATATTCAAACACTATAAAAATGTTGAATTAAAAGCTACTTTAGCTTAAATCCAAACAGGCTCTTAATGTCTCTTTGATTGCTTGTTTGGAAGGAAGTTATATCATGATTTTTTAATTATTATTATTTATTTAATCGAATATGATTTTAGAAAATAAAATTTAAAAAAATCGGGATTAGCCATCAATTTATTCTTTTCTACACGTCAGGTGTAAAATAAATATATTGAAATTAAATAAACTAGATGGTTCGATATGCCAATTAGAGTATTATTTTTTTCCTTTAATATTTTATAATATTTTAAATTACAAAAATCAATATTATAGTGATTGTTACCTTTAGAAGACATTTAAAGTTAAAGACGTTTAAGTTTAATTATTTAATAATCTAATTAGTTTGAGCTTAAAATGTTTAATGAGACATTTTAAAAAATTGAACACAATTGTACAAAGTCAATATTAAAACATGGTTGATTCAAATTGAAGTGAATTAGACAAATTAAAAAATAAATAGTAACTGTACTGTTTACAATTTTTTATTATAATTACATCAATAATAAAATTTTAAAAATATGTGTATAATTATTAGTAAGAGATTAGCGACAAACTATAAAAATAAATGCATAATTTTTTCAATATTTTACTCACGGTTTCTTCCAAATGTGCTATTGGCGGTGCTTCTTACAATTAATATTAACATTTTACATCGCCCTCATCACAATTAATATTAACATTTTAACGTATGTATGTATCTCCTTCATCTTTTGTCTGCTCCGTGCTTTTTGTTCTTCGTTTAATCTGTCGAATTTATTTCTTTTATAAAGTGCAATATTAGTGTGCAAAGACTATAGGAATTATCGAAATATTATGATGGTTTCGTTTCTTACCTTTGTTGTTGGTCAATCATGATTTAATATTCTAAATTCTCCGAAAAATATTCATAATCTCAATTTTGACTTAACCCATAACTTAATTTTGGAAGATATGACACTCCAATTCCTCTTCAGGGTCTGTGGCACCGTAGAAAGACCTAGAAAAAAAATATTATATTAAATCGACTCCTGTGATATTTTGTATTAAAAAAATCCTTATCATTTTAGATATTGCAAAATTTAAAAAAAATTATATTTGGCATATGTGAAATAATTATAATAAAGAATAAATAGTTACTATTATCATTGCTTAGTGATATTTATAAAATTATATGTATTAGAAAGTTTGTAATCACAAACATTTACTTATAAAACTAAACATGAAGATATGAGATTTATCAATTTCATATGGCATTCACATGTCAACAGGCAAAAAAAAAAAGTTTGCTGACCAGATACTGGTCTATGAATATTTTGGTGAACTAGTTTTCTGTCAATTTTTCTTCGAAATCATTATGGGACCCTCCGTAGGTAATCAGGGGATTAGTATGTGCGGCGTCGGTATGACCCACGACGCATTCATAGCATTTAAGGACCGCACAAGCAGATTAGGTGATTTTCTCTTTTTTGTGTGTGTGTTAGCCCATTAATATTTTGGTGAATTAACTTTCGATCGATTTTTTTCTTCGAAACCATTATGGTACCCTCCGTAGGTACCCGAGGGATCAGTACGTGAGGCGTCTTCACGATCCACGGCTCATTCATGGCATTTAGGGGCCGCACAAGCAGAATTAGACAATTTTCTGATTCTTTTCGTGTGTGTTAGCCATGAATATTTTGGTGAACTGGCTTCCAGTCTATTTTTCTTCGATACCGTAATGGGATCCTCACTAGTGGGATCAATACGTGCGGTATCGGCATGATCCATGGTGCATTCACAGCATTTAGGAGCCGTACAAACAAAATTAGGCGATTTTTCTAATTTTTTCATGTGTGTTAGCCCATGAATATTTTTGTGAATATCTTTTAATTAAAAAAAAGAATATTTTGTGAATAGGCTTCTGATCAATTTTTCTTTGAAACCGTCATGGAACCTTCGTATGTACCTGGGAGATCAATACATGCGGCATGATCCATGACACATTCATAACATTTAGGGGCGGCATAAGGCAATTTTCTAATTTTTCGTGTGTGTAAGCACAAGAATATGTTGGTGAGCGGGCTTTCGATCGATATTTCTTCGAAACCGTTATGGAACCTTCCATAGTTATCCGAGGGATCAAATCATGCGGTACGATTCACACCGCATTCATAGCATTTAGGAGCCGCACAAGCGGAATTAATCAATTTTCTAATTTTTTCATGTGTGTTAGCCTATGAATATTTTGGTGAATTAGCTTTCAATCAATTTTTCTTCGAAATCATTATAGGACCCTCCATAGGTATTCAGGGATCAGTACATGCGGCATCGGCACGATCCACGATACATTCATAGCATTTAGAGGCCACACAATCAAAATTAAGCGATTTTTTAATTTATTCGTTGTGTTAGCCTATGAATATTTTGGTGAATAGGCTTTTGATCGATTTATCTTCGAAACCATTATGGAACCCTCCGTAGATACCCTAAGGATCGGTATATATAGCTTCGACATGATCCACAATATATTTATAGCATTTATGGATCGCACAAGCGGAAATACGCGATTTTCTAATTCTTTTCGTGTGTATTACCCATGAACATTTTGGTGAATTGAATTCTGATTGATTTTTCTTCAAAACCGTTATGGGACCCTTCATAGGTACCGGTAACATCAATGTTTGCAGCATTGGCACAATCCATGACTCATTTAAAGCATTTAGGAGCCGCACAAGCGGAATTAGAGAATTTTCTGATTCCTTTCGTGTGTGTTAGCCAATGAATATTTTAGTGAACTGACTTTCGATTGATTTTTCTTTGAAGCCATTATAGACCCTCTATAGGTACCAAGGGATCAGTATGTGCAGTGTCGGCACGATTCACGATGCATTCATAACATTTAGGGGGCGTGCAAGCGAAATTAGGCAATTTTTTTATTTTTTCATATTTGTTAGCCCATGAATATTTTGGTGAACTGACTTTCGGTCGACTTTTCTTTGAAATCATTATGGGACCCTCCGTAGGTATCCGAGGGATTAGTACATATGGTTTCAGCATAATTCACAGCGCATTCATCGCATTTAGTGGTCGCACAAGCAGAATTAGGTAATTTTTTTTTATTTTTTTCGTGTGTGTTAGCCAATGAATATTTTATTGAATTGGCTTCCAGATGATTTTTCCTCAAAATCGATATAGGACCCCTCATAAGTTCTCGAGGGATGAGTATGTACTGCGTAGGCACGATCCACGGCTCATTCAACA
The DNA here is from genome assembly GCF_947179165.1 of Solanum dulcamara. Lineage (NCBI taxonomy): Eukaryota > Viridiplantae > Streptophyta > Magnoliopsida > Solanales > Solanaceae > Solanum > Solanum dulcamara. The sequence goes on along the minus strand of NC_077237.1, from coordinate 439,182 downwards.
CATTTAAGCACCATCATAAGCAAAATTAGGCGATTTTATAATTTTTTTCATGTGTGTTAGCCTTTGAATATTTTGGTGAACTCACTTCTGATAATTTTTTTTGAAGTCGTTATGGAACCCTCCGTCGGTACCTGAGGGATTAGTGTGTGTGGATTCGACATGATCCACGGTGCATTAATAGCATTTAGGGGCTGCACAAGCAGAATTAGGTGATATACCTCATTTTTTTATGTGTGTTAGCCCATTAATAGTTTGGTGAACTGTCTTCCAATTGATTTTTCTTCGAAACTGATATGGGATCCTCAGTAAGTACCTGGAGGATTAGTATGTACAGCGTCGGCACGATCCACATTGCATTCATAGCATTTAGGGCCCCCCACAATCAAAATAAGGCGATTTTCTAATTTGTTTCGTGTGTGTGAGCCCGTGAATATTTTAGTGAACTGGCTTCTGATTAATTTTTCTTCAAAACCATTATGGAATCCTCCGTAAGTACTCGAGGGATCAATATGTGTGGAATATTTACGGGTTGCACAAGCAAAATTAGGTAATTTTAGATTTTTTCGTGTATGTTAGCTAATGAATATTTTGGTGAACCAGCTTTCGGTCTAATTTTCTTTGAAATCATTATGGCACCCTTCGTTGGTACCTGAGGGATATGTACGTGCCAGATCGACATGATCCACGGTGCATTCATAGCATTTAGGGTCCGCACAAGTAGAATTAGGCGATTTTTTAATTTTGTTTTGTGTGTGTTAGCCTATGAATATTTTGGTGAACCGGCTTTCAATAATTTTTTCTTCAAAATCATTATGGGACCCTCTGTAGGTACCCGGAGGATCAGTAACTGCGACATTGTTATGATCCACAGTGCATTCATAATATTAGCCCATAAATATTTTGGTGAGCTGACTTCTAGTTGATTTTTCTTTGAAATTGTTATGGGACCCTTCGTAGGTACCCGAGGTATCAATACGTGCGGTTTTAGCATGATCCACGGTGCATTCAATAGCATTCAGGGACCGCACAAATGGAATTAGGCAATTTTCTCATTTTTATTATGCGTGTTAGCGCATAAATATTTTTGTGAACTAGTTTCTAGTCAATTTTGCTTTGGAACCGATATGAGATCCTCTGTAGGTACCCATGGGATCAGTTTGTGAGACAAAGGCACGATCCATGGTGTATTCATAGCATTTATGGCCGCACAATCAGAACAAATCAATTTTCTAATTTTTTTCGTGTGTGTTAGCCCATGAATATTTTGGTGAATTAGCTTTCGATCGATTTTTATTCAAATCCATTATGGGATCCTCCATAAGTATCCGAGGGATCTGTACGTGTGGCGTCGGCATGATCTACGGTGCATTCATAGCATTTATGTGGTCGTACAAGCGAAATTAAGCAATTGCCTCATTTCTTCGTGTATGTTAGCTCATGAATATTTTGGTGATATGGCTTCCGGTTGACTTTTTTTTGAAATCATTATGTGACCCTCTGTAGGTATCCTAGAGATCAATATGTGCAACTTTAACACAATCCACGGTGAAATAATAACATTTAGTGGCTGCAGCTTTTCTCATTTTTTTCGTATTTGTTAGCCCATTAATATTTTGGTGAACTGAATTTCAATCGATTTTTCTTTGAAACCGATATGGGACACTCCGTAGGTACTTGGATGATCAGTAAGTCTGGCATCAGTATGATCCATGGTGCATTTATAGTAATTAGGGGCCGCACAAATCGAATTAGATAATTTTCTTATTTTTTTCGTGTGTGTTACCCTATGAATATTTTATTGAACTTGCTTCCAGTCGATTTTTGTTCGAAACCATTATCGAACCCTTCATAGGAACCAGATTGATCAGTACATGTAGTGTTGGAATTACCCAGGGCTCATTCAAAGCATTTTGGGGCCACACAAGCGAAATTTGGGGATGTTCTAGTTTTTTTATGTGTATTAGTCCATGACTATTTTGGTAAATTGATTTTCTATCGATTTTTCTTCAAAATCCTTATGGGACCCTCCGTAGGTACCGAGTGATCAGTTTGTGCAGCGTCAGCACAATCCACGGTGTATTCAAAGCATTTAGAGCTCGTATAATCAGAATTAAGCGATTTTCTAATTTTTTTCATGTGTGTTAGTCAATGAATATTTTGATGTACTGTATTGCGATCGATTTTTCTTTGAAACCATTATGAGATCTTTCGTAGGTACTTGAGGAATCAGTACGTGTGGCGTCGGCATGATCCAAGTGCATTAATAGCATTTAGGAGCCGTACAAGTGTAATTAGGTAATTTTCTCATTTTTTTCGTGTGTGTTAGATCATGAATATTTTAGTAAACTAGTTTTGATTAATTTTTCTTTGAAACCATTATGGAACCCTTCGTAGGTACCTGGGGGATCATTATGTGTGTCTTTAGAATGATCCAAAGATCATTCAAAGCATTTAGAGGTCATACGAATGAGGCGATTTTCTAATTTTTTTTCATATGTGTTAGCTAATGAATATTTTGGTGAACTGGATTCTGATTGATTTTTCTTCGAAACTGTTATGATACCCTCAGCAGGTAGAGGCAGATCAGTTAATGCATTGTCGACATGATCTACGGGGTATTCATAACATTTAAAAAATGTACAAGCAAAATTAGGTGATTTTATGATTTTTTTTCATGTATGTTTGCAATGAATAGTTTGGTGAACTGGCTTCTAATCGATTTTTCTTTGAAGTCATTATGGGAACGTCCGTAGGTAACCGACGGATCACTATGTACGCCTTTGGTATGATAAACAACACATTTATTTCATTTAGGGCCCGCACAAGCGGAATTAGGTGAATTTCTAAATTTTTTTCGTGTGTGTTAGCCCATGTATATTTTGATGAACTGGCTTCTAGTCAATATTTTTAAAAATCATTATGAGACACTCTATAGGTACATGGGGGATATGTACGTGCGGCATCAATTTGATCCACGGTGCATTAATTGCATTAAGGGCCGTAGAAGCAAAATTAGATAATGTTTTTGAATTTTTTCGTGTGTATTAGCTCATTAATATTTTGGTAAAGTGGATTTCGATCGATTTTTCTTCGAAATTGTTAGGGGGCCCTCTGTAGGTACCCAAGGAATTAGTACGTGTGGCTTTGGAAAATGATCCACGGTGCATTCATAGCATTTTGAGCCGCACAAGCAGAATTGGGCAAATTTCTTATTTTTTTCATGTGTGTTAGCTTATGAATATTTTGGTGAACTGGCTTACGGTTGACTTTTTAAAATTTTTTAGGGGACCCTCTGTAGGTACTTGGAGAATCAGTACATGCGGCTTCGACATGATCCCCAACGTATTTAGCATTTAGGGGTTGTACAAGCGAAGTTAGACGATTTTCTCATTTCTTCATAAGTGTTAGCCCATGAATTCCAGTTGATTTTTATTCGACACTGATATGGGACCATCTATAGGAACCCGAGGGATCAGTTCTTGCTGTTTTAGCATGATTTACGTTGCATTCATAGCCCTAGGGGCCGCAATAGCAAAATGAGGCAATTTTATGTTTTTTATGTATGTGTTAGCTAATGAATATTTTGGTGAATTTGCTTTCGATAGAATTTTCTTCAAAATTATTATGGGACTCTCTGTAGGTATCTAGAGATTAGTACGTACAGCATCGGCGCGATCCACATTGCATTCATAGCATTTAGGGGTCGCATAAGCAGAATTAGACGATTTTTTAATTTTTTTCCATGTATTAGTCCATGAATATTTATGGTAAACTGGCTTCTGATCTGTTTTTCTTTGAAACTATTATGGAACCCTCTGTAGGTACCCTAGGATTGGTATATGCGGCTTCAGCGCAATCCATGGAGATTTCATAGGATTTAGGGCCCGCACAAGTGGAATTAGATGATTTTCTAATTTCTTTCATTTGTGCTTATCCATGAATATTATTGGTGAACTAGTTTTCGGTCGCTTTTTCTTCGAAATCAGTATGTGTGGATTCGATGTGATCCACGATACATTCATAATATTTAGGGCCCATACAAGCGGAATTGGATGATTTTTCTAATTTTTTTTATTGTGTGTTAGCTCATTAATATTTTTGATAAACATGCTTTTGATCGAGTTTTCTTCGAAACAGTTATAAGACCCTCTATAGGTACCTAGGGGATAAGTATATGCGGCTTTGGTGCAATTCACGATACTTTCATAGCATTTAAGAGCCGCACAAGCAGAATTAGGCTATTTTATGATTTTTTTCGTGTGTCCGTGAATTAACACACACGAAAAACTTGCAAAATTATCTCATTCCTATTGCGTCACCCTTAAAATGTTGTTAAACACCGTAGAAACACTGTCAGGGACTAAAGTTGTTCTCCTTGTCGTTACAGACGCTACTATAGAAGAATCCAAGAAAATGACTCGGATCCCCGACACATAAAAAATCCATAGGCTAACACACACGAAAAATTAGCAAAATCGCCTAACTTCTGTTGCGTCACCCAAAACTTCTCCTAAACGCAGTAGAAGTGCCGCCAGGGTCACTAGAGTCATTCGTCAGGTCGTTATGGACGATACTAAAAAAGAATTAATAAAAACTTGACCCGAACCTCCAACATCTAAAAAATATGTGAGCTAACACACACAAGAAACTATTAAAATTGTCTAATCCTGTTGCGTCGCCCTAAAATGCTACTAAAAATCGAAGAACCGCCGCCGAGTCCACTAGAGTCGTTCCCCAGGTCATTACAAACGCTACTAAAGAAGAATTCAAGAAAGTTTGACTCGGACCCCCGACACCTAAAAAATTTATAGTCTAACACACATGAAAAACTAACAATATCGCCAAATTCCTGGTGGATCGCCAATGATCCTAAATGTCGTAGAAAGGTCATCAGGTCTACTAGAGTTGTTCTCCAGGTCGTTATGGATTCTACTAAAAAATAATCTAAGAATATTTTACTCAAACAACCGGTAGCTAAAAAATCTAATGGCAAACACAGACGAAAATCTTGTAAAATCGCCAAATTTTTGTTGCGTCACCCCTAAAATGCTCCTAAATATCGTGGAAGTAGTTCTGGGGCCACAAGAGTCATACATTAGTCGTTACGGACGCTACTAAAGAAGAATTTAAGAAAATTTAACCCGAACCCCCGATACTTGAAAAATCTTTGAGCTAACACACACAAAATATTGGTAAAATTACCTAATTTGCGTTGTGTCACCCCTAAAATGATCCTAAATGCCATAGAAGCAACGCTGGGGCTACTAGAGTTATTCCCCTGGTCATTACGGACTCTATTAAACAAAAAATCCAAGAAAATTTGATACGAACCCCTGACACCCAAAAACTCTTTTGGCTACCACACCCGAAAAATTGGAAAAAATTATCTAATTCTTGTTGCGTCACCTTTAAAATACTTCTAAATGTCGTAGAAGCGCCGTTGAGGCTACTAGAGTAGTTTCCTAGATCATTATGGACGCTACTAAAGAAGAATCCAAGAATATTCAATCCCGACCCTTGGCAACTAAAAATTACGTAGGCTAACCACAGACGAAAAATTGGCAAAATCTCCTAATTCATGTTGTGTCGCCACTAAATTGCTTCTAAACACTGTAGAAGCGTCGTCGGGGCCACTGGAATCATTTCTTAGGTCGTTACAGACGTTACTAAAGAAGAATCTAAGAAAATTCAACCTGCACTCCCGACACCTTAAAACCCGTGCACTAACACACACAAAAAATGGACAAAATCACCGAATTCTAGTTGCGTCGGCCTAAAACGCTCACAAAATCCTTAGAAGCACCGCCGGGGTCATTGGAGTTATATCCTTGGTTGTTGCAGACGCTACTAAAAAAAATTCAAGAAAATTTGACCCATACCCCCAGCATCTAAAAAATTTGTATGCTAACTCACACGAAAAACTGGCAAAATCCCCTAATTCCCATGCTGTAGCCCTAAAATGCTCCTAAACGTCGTAAATGCCACCCTAGGGCTACTGGAGTCATTCCGCAGGTCTGTACGGAGGATACAAAAGAAGAATCCAAGAAATATTTAACTAGAGGGCTACTAGAGTCGTTCAGCAGGTCGTTACAAACGCTACTATGGTAGAATCCAAGAAAATTTGACCCGAACCCCCAACACCTAAAAAATCTGTGGGCTAACACACAAAAAACTGGTAAAATCGCCTAATTCCTATTGTGTCGCCAATAAAATGCTCCTAAACCACTCTAAAGTGCTGTTGGGGCTTTAGAGGAGGAATCAAAGAAAATTCGACCCAAATCTGTGGCACCTAAAAAATCTGTGGGCTAACACACATAAAAAACTGGTAAAATCGCCTAATTCCTATTGTATCGCCAATAAAATGCTCCTAAGCCCTTTTAAAGCACCGCCAGGGCTACTGGAGTCGTTCCTTAGGTCTTTACGGACGCTATTATTGAATAATCCAAGAAAATTCAACCCGGACACTTGGCACCTAAAAATTTCGTGGGCTAACACACACGAAAAATTGGAAAAATTTCCTAATTCCTATTGCGTCGCCAATAAAATGCTCCTAAACTCTTCTAAAGCGCCGCTGAGGCTACTAAAATCGTTCCGTAGGTCATTACGGACGCTACCATTGAAGAATCTAAGAAATTTCGACCCAGGCACCTACACCTAAAAAATCTGTGGGCTAACACACATAAAAAACTGACAAAATTTGCTAATTCCTATTGCGTCGCCAATAAAATGCTTCTAACCCTCTAAAGAGCCACCGGGGCTACTGGAGTCGTTCCCTAGGTCATTACATATGATACTATTGAAGAATCTAAGAAAATTAGACCTGGACCCCTGGCACCTAAAAATTCTATGGGCTAACATACACGAAAAACTGGCAAAATTGCCTAATTCCTATTTTGTCACCAATACAATACTCCAAAACCCCTGTAAAGCACCACCGGGGCTACTGGAGTTGTTCACCAGGTCGTTACGGACGCTACTATGGTAGAATACAAGAAAATTTGACCCGAACCTCCAACATCTAAAATATCCATGGCTAACGCACATAAAAAACTAGCAAATCACATAATTTCTATTGCATCACCAATAAAATGCTCCTAAACCCTTCTAAAGTGCCTCCGGGGCTTTAGAAGAAGAATTCAAGAAAATTCGACCCAAATCTTCGGCACCTAAAAAATTTGTGGGCTAACACACACAAAAAACTAGAAAAATTGCCTAATTGCTATTGCGTCGCCAATAAAATACTCCTAAACCCCTCAAAAGTGCCGTCGGGGCTACTGAAGTCGTTTCCTAGGTCATTACGGACGCTTCTATGGAAGAATCCAAGAAAATTCGACCCGAACCCCCAGCACCTAAAAATTCCGTGGGCTAACACACACAAAAAATTAGCAAAATCACCTAATTCCTATTTTGTTGCCAATAAAATACTCCTAAACCCCTTTAAAGCGCCATCGGGGCTACTGGAGTCATTCCCTTGGTCGTTACAGACGCTCCTATAAAAGATTCCAAGAAAATTCGACCTGGACCCCCCGTACCTAAAAAACTTTGGGATAACGTACACAAAAAATCTGGCAAAATCGCCTAATTCATATTGCATCGCCAATAAAATGCTCTTAAACCCTTTAAAGAATCGCCGAGGCTACTGGAGTCATTCCCTAGGTTGTTGCGGACATTATTATGGTAGAATCCAAGAAAATTCAACCCGAACCCCCAGCACCTAAAAAATCTATGGGCTATACACACAAAAAACTGGCAAAATCGCCTAATTCCTATTGTGTCATCCATAAAATTGTCCTAAACCCCTCTAAAGCACCGCTGGGGCTACCGGAGTCATTCCCTAGGTCGTTAAGGACGCTACTATGAAAGAATCAAAGAAAATTCGACCCAGACCCACGGAACATAATTCCTATTTCGTTGCCAATAAAATGCTCCTAAACCCCTCTAAAGCGCCGCCGGAGCTATTGTAGTTGTTTCCCAGGTTGTTACAGACTCTACTGTGGAAGAATCCAAGAAAATTCAACTCGAACCCCTGCCAACTAAAAAATCCGTAGGTTAAAACACACAAAAAACTGGCAAAATCGCCTAATTTCTATTGCGTTGCCAATAAAATTCTCCTAAACCCCTCTAAAGTGCCGTCGGGGATACTCGATTCATTCCCCAGGTCATTATGGATGCTACTATGGAAGAATTCAAGAAAATTCGACCCAAATCATCGGCACCTAAAAATCCGTGGGCTAACACACACGAAAAACTGACAAAATCGCCTAATTCCTATTCCGTCGTCAATAAAATTATCCTAAACCCTTCTTAAGCACCGTCGAGGCCACTAGAGTCTTTCCCTAGGTCGTTACGGACGCTATTATTGAAGAATGTAAGAAAATTCGACCTGGACCCCTTGCACCAAAAAAATCAATGGGCAAACACAAATGGAAAACTGGCAAAATTGCCTAATTCCTATTGTGTCGCCAATAAAATGCTCCTAAACCCCTCTAAAGTATCGCCGAGGCTAGTAGATTCTTTCTCTAGGTCGTTACAGATGGTACTATGGCAGAATCCAAGAAAATTCGAGTCGAACCCCCAACACCTAAAAAATCCATGGGCTAACACACACAAAAAACTAGCAAAATCACCTAATTCCTATTTCGTTGCCAATAAAATGCTCCTAAACCCCTCTAAAGCGCTTTTGGGGCTACTAGAGTCATTCACCAGGGCGTTACAGACGCTATTATAGAAGAATCCAAGAAAATTCAACCAGAACCCCGGCACCTAAAATATCCATTGACTAACACATACAAAAAACTAGCAAAATCACCTAATTCCTATTGCGTCGCCAATAAAATGCTCCTTAACCCCTCTAAAGTGCCGCCGGGGCTATTAGATTCATATCCTAGATCGTTACAGACGCTACTATGGAAGAATTAAAGAAAATTCGACCCGGACCCCGACACCCAAAAAATATATGGGTTAACACACACAAAAAACTGGCAAAATTACCTAATTCCTATTTTGTTGCCAATAAAATACTCTTAAACCCCTCTAAAGCACCGTCGGGGCTAGTAGAGTCGTTCCCCAGGTCGTTACGGATGCTACTATAGAAGAATCCAAGAATATTCGACCTGGACCCCCGACACCTAAAAAATCTATGGGTTAACACACATGAAAAACTGACAAAATCACTTAATTCCTATTGCGTCGCCAATAAAATGCTCCTAAACCCTTCTAAAGCTCCGTCGGGGCTACTGGAGTCGTTTCCTAGGTTTTTACGTATGCTTCTATTAAAGAATCCAATAAAATTTGACCCAGACCCTCGACACCTAATATATCTGTGGGGTAACACATACGAAAAACTGGTAAAATTGCCTAATTCCAATTGCATCGCCAATAAAATATTCCTAAACCCTCTAAAGCGCCATTAGGGATACTGGAGTTTTTCCCAAGGTCGTTATATATGATACTATGGAAGAATCCAAGAAAATTTGACTTGGACCCCCGACAGCTAAAAAATCTGTGCGCTAACACACATGAAAAACTGGCAAAATCGCCTAATTCCTATTTTGTCACTAATACAATACTCCATAACCCCTGTAAAGCGCCGCCAGGTTTACTGGAGTTGTCCTTAGGTCATTACGGATGCTAATATGGTAGAATCCAACAAAATTAAACCCGAACCTCCGGCACCTAAAAAATCTGTGGGCTAACACACACAAAAAACTGGCAAAATCACCTAATTCTTGTTGCGTCGCCAATAAAATGCTCCTAAGCCCTTCTAAAGTGCCGTCGGGGATACTAGAGTCATTCCCTAGATCGTTACGGATGCTACTATAGAAGAATTCAAGAAAATTCGACCCGAATCTCCGGCACCTAAAATATCTGTGGGCTAACACAAATAAACAACTGGCAAAATTGCATAACTCCTATTGCGTCACCAATAAAATACTCCTAAACCCCTTAAAAGCGTTGCCGGGGCTACTGGAGTCGTTCCCAGGTCGTTACGGACGTTACTATAAAAGAATCTAAGAAAATTCAACCCGAACCCCTTGGCTCCTAAAAAATCCATGGGCTAACACACACGAAAAACTAGCAAAATCACCTAATTCCTATTTCGGTGCTAATAAAATGCTCCTAAATCCCTCTAAATCGCCACTGGGGCTACTGGAGTCATTCCCCATGTCGTTACGGATGCTACTATATAAGAATTTAAGAAAATCAACCCAAACCCCCCGACACCTAAAAAATCAGTGGGCTAACCACATACGAAAAACTGGCAAAATCACTTAATTCCTATTTCGTTGCCAATAAAATGCTCCTAAACCCCTATAAAGCGCTTCCGGGGCTACATGAGTCATTCGCCAAGTCGTTACGGACGCTATAATGGAAGAATCAAATAAAATTCAACCCGAACAATCGGCACCTAAAAAATCTTTGGGCTAACACACACAAAAAACAGGCAAAATCACCTAATTCCTATTTGGTTGCCAATAAAATGCTTCTAAACCCCTCTAAAGTGCCGCCGAGTTACTAGAGTCGTTCCCAGGTCGTTACGGACGGTACTATGGAAGGATATAAGAAACATTCGACCCAAACCCCCGGCACCTAAATAATATGTGTGCTAACACACACAAAAAACTGGCAAAATCATCTAATTTCTATTTCATCGCCAATAAAATGCTCCTTAACCTTCTAAATCACCGTCGGGTTACTGGAGTCATTCCCAGGTCGTTACGGACGCTACTATAGAAGGATCAAAGAAAATTCGACCCGAACCCCGGGCACCTAAAAAATCCGTGGGCTAACACACACAAACAATTGGCAAAATCGCCTAATTCTTATTACGTCATTAATAAAATGCTTATAAACCACTCCAAAGCTCCGCTGGTACTACAGGAGTCTTTCCCAGGTCGTTACGGACGCTACTATTAAAGAATCCAAGAAAATTCGACCTGGACCCCCAACACCTAAAAATTATGTAGGCTAACAAACACGCAAAACTGGCAAAATTACCTAATTCCTATTTCGTCGCCAATAACATTCTCCTTAACCCCTCTAAAGTGCCGCCGGGGCTACTGGAGTCGTTTCCTAGGTCATTACGGATGCTACTATAGAAGAATCCAAGAAAATTCAACTTGAACCCCCATCTCCTAAAAAATCTGTGGGCTATCATACTCGAAAAACTGGCAAAATTGCCTAATTCCTATTGCGTCTCCAATAAAATGCTTCTAAACCCCTCTAAAGCGTCTCCAGGGCTACTGCAGTCATTTCCTAGGTCGTTACGGATGCTAATATTGAATAATCCAAGATAATTCAACTCAAACTTTCGGTACCTAAAAATTCCGTTCGCTAATACACATAAAAAACTAGCAAAATTGCCTAAATCCTATTGCGTCGCTAAAAAAAACTCCTCAACCCCTCTAAAGCGTCGTCGGGGCTACAAGAGTTGTTCCCAAGATCATTACAGACGCTACAATGGAAGAATCCAAGAAAATTCGACCTGGACCTCCGGCACCTAAAAATTCGGTGGGTTAACACACACGAAAAATTGGCAAAAATGCCTAATTCCTATTGCGTCGCCAATAAAATGCTCCTAAACCCTTCTAATGGCCGCCGGGGCTACTGGAGCCATTCTCTAGGTCGTTACGGACGCTAACATAGAATAATTCAAGAAAATTTGACCTGGACCCTCGGCACCTAAAATATTCGTGGGCTAACACACACGAAAAACTTGCAAAATTGCCTAATTCCTATTGCGTCGCCATTAAAATGCTCCTAAAACCCTGTAAAGTGCCATTGGGGTTACTGGAGTCATTCCCTAGGTTGTTACGGACGCTACTATAAAAGAATCCAAGAAACTTTGACCCGAATCCCTGGCACCTAAAAAATCTGTGGGCTAACACACACTAAAAACTTGCAAAATCGCCTAATTTCTATTGCGTCGCCAATAAAATGCTCTTATACCCTCTAAAGCGCCGCCGAGGCTATTGAAGTTGTTCCCAGGTCGTTACGGATGCTACTATAAATAATATAACAAAATTCAACCTGGACCCCCGGCACCTAAAAAATTTATGGACTAACACACACAAAAAACTGGCAATATTTCCTAATTCCTTTTGTGTCGCCACTAAAATTCCTAAACCTCTCTAATGCACCTCCGAGGCTACTGTAGTTATTACCTAGGTCATTACGAATGCTACTATGAAAGAATCCAAGAAACTTCGACCTGAACCCCTGGCACCTAAAAAATCTGTGAGCTAACACACACGAAAAACTAGCAAAATCGCCTAATTTCTTTTGCGTCACTAATAAAATGCTCGTAAACCATTTTAAAGCACCACCAGGGCTACTGGAGTCGTTCCATAGGTCGTTATAGATGCTACTATGGAAAAATCAAAGAAAATTTGACCAGGACCCCCAGCATCTAAAATATCTGTGGGCTAATACATACGAAAAACTGGCATAATTGCTTAATTCCTTTTGCATCGATGATAAAATGCTCCTAAACCCCTTTAAAGCACCATCGGGTCTACTGCAGTCGTTCCCTAGGTCATTACGGATGCTACTATGGAAGAATTCACAAAAATTCAACCCGGACATCCAGCACCTAAAAAGTCCGTAGGCTAACACATACGAAAAACAGAAAAATTGCCTAATTTCTATTGCGTCGCAAATAAAATGCTAATAAACCATTATAAAGCACCACCATGCTACTAGAGTTGTTCCCTAGGTCATTATGGACGATACTATGGAAGAATCCAAGAAAATTCAACTCGGACCACCGGCATCTAAAAAACCATGGGTTAACACACACGAAAAACTGGTAAAATCACCTAATTCCTAGTGTATCGCTAATAAAAAGCTCCTAAACCCCTCTAAAGTGCCATCAGGGCTACTGGAGTCATTTTCTATGTCGTTACGAATGCTAATATGGAAGAATCCAAGAATATTTGAACCAAATCTCCAGCACCTAAAAAATCTGTGGGCTAACACACACAAAAAACTTGCAAAATTGCCTAATTACTACTGCGTCGCCAATAAAATACTCCTAAGCCTCTCAAAAGTACTGTCGGGGATACTGGAGTCATTCATTAAGTCATCACAGATGCTACTATTGAAGAATCTAAGAAAATTCAACCCCAATCTCCGACACCTAAAAAATCTATGGGCTAACACACACGAAAAACTTGTAAAATTGCCTAATTCCTATTGTGTCGCCAATAAAATTCTCATAAACCCTTCTAAAGCACCGCCGGAGCTATTGAAGTCATTCCCCAAGTCGTTACGGACGCTAATATGAAAGAATTCAAGAAAATTCGACCCGAAACCTCAGAACCTAAAAATTCCGTGGACTAACAAATACGAAAAACTGACAAAATTGCCTAATTTCTATTGCATCGCTAATAAAATATTACTAAACCCCTCTAAAGTGCTGCCGGGTCTATTGGAGTCATTCTCTGGGTCGTTACGGACGCTACTATGGAATAATCCTAGAAAATTAGATCCGGACCCCCAACACCTAAAAATTCTGTGGGCTAACACACACAAAACACTAGCTAAATCGCCTAATTCCTATTGCGTTGCAAATAAAATGCTTCTTAACCCTTCTAAAGCACCGTCGGGGCTACTGAAGTCATTACCTAGGTCGTTACGGATGCTACTATAGAAGAATCCAAGAATATTTGACCCGGACCCCCGACACCTAAAAAATCTGTGGGTTAACACAAACGAAAAATTGGCAAAATCGCCTAATTCCTATTGCGTCGCCAACAAAATGCTTCTTAACCCTTCTAAAGTGCTGTTGGAGCTACTGAAGTCGTTCTCTAGGTCATTAAAGATGCTACTATAGAAGAATCCAAGATTATTCGACTCGGACCCCAGGCACCTAAATAATCCATGGGTTAACACACACGAAAAACTGGCAAAATTGCCTATTTCCTATTGCGTCGCAAATAAAATATTCCTAAACCCCTCTAAAGCGCCGTCGGGTCTACTGGAGTTGTTATCTAGGTTGTTATGGATGCTACTATAGAATAACCCTAGAAAATTCTACCAAGACCCCCAGCACCTAAAAAATCTGTGGGCTAACACACACGAAAATTGGCAAAATAGCCTAATTCCTATTGCATTGCCAATAAAATGCTCCTAAAACACTGTAAAGCGCCGCTGGGGTTACAGGAGTCGTTCTTTAGGTAGTTACGGATGCTACTATGAAAGAATCCAAGAAACTTCGACCCGAACCCTTGGCACCTAAAAAATCTGTGGGCTAACACACACGAAAAATTGGCAAAATCGCCTAATTCCTATTGCGTCGCCAACAAAATGCTTCTTAACCCTTCTAAAGTGCTGTTGGAGCTACTGAAGTCGTTCCCTAGGTCATTAAGGATGCTACTATGGAAGAATCCAAGATTATTCGACTCGGACCCCCGGCACCTAAATAATCCATGGGTTAACACACACGAAAAACTGGCAAAATTGCCTATTTCCTATTGCGTCGCCAATAAGATGTTCCTAAACCTCTCTAAAGCGCCGCCGGGTCTACTGGAGTTGTTCTCTAGGTCGTTATGGATGCTACTATAGAAGAACCCTAGAAAATTCTACCAAGACCCCCGGCACCTAAAAAATCTGTGGGCTAACACACACGAAAAATTGGCAAAATAGCCTAATTCCTATTGCATTGCCAATAAAATGCTCCTAAAACACTGTAAAGCGCCGCTGGGGTTACAGGAGTCGTTCTTTAGGTAGTTACGGATGCTACTATGAAAGAATCCAAGAAACTTCGACCCGAACCCTTGGCACCTAAAAAATCTGTGGGCTAACACACACGAAAAACTGGGAAAATCGCCTAATTCCTTTTGCGTCGCTAATAAAATGCCCGTCAACTCTTCTAAAGCACCGTTGGGGTTACTAGAGTCGTTCCCTAGGTCGTTACAGATGCTACTATGAAAGAATCCAAGAAAATTCGACCCGAACCCCTGACACCTAAAAATTCTATGGGCTAACACACACGAAAAATTGGCAAAATCACCTAAATCCTTTTGCGACGCTAATAAAATGCTCGTCAACCCTTCTAAAGCACCGCCGGGGCTACTGGAGTCGTTCCCTAGGTTGTTACGGACGCTACTATGGAACAATCAAAGAAAATTCTAGTTGGACCCCTGGCATCTAAAATATCTGTGGGCTAACACACACAAAAAACTGGCATAATTGCTTAATTCCTTTTGCGTCGCCAATAAAATGCTTCTAAACCCCTTTAAAAGCACCGCTGAGTCTATTGGAGTCGTTCTATAGGTCGTTACGGATGCTATTATGAAAAAATCCAAGAAAATACGACTCGAATCTCCGACACCTAAAAAATCTATGGGCTAACACACATAAAAACTGGCAAAATTGCATAATTCCTATTGCATCGCCAATAAAATACTTTTAAACCCCTCAAAAGCGCCACCGGGGCTACTGGATTTATTCTCTAGGTCGTTACAGATGCTACTATGGAAGAATACAAGAAAATTTGACTCGAACCCCCGGCGCCAAAAAAATTTGTGGGCTAACACAAATGAAAAACTGGCAAAAATAATCTAATTCCAATTTCATTGCCAATAAAATACTCCTAAACCCCTCTAAAGAATCGTCGGGGCTAGTGGAGTTGTTCCCCAGGTCGTTATGGACGCTACTATGGAAGAATCCAAGAAAATTAGACCCGGACCCCCGGCATCTAAAATATCTATGGGCTAACACACACGATTAACTAGCAAAATCGCCTAATTCGTGTTGCGTCGCCAATAAAATGATCCTAAACCCTTCTAAAGCGCCTCCGGGGCTATTGGAGTAGTTCCCTAGGTCTTTATGGATGCTACTATTGAAGAATCTAAGAAAATTTGACTCGAACCTCCGACACCTAAAAAATCTGTGGGCTAACACATATGAAAACTGGCAAAATTGCCTAATTCCTATTTTTTCACCAATACAATACTCAAGAACCCCTGTAAAGCACCACCAGGGCTACTGGAGTCGTTCACCAGGTCGTTACGGACGCTACTATGGTAGAATCCAAGAAAATTCGACCTGAACCCCCAGCATCTAAAAAATCTGTGGGCTAACACACAAAAAACTGTCAGAATGACCTAATTCCTATTATGTCACCAATAAAATGCTCCTAAACTCTTCTAAAGTGCCTCCGGGGATTTAGAGGAAGAATCCAAGAAAATTCGACCCAAATCTCCGGTACATAAAAAATTTGTGGGCTAACACACACAAAAAACTGATAAAATTGCCTAATTGCTATTGCGTCGCCAATAAAATACTCCTAAACCCCTCAAAAGCACCGCCGAGGCTACTGGAGTCGTTCCCTAGGTCGTTACGAACTCTACTATGGAAGAATCCAAAAAAATTCAACCCGGACCCCTAGCACCTAAAAAATCCGTAGGCTAACACAGATGAAAAACTGGCAAAATCAGCTAATTCATATTTCGTTGCCAAAAAATGCTTCTTAACCCCTGTAAAGCGCCGCCGAGGCTATTGGAGTTGTTCCCTAGGTCGTTACGGATGCTACTATGGAAGAATTCAAGAAAATTCGACCCGGACCCCTGACACCTAAAAAATCTGTGGGCTAACACACACAAAAAATTGGCAAAATTGCCTAATTCCTATTCCGTCGCCAATAAAATGCTCCTAAACCCTCTAAGGCGCCACTAGGGCTACTAGAGTCGTTCTCTAGGTCATTACGTACGATACTATGAAAGAATCTAAGAAAATTAGAACTGGACCCCCGACACCTAAAAATTATGGGCTAACATACATGAAAAATTGGCAAAATCGCCTAAATCCTTTTTTGTCACCAATACAATACTCCAAAACCCCTATAAAGTGCCGCTTGGGCTACTAGAGTCGTTCAGCAGGTCGTTACGGATGCTACTATGGTAGAATCCAAAAGTTTTTGACCCGAACCCCCGACACCTAAAAAATCCATAGGCTAACACACAAAAAATTGGGAAAATCACAAAATTCCTATTGTGTCGCCAATAAAATGCTCCTAAATCACTCTAAAGTGCCGCCGGTGCTTTAGAGGAAGAATCGAAAAAAATTCGACCCGAATCTTCGGCACCTAAAAATCTGTGGGCTAACACACACAAAATAACTGGCAAAATCGCCTAATTACTATTGCATTGCCAATAAAATACTCCTAAACCCTTCTAAAGCACCGCCGGGGCTACTGAAGTCATTTCCTAGGTCTTTACGGATGCTACTATTGAAGAATCCAAGAAAATTCAACCCGAACACCTGGCACCTAAAAAATTCGTGGGCTAACACACACGAAAAACTGACAAATTTCGTAATTCCTATTGCGTCGCTAATAAAATGCTCCTAAACCCTTCTAAACCACTTCTGGGCTACTGAAGTTGTTCCCTAGGTCATTACTAATGCTTCTATTGAAGAATCCAAGAAATTTCGACCCGAACACCTGGCACCTAAAAAATCCATGGGCTAACACACATGAAAAACTGGTAAAATTTGCTAATTTCTATTGCGTCGCCAATAAAATGCTCCTAAACCCTCTAAGGAGCCGCTGGGGCTACTAGACTCATTCCCTAGGTCGTTACACATGACACTAAGGAAGAATCCAAGAAAATTAGACCTGGACCCCTGGCACCTAAAAATTCTGTGGGCTAACGTACACGAAAAATTGGCAAAATCGCCTAATTCCTATTTTGTCACCAATATAATACTCCAGAACCCCTGTAAAGCACCACCGGGGCAACTAGAGTTGTTCACCAAGTCGTTACGGATGCTACTATGGTAGAATCCAAGAAATTTTGACCCTAACCTCCAGTATCTAAAAAATTCGTGGGCTAATACACAAAAAACTGGTAAAATCACCTAATTCCTATTGTGTCACTAATAAAATGCTCCTAAACCCTTCTAAAGTGCCGCCGGGGCTTTAGAGGAAGAATCCAAGAAAATTCGACCCAAATCTAGGGCACCTAAAATATCCATGGGCTAACACACACAAAAAACTAGCAAAATCGCCTAATTCCTATTGCGTCGCCAATAAAATTATCCTAAACTCTTCGAAAGAGCCGCCGGGGCCACTAGAGTCTTTCCCTAGGTCATTATGGATGCTACTATTGAATAATCTAAGAAAATATGACATGGACCCCCGACACCTACAAAATCAATGGGCTAACACACATGGAAAATTGGCAAAATTGCCTAATTCCTATTGCGTCGCCAATAAAATGAGCCTAAACCCCTCTAAAGTATCGCCGAGGCTACTGGAGTTTTTCTCTAGGTCGTTACGGATGGTACTATGGAAGAATCCAAGAAAATTCGACCCGTACCCCTGGTACCTAAAAAATCCGTGGGCTAACACACACGAAAAACTTGCAAAATCACCTAACTCCTATTTCGTTGCCAATAAAATGCTCTTAAACCCCTCTAAAGCGCTTTCGGAGCTACTGGAGTCGTTCTCCAGGTCGTCACGGATGTTACTATGGAAGAATCCAAGAAAATATGGCCCGAACCCCCGGCACCTAAAATATCCATGGGCTAACATATACAAAAAAACTAGCAAAATCACCTAATTCCTATTGCGTTGCCAATAAAATGCTCATAAACCCCTCTAAAGTTCTGTCGAAGCTATTGGATTCGTTCCCAAGGTTATTAAGGAAGCTACTATGGAAGAATCCAAGAAAATTTGACCCGAATCTCTGGCACCTAATATATCTGTGGGCTAACACACACAAAAAACTGGCAAAATTGCGTAATTTCTATTGCGTCGCCAATAAAATGCTCCTAAATCCCTCTAAAGCACCGCCGGGGCTACTAAAGTCGTTACCCAGGTCGTTACGGACACTACTATGGAAGAATCTAAGAAAGATTCGACCCGGACACTCGGCACCTAAAAAATTCGTGGGCTAACACAGATTAAAAACTTGCAAAATCGCCTAATTCTATTGTATCTGCAATAAAATGCTCCTAAACCCCTCTAAAGTGCCGCTGGGGCTATTGGAGTCGTTCCCTAGGTCGTTATGGATGCTACTATGGAATAATCCAAAAACGTTCGACTCGAATCTCCAGCACCTAAAATATTTGTGGGCTAACATACACAAAAAACTGGCAAAATTCCCTAATTTCTATTGCGTCGCCAATAAAATACTCCTATACCGCTGATGTCTCCTCCTGGGCTACTAGAGTCATTCCCTAGGTCGTTACAGATGCTACTATGGAAGAATCCAAGAAAATTCAACCCAGACCCTAGACACCTAAAAAATATGTGGGCTAAAACACACGAAAAACTAGCAAAATCACATAATTCCTATTTCGTTGCCAATAATATGCTCCTAAACCCCTCTAAAGCACCGCCGGGGCTACTAGAGTCATTCTCCAGGTCGTTACGGAAGCTACTATGGAAGAGTCCAAGAAATTTCGACCAGGACCCCCAACACCTAATAAATCTGTGGTCTAACACACACGAAATACTGACTTAATCGCCTAATTCATATTGCGTCGCTAATAAAATGCTCCTAAACCCTTCGAAAGCGCCGCCGGGGTTACTGGAGTCGTTTCCTAGGTCGTTACGGATGCTTCTATGGAAGAATCCAAGAAATTTTGACCCAGACCCTTGGCACCTAAAAATATGTGGGGTAACACACACGAAAAATTGGCAAAATCGCCTAATTCCTATTGTGTCGCCAATAAAATGCTCCTTAACCCTTCTAAAGCACCGTCGGGGCTACTAGAGTCGTTTCCTAGGTCGTTATGGACGCTTCTATGGAAGAATCCAAGAAAATTTAACCTAGACCCTCGGCACCTAAAAAATCCATGGGCTAATACACACGTAAAACTGGCAAAATTGCTTAATTCCTATTGTGTCACCAATAAAATGCTCCTAAACTCCTCTAAAGTGCCACCGGGGCTACTGAAGTCATTTCCTAGGTCGTTATGGACGCTATTATGGAAGAATCCAAGAAAATACAACCCAAATCTCCGGCATCTAAAAAATCTATGGGCTAACACACAAAAAACTAGCAAAATTGCCTAATTCCTTTTGCGTCGCCAATAAAATACTTCTAAACCCTCAAAAGTGCCACGGAGCTAATGTAGTTATTCTCTAGGTCGTTACGGACGCTACTTTGGAAGAATACAAGAAAATTTGACCCGAACCCCCGGCACCAAAAAATCTGTGGGCTAACACAAACGAAAAACGGGCAAAATGACTTAATTCCTATTTCATTGCCAATAAAATACTCCTAAATCCCTCTAAAGTACCGCCGGGGCTAGTGGAGTCATTCCCTAGGTCGTTACAGACGCTATTATGGTAGAGTACAAGAAAATTCAACCCGGTGCCCCCAACACCTAAAACATCTGTGGGCTAACACACACAAAAAATTAGAAAAATCGCCAAACTCATATTGCATCATTAATTAAATGCTCCTAAACCCCTCTAAAGCACTGCCGGGGCTACTAGAGTCGTTCCCTAGGTCATTAGGGATGATACTATGGTAGAATCCAATAAAATTAGACCTGGACCCCTGGCACCTAATAATTTTATGGGATAACACACACGAAAAACTGGCAAAATTTCCTAATTTCTATTTTGTCACCAATACAATACTCCAGAACCCCTATAAAGCGCTGTTAGGGCTACTGGAGTCGTTCAACAGGTCGTTACGGATGCTATTATGGTAGAATTCAAAAAAATTCGACCCGAACCCTTGGCACTAAAAAATACGTGGGCTAACACACAAAAAATAGGCAAAATCGCCTAATTCCTATTGTGTCGCTAATAAAATGCTCCTAAACCCCTCTAAAGTGCCACCGGGGCTTTAGAGGAAGAATCAAGGAAAATTCGACCCGAATCTACGGCATCTAAAAAATCTGTGTGCTAACACACACAAAAAACTGGCAAAATTGCCTAATTCCTACTGCGTCGCCAGTAAAATGCTCCAAAACCCTTCTAAAGCGCCGCCGAGGCTACTAGAGTCATTCCCTAGGTCGTAACGGACGCTACTATTGAAGAATCCAAGAAAATTCAACCCGAACACCTGGCACCTAAAAAATTTCGTAGGCTAACATACATGAAAAACTAGCAAAATCGCCTAATTCTATTGTATCTCCAATAAAATGCTCCTAAACCCTCTAAAGCGCCACCGGGGCTACTGGAGTCGTTCTCTAGGTCGTTACATACGATACTATGGAAAAATCCAAGAAAATTCGACCTGGACCCCCGGCACCTAAAAGTTTTGTGGGCTAACATACACGAAAAACTGGCAAAATCGCCTATTTCCTATTTTGTCACAAATGCAATACTCCAATAAAATACTCCTAAATCCCTCTAAAGCATCGCCGAGGCTACTGGAGTCATTTCCTAGGTCGTTACAGATGCTACTATTAAAGAATCTAAGAAAATTCGACCCGGACCCTCGGCACATAAAAAATCCGTCTCTAACACACATTAAAAACTGGCAAAATACCCTAATTTCTATTGTGTTGCCAATAAAATGCTTTTAAACCCCTCTAAAGTGCCACTAGGGCTACTAGAGTCGTTCCGCAGGTCTTTACGGATGCTACTATAAAATAATCCAAGAAAATTTGACTTAAACCCCCGGCACCTAAAAAATCTTTGGGCTAACATACACGAAAAACTAGCAAAATCGCCTAATTCCTATTGCGTCGCTAATAAAATGCTCCTAAACCCTATAAAGATTTGTTGAGGCTACTGGAGTCATTTCCTAAATCGTTACGGACGCTACTATGGATGAATCCAATAAAATTTGACCCAGACCCCCGGCACCTAAAAAATCCGTGGGCTAACACACATGAAAAACTGTCAAAGTCACATAATTCCTATTTCATTGTTAATAAAATACTCCTAAACCCCTCTAAAGCACCTCTGGGGCTACTGGAGTCGTTCCCCAGGTCGGTACAGATGCTATTATAGAAGAAACAAAGAAAAATCAACCCGAACCCCGGCACCTTAAAAATCTTAGGCTAATACACACGAAAAACTGGCAAAATCACCTAATTCCTATTTCGTTGCCAATAAAATGCTCCTAAATCCATCTAAAATGCCGCTAGAGCTACTGTAGTCATTCCTCAGGTCGTTATGTACGCTATTGTGGAATAATCCAAGAAAATTCGACCCGACCCCCGCCACCTAAAAAATACGTGGGCTAACACACATAAAAAACTGGCAAAATTGCCTAATTCCTATTGCGTCGCCAATAAAATTCTCCTAAACCCCTATAAAATGTTGCCGGGGATACTGGATTCGTTCCCTAGGTCGTTACGAATGCTACTATGGAAGAATCCAAGAATATTCCACCCAAACCACCGGCACCTAAAAAATCCGTGGGCAAACACACATGAAAAACTGGCAAAATCACCTAATTCCTATTTCGTTGCCAATTAAATGCTCCTAAACCCGTCTAAAGCGCTTTTGGGGCTACTAGAGTCATTCCTAGATCATTACGGACGCTACTATGGAAGGATCCAAGATAATTTAACCCAAACCTCGGCACCTAAAAAATCCATGGGCTAACTAACACACATAAAAAACTGGCAAAATTGCCTAATTCCTATTGCGTCGCCAATAAAATGCTCCTAAACCCCTCTAAAGTGCCGCCGGAGCTACTGGATTTGTTCCCTACGTTGTTACAGATGCTACTATAAAAGAATTCAAGAAAATTTGATCCAAACCCCCGGTACCTAAAAACTTTGTGGGCTAACACACACGTAAAGATGGCAAAATCACCTAATACGTAATGCGTCATTAATAAAATGCTTATAAACCCCTCTAAAGTACCACTGGGGCTACTGGATTCGTTACCTAGGTCGTTACAGATGCTATTATGGAAGAATCAAAGAAATTATGACCCAAACCACCGGCACCTAAAAAATCCGTGGGCTAACACCTACAAAAAAGTGGCAAAATTGCCTAATTCCTTTTGCGTCCCCAATAAAATGCTCCTAAACCTCTCTAAACCATCGCCGAGTCTACTGGAGTCGTTTCCTAGGTCATTACGGACGCTACTATAGAAGAATCCAAAAAAATTCAACCCGGAACACCGGCACATAAAAAATCCGTGGGCTAACACACATTAAAAACTGGCAAAATTACCTAATTCTTATTGCGTCACCAATAAAATGCTTTTAAACACCTCTAAAGTGCCGCCGGGGCTACTGGTGTTGTTCCCCAGGTCGTTATGGATGCTACTATAAAATAATTCAAGAAATTTTAACCTGGACCCCCGGCACCTGAAAAATCTTTGGGCTAACATACATGAAAAACTAGCAAAATCGTCTAATTCCTATTATGTCGCTAATAAAATGCTCCTAAACCCTCTAAAGATTCACCGAGGCTACTGAAGTTATTACATAAGTTATTGCGGACGCTACTATGAAAGAATCCAAGAAAATTCGACCGGGACCCCTGGCACCTAAAAAATCCATGGGCTAACACACATGAAAAACTGGCAAAGTCGCCTAATTCCTATTGCGTCGCCCATAAAATTCTCCTAAACCCCTCTAAAGCACCGTCGGAGCTATTGGAGTCGTTCCCTAGGTCGTTACAAATGCTTCTATGGAAGAATCAAAGAAAATTCGACCCGAAACCTCGGCCCATAAAAAATCTGTGGGCTAACACACACGAAAAACTGGCAAAATCACCTAATTCCTATTTCATTGCCAATAAAATACTCCTAAACCCATCTAAAGCGCCTCCGGGGCTACTTGAGTCGTTTTCTAGGTCGTTACAGACGCTACTATGTAAGAATCCAAAAATATTCGACACGAACCCCAGGCACATAAAAAATCCGCGAGGCTAACACACACGAAAAACTGGCAAAATGGCCTAATTCTATTGTGTCGCCAATAAAATGTTCCTAAACACCTCTAAAACACCGCCGGGGCTACTGGAGTCTTTCCCTAGGTCTTTACAGACGCTACTATGGAAGAATACAAGAAAATTCGACCCGAACCCCCGATACATAAAAAAATGTGTAGGCTAACACACACGAAAAACTGGCAAAATGACCTAATTCCTATTGCATTGCCAATAAAGTGCTCTTAAACCCCTCTAAAGTTCCATCGGGGCTACTGGAGTCATTTCCCCACGTCATTACGGATGCTATTATAAAATAATCCAAGAAAATTTGACCTAAACCACCAGCACCTAAAAAATCTATGGACTACCACACATGAAAATCTGGCAAAATTGCCTAATTCCTATTGCATCGCCAAAACAATGCTGCTAAACCACTATAAAGCGCCATTAGGGCTACTAGAGTCATTCCCTAGGTAGTTACGTATGCTAATATGAAAGAATCCAAGAAAATTCGACCCGAACCCCTGGCACCTAAAAAATTTGTGGGTTAACACACATTAAAAACTGGCAAAATCACCTAATTCTATTGCGTCGCCAATAAAATGCTCCTAAACCCTTCTAAAGAACTGTCGGGGCTACTGGAGTCATTCCCTAGGTCGTTATGGTTGCTATTATGGAAGAATATAAGAAAATTCGACCCGAACCCCCGACACCTAAAAAATCTGTGGGCTAACACACACGAAGAACTGGCAAAATCGCCTAATTCCTATTTTGTTGCCAATAAAATGTTCTTAAACCCTTCTAAAGCACCATCGGGGGTATTGGAGTCATTACCTAGGTCGTTACAGATGCTACTATGGATGAATCCAAGAAAATTTGACCCAGACACCAGGCACCTAAAAAATCCACAGGCTAACACACACGAAAAACTGGCAAAGTCGTATAATTCCTATTTTATTGCCAATAAAATACTCTTAAACCCCTCTAAAGCACCTCTGGGGCTACTGGAGTGGTTCCCTAGGTCGTTACGGATGCTACTATGGAAGAATCCAAGAAAATTTGACCCAGACCCCTGGCACCTAAAAAATCTGTGGGCAAACACACACGAAAAACTGGCTAAATAGCCTTAATCCTATTGCGTCGCCAAGAAAATGCTCCTAAACTCTTCTAAAGCGCGGTCGGGGCTACTGGAGTCAATCCCTACATCATTACGGATGCTACAATAGAAGAATCCAAGAAATTTCAACCCAGACCTCCGGCACCTAAAAACATCCATGGACTAAAACACATGAAAAACTCGAAGAATTACCTAATTCCTATTTTATTGCCAATAAAATGCTCCTAAATTCCTCTAAAGCGCCGTCGGGGCTACTGGAGTCGTTCTCCAGGTCGTTACGAATGCTAATATGGAAGAATCTATGAAAATTCGACTAAGACCCCCGGCACCTAAAAAATCTGTTGGCTAACACACACGAAAAACTGGCAAAATAGCCCAATTTCTATTGCGTCGCTAATAAAATGCTCCTAAAACCATCTAAAGCACCGCTGGGGCTACTAGAGTCGTTCCCTAGGTCGTTACGGATGCTACTATAGAAGAATCTAAGAAAATTCGACCAGGAACCCTATCATCTAAAAAATATGTGGGTTAACACACACGAAAAACTGACAAAATCGCCTAATTCCTATTGCGTCGCCAATAAAATACTCCTAAACCCCTCAAAAGCGCCATCGGGGCTACTGGAGTCGTTCCCTAGGTCCTTACGGATGTTAGTATAGAAGAATCTAAGAAAAATCGATCCGAACCCTCGGCACCTCAAATATCTGTGTGCTAACACACATGAAAAACTTGCAAAATTGCCTAATTCCAATTTCATTGCCAATAAAATACTCCTAAACCCCTCTAAAGCACCTCCGGGGCTACTAGAGTCGTTCCCCAGGTCGTTACGGATGCTACTATGGAAGAATCTAAGAAAATTCGACCCGGACCCTAGCACCTAAAAAATCCGTTGGCTAACACACATGAAAAATTGGCAAAATCGCCTAATTCCTATTGCGTCGCCAATAAAATGCTCCTAAAATCTTCTAAAGCACCGTCGGGGTTACTGGAGTCGTTCCCTAGGTCATTACGGATGCTAATATGGATGAATCTAAGAAAATTCAACCCAGACTCCAAGCACCTAAAATATCTATGGGCTAACACACATGAAAAACTGGTAAAGTCGCATAATTCCTATTTCATTGCCATTAAAATAGTCCTAAACCCATTTAAAGTACCTCCGGGGATACTGGAGTCGTTCCCCAGGTCGTTACGAAAGATATTATAGAAAAATCCAAAAAAATTCGACCCGAACCCCCGGTACCTAAAAAATCCTAAGCTAACACATACGAAAAACTGGCAAAATTGTCTAATCCTATTGTGTCGCCAATAAAATACTCCTAAACCCCTCAAAAGCACCATCGGGGATACTGGAGTCGTTCCCTAGGTCGATACAGATTCTACTATTGAAGAATCTTAGAAATTTTAACCCGGAACCCCGGCACCTAAAAAATCCTTGGGCTAACACACGAAAAACTGGCAAAATCGCCTAATTCCTATTTCATTGCCAATACAATACTCCTAAGCCCCTTTAAAGCACCTCTGGGGATACAAGAGTCATTCCCCAGGTCGTTACGGATGTTACTATTGAGAATCCAAGAAATGCTGAACCTGACCGCCGGCACCTAATAAATTCGTGGGCTAACAAACACAAAAAATTGGCAAAATCACCTAATTCCTATTGCGTCGCCAATAAAATGCTCCTAAACCCTTCTAAAGTGCTGCCAGGGCTACTAGAGTCATTCCTTAGGTCGTTACAGACGTTACTATGGAAGAATCCAAGAAAATTCAACCCGTACCTCTAGCACCTAAAATATTTGTGGGCTAACACACAGGAAGAAGTGGCAAAATTGCCTAATTCCTATTTCGTTGCCAATAAAATACTTCTAAACCCTTCTAAAGCGCCATCGGAGCTACTAGAGTCATTCCTTAGGTCGTTGCGGACGCTACTATAGAAGAATGTAAGAAAATTTAACCCGGACCCCCAACACCTAAAAAATCCATGGGCTAACATATACGAAGAACTAGCAAAATTGCCTAATTCCTATTTTGTTGCCAATAAAATGCTCTAAACCCTTCTAAAGCGCCATTGGGGCTACTGGAGTCATTCCTTAGGTTATTACGGACATTACTATAGAACAATCCAAGAAAATTTGACCCAAACCCCCGGCACCTAAAAATCCTATGGGCAAACACATACGAAAAATTGGTAAAATAGCCTAATTCCTATTGCATCGCCAACAAAATGCTTCTTAACCCCTTTAAAGCGCCGCCGGGGCTACTGAAGTCGTTCCCTATGTCAATACGGATGCTACTATGGAAGAATCCAAGAAAAGTTGACCAGGACCCCCGGCATCTAAAAAATCTATGGTTTAACACACGAAAAACAGGGAAAATCGACTAATTTCTATTGCGTCGCCAATTAAATGCTCCTAAACCCCTCTAAAGCATCGTCGGGGCTACTGGAGTCATTTTCTAGGTCGTTACGGACGCTACTATGGAAGAATCCAAGAAAATTCGACCCGGACCATGGCACCTAAAAAATCTGTGGGCTAACACACACGAAAAACTGACAAAATCGCCTAATTCTTATTTTGTAACCAATACAATACTCTAGAACCCCTGTAAATCACCGACAGGGCTACTGGAGTCATTCTCCAGGACATTACGGATGCTACTATGGTAGAATCCAAGAAAATTCTACCCGAACCCTATGGCACCTAAAAAATCTGTGGGCTAATACACACAAAAATTTGGCAAAATCGCCAAATTCCTATTGCGTCACTAATAAAATACTCCTAAACCCCTCTAAAGCACCGCCGGAGCTACTAGATTCCTTCCCTAGGTCAATACGGACGCTACTATGGAAGAATCCAAGAAAATTCGACCCGAATCTCCAACAGCTAAAAATTTTATGGGCTAACACACACAAAAAATTGGCAGAATTGCCTAATTCCTATTTTGTCGCCAATAAAATTCTCCTAAACCCTTTTAAAGCACCACCGGGGCTATTAGGGTCGTTCCGTAGGTCGTTACGGATGCTACTATTAAATAATCCAAGAAAATTCAACCCAAAGCCCCGGCACCTAACAAAACTGTGGGCTAACACACAAAACAAACTAGTAAAATCACCTAATTAGTATTGCATCACCAATAAAATACTACTAAACCCCTCAAAAACGCTGTTGGGGCTACTGAAGTTGTTCCCTAGGTCGTTACGGACGCTACTATAGAAGAATCTAAGAAAAATTCAAACCGAACCTTCAGCACCTAAAAAATCTGTGAGTTAACACACACAAAAACTGGGAAAATCGCCTAATTTCTATTGCATCGCTAATAAAATGCTCATAAACCCCTCAATAGCACCATCGGGGCTACTGGAGTCATTGCCTGGGTCGTTACGAATGCTTCTATTGAAAAATCTAAGAAAATTCGACCCGAATCTCCGGCACCTAAAAAATCTGTGGCCTAACAAAACAAAAAACTGGCAAAATTGCCTAATTCCTATTGCGTCGCCAATAAAATACTCCTAAACCCTTCTAAAGCGCTGTCGGGGCTACTGGAGTCATTCCTGAGGTAGTTACGGACGCTACTATTAAAGAATCAATGAAAATTCGACCCAAACCCCCGGTACCTAAAAAATCTATGGGCTAACACACATGAAAAATTGGCAAAATTGCTTAATTCCTATTTTGTTGCAAATAAAATGCTCCTAAACCCCTCTAAAGCATTGCTGGGGCTACTGGAGTCATTTCCCAAGTCGTTACGGATGCTATATGGAAGAATCCAAGAAAATTTAACCAGTACCTCTAGCACCTAATAAAATCCGTGGGCTAACACACAGGAAGAAGTGGTAAAATTGCCTAATTCCTATTTCGTTGCCAATAAAATACTTCTAAACCCTTCTAAAGCACCGTCAGGGCTACTAGAGTCATTCCTTAGGTCGTTACGGATGTTACTATGGAAGAATCCAAGAAAATTTAAATCGGAGCCCCGGCACCTAAAAAATCCGTGGGCTAACATACACGAAGAACTAGCAAAATTGCTTAATTCCTATTTTATTGCCAATAAAATGCTCTAAACCCTTCTAAAGCGCCATTGGGGCTATTGGAGTCATTCCCTAGGTCATTACGGATGTAACTATGGAACAATCCAATAAAAATTGACCCGGACCCCGACACCTAAAAAATCTGTGGGCAAACACATACGAAAAACTGGCAAAATAGCCTAATTCCTATTGCGTCGCCAACAAAATGCTCCTAAACCCTTTTAAAGCGCCGCTGGGCTACTGGAGTCATTCCCTATGTCAATACGGATGCTACTATGGAAGAATCCAAAAAATATTTGATGGGACCCCCGGCATCTAAAAAATCTATGGTTTAACACACACGAAAAACTGGAAAATCGCCTAATTTCTATTGCATCGCTAATTAAATGCTCCTAAACCCCTTTAAAGCATCGTCGGGGATACTAGAGTCGTTCTCTAGGTCGTTACAGATGCTATTATGGAAAAATCCATGAAAATTCGACCCGAACCACGGCACCTAAAAAATCTGTGGGCTAACACATACGAAAACTGGCAAAATCGCCTAATTCCTATTGCGTCGCCAATAAAATGTTTTGAAATTCTTCTAAAGCACCATCGGGGCTACTGGAGTCCTTCCCTAGGTCGTTATGGATGCTACTATGGAAGAATCTAATAAAATTCAACCCGAACCCCCGGCACCTAAAACATCCGTGGGCTAACACACATGAAAAACTAGCAAAATTGCCTAATTCCTATTTTGTTGCCAATAAAATGCTCTTAAACCCTTCTAAAGCGCCGTCGGGGGTATTAGATTCATTCTCTAGGTTGTTACAGACGCTACTATGAAAGAATCTAAGAAAATTCGACCCAGACCCTCGACACCTAAAAAATTAGTGGGCTAACACACACGAAAAACTGGCAAAATTTCCTAATTCCTATTGTGTCGCCAATAAAATACTCCAAAACCCCTCTAAAGCACCGCAGGGCTACTGTAGTCGTTCCCTAAGTTGTTACGGATGCTACTATAGAAGAATCAAAGAAAATTCGACCCAAACCCCCAGCATCTAAAAAATCCGTGGGCTAACACACACGAAAAACTAGCAAAATCACTTAATTCCCATTTCATTGCCAATAAAATGCTTCTAAGCCCCTCTAAAGCGCTTTTGGGGCTACTAGAGTCGTTTCCCAGGTCGTTACGGATGCTACTATGGAAGAATCTAACAAAATTCAACCCGAACCCCCGACTCCTAAAATATCCATGGGCTATCACACAAAAAAACTAGCAAAATCTCCTAATTCCTATTGCGTCGCCAATAAAATGCTCCTTAACCCCTCTAAAGTGCTGCCTAGGCTATTGGATTCGTTTCCTAGGTCGTTACAGACGCTACTATGGAAGAATCAAAGAAAATTCGACCCATACCCCCGACACCTTAAAAATCTGTGGTCTAACACACACAAAAAACTAGCAAAATCACCTAATTCCTATTTAATAACCAATAAAATGCTCCTAAACCCCTCTAAAGCACCGCTGGGTCTACTGGAGTCGTTCCCCAGGTCTTTACGGATGCTACTATGGAAGAATCTAAGAAAATTCGACCCACACCCCCAGCACCTAAAAAATCTGTGGGCTAACACACACGAAAAACTAACAAAATCGCCTAATTCCTATTGCATCGCCAATAAAATGCTCCTAAACCCTTCTAAAGCATCGCCGGGGCTACAAAAGTCGTTTCCAAGGTCGTTACGAATGCTTTTATGGAAGAATCAAAGAAAATTCAGCCCGAACAATTGGCACCTAAAAAATCTTTGGGCTAACACACACAAAAAACTGGCAAAATTTCCTAATTCCTATTGCGTCGCCAATAAAATACTCCTAAACCCCTAAAAAGCGCCGTCGGGGCTATTGGAGTCGTTCCCTAGGTCGTTACGGATGCTACTATTGAAGTATCTAAGAAAATTCAACCCGGACCCCCGGCACCTAAAAAATATGTGGGCTAACACAGACGAAAAACTCGCAAAATCGTCTAATTTCTATTTCATTGCCAATAAAATAATCTTAAACCCCTCTAAAGAACCTCCGGGGCTACAAAAGTTGTTCCCTAGATCGTTACAGACGCTAATATGGAAGAATCAAACAAAATTCGATCCGTAGGTCATTACGGACGCTACTATTGAAGAATCCAAGAAAATTCAACCCGAACCCACGGCACCAAAAAATCCGTGGGCTAACACATACGAAAACTGGCTAAGTCGCCTAATTCATATTGCATCGCTAATAAAATACTCCTAAACCCTACTAAAGCGCCGCCAGGGCTACTGGAGTCGTTCTCTAGGTCGTTACAGATGCTACAATTAAAGAATCAAAGAAATTTCAACCCGGACCCTCAGCACATAAAAAATCCATAGGCTAACACACAAGAAAAACTGACAAAATTGCCTAATTTCTATTACGTCGCCAATAAAATGCTCCTAAACCCCTCTAAACTCTGCCAGGGATACTAGATTCGTTTCCTAGGTCGTTATGGATACTACTATGGAAGAATCCAAGAATATTCAACCTGGACCCCCGTCACCTAAAAAATCTGTCGGCTAACACACACGAAAAATAGGCAAAATTGCCTAATTCCAATTGCATCGCCAATAAAATGCTCCTAAACCCTTTTAAAGCACCGCCGGGGCTACTAGAGTCGTTCTCTAGGTTGTTACGAATGCTACTATTCAAGAATCCATGAAAATTTGACCTGGACCCTCAACAAATAAAAAAATCTGTGGGCAAACACACACGAAAAACTGAAAAATTGCCTAATTCCTATTGCGTCGCCAATAAAATGCTTCTAATCCCCTCTAAGCACCGCTAGGGATACTGGATTCATTCCCAGGTCGTTATGGAATCTACTATGGAAGAATCCAAGAAAATTCGACCTGTACCCTCGGCACCTAAAAAATCTATGGGCTAACACTCATGAAAAATTGGCAAAATTTCCTAATTCCTATTGCGTCGCTAATAAAATGCTCCTAAACCCCTCTAAAGTGCCTCCGGGGTTACTAGAGACGTTCCCTAGGTCGTTACGGACGCTACTATGGAAGAATCCAAGAAAATACGACCCGGACCCCCGGCACCTAAAAAATATGTAAGCTAACACACACAAAAAACAGGCAAAATTGCCTAATTCCTATTGCATTGCCAATAAAATGCTCCTAAACCCTTCAAAAGCACCGCCCGGGTTACTGGAGTCATTCTCTAGGTCGTTATGGATGCTACTATTGAGGAATCCAAGAAATTTTG
Source organism: Solanum dulcamara (assembly GCF_947179165.1). Classification (NCBI taxonomy): domain Eukaryota; kingdom Viridiplantae; phylum Streptophyta; class Magnoliopsida; order Solanales; family Solanaceae; genus Solanum; species Solanum dulcamara. Next base: position 406,964 of record NC_077237.1, on the reverse strand, counting down.
ACTCGGACCCTCGGCACATAAAAAATCCGTGGGCAAACACATACGAAAAACTGACAAAATTGCCTAATTTCTATTGCGTCGCCAATAAAATTCTTCTAATTCCCTCTAAACACCGTAGTGATACTGTATTCATTCCCCAAGTTGTTATGGACTCTACTATGGAAGAATCCAAGAAAATTAGACCTGGACCCCCGGCACCTAAAAAATCTGTGGGCTAACACACACAAAAAAATGGCGAAATCGCCAAATTCCTATTGCGTCGCCAATAAAATGCTCCTAAACCCTTTTAAAGCACCGTCGGGGCTACTGGATTCGTTCCCTAGGTCGTTCGGATGCTACTATAAAAGAATCTAAGAAAATTCGACCCAGACCCCCGGCACCTAAAAAATCTGTGGGTGAACACACACGAAAAACAGGAAAAATCGCCTAATTCCTATTGCATCGCCAATAAAATGATCCTAAACCCTTCTAAAGCGCCGCCGGGGCTACTATTGTCATTCTCTAGGTCGTTACGGATATTACTATTGAAGAATCTAAGAAATTTCGACTCGGACCCTCGGCACATAAAAAATCCGTAGGCTAACACACACGAAAAATTGACAAAATTGCCTAATTCTTATTTCATTGCCAATAAAATGCTCCTAAACCTCTTTAAACACCGCCAGGGATACTGGATTTGTTCCGCAGGTCAGTATGGACGCTAATACGGAAGAATCCAAGAAAATTTGACCCGGACCCCCGGCACCTAAAATATTTGTGGGCTAACACACACAAACAATTGGCAAAATCGCAAAATTCCTATTGCGTCGCCAATAAAATGCTCCTAAACCCTTTTAAAGCGCCACCGGGGCTACTAGATTCGTTTCCTAGGTCGTTCGGATGCTACTATGGAAGAATCCAAGAAAATTCAACCCGGACCCCCGGCACCTAAAAAATCTATTGGCTAACACACACGAAAAACTGGCAAACTCACCTAATTCTTATTTCATTACCAATAAAATTCTCCTAAACCCCTCTATAGCGCCTCCGGGGTTACTGGAGACGTTTCCTAGGTCGTTACGGATGCTACTATGGAAGAATCTAAGAAAATACGACCCAGACCCCCAGCACCTAAAAAATCTGTGGGATAACACACACGAAAAATAGGCAAAATCGCCTAATTTCTATTGCATCGCCAATAAAATGCTTCTAAACCCTTCTAAAGCACCACCGGGGCTACTGGAGTCGTTCTCTAGGTCGTTACAAATGCTACTATTGAAGAATCCAAGAAGTTTCAACTCGGATCCTCGGCACATAAAAAATTTGTGGCAAACACACATGAAAAATTGGCAAAATTGCCTAATTCCTATTGCATCGCCAATAAAATGCTCCTAAATCCTTCTAAAGTGCCGCTGGGGATACTAGAGTCATTCCCTAGGTCATTACAGATGCTACTATTGAAGAATCCAAGAAAATTCGAACTGAACCTCTAACACCTAAAAATTCTAGGGGCTAACACAAATAAAAAACTGGCAAAATTGTCTAATTCCTATTGCGTCGCCAATAAAATACACCTAAACACCTCAAAAACACCATTGGGGCTACTGTAGTCACTCCCTATGTTTTTACGGATTCTACTATGGAAGAATCCAAGAAAATTCGACCCGGACCCCGAACACCTAAAAAATCCGTGGAGTAACACACAAAAAAAATTAGCAAAATCGCCTAATTCCTATTTCATTGCCAATAAAACGCTCTTAAACCCTTCTAAAGCGCCGCCGGGGTTACTGGAGTCATTCCCTAGGTCATTACAGATGCTACTATTGAAGAATCTGAGAAATTTGGACCCGGACCCTCGGCACATAAAAAATCTATGGGCTAACCACACGAAAAACTGACAAAATTGTCTAATTCCTATTGCATCGCTAATAAAATGCTCCTAAACCCCTCTAAACACCACCAGGGATACTGGATTCGTTCCCCAGGTCGTTATAGACGCTACTACGGAAGAATCTAAGAAAATTTGAACCAGAACCCTGGCACCTAAAAAATCTGCGGGCTAACACACACGAAAAATAGGCAAAATTGCCTAATTGCTATTGCATCACCAATAAAATGTTCCTAAACCCTTTTAAAGTATCGTCGGGGCTACTGGAGTCGTTCCCCTAGTCGTTACAAACCCTAATATGGAAGAATATAAGAAATTTTGACCCATACCCTAGCACCTAAAGAATTCGTGGGCTAACACACACGAAAAACTAGCAAAATCTCCTAATTTCTATTTCGTTGCAAATAAAATGCTCCTAAACCCTCTAAAGCACTGTCGGGGCTACCGGAGTCGTTTCCCTGGTCATTATGAATGTTACTATTGAAGAATCCATTAAAATTCGACCCAAACCACCGGCACCTAAAAAATCCGTGGCTAACACACATGAAAAACTCGCAAAATTACCTAATTTATATTGCATCTCAAACAAAATGCTCCTAAACCCTTAAAAATTCTGTAGGCTAACACATACGAAAAACAGGCAAAATTGCCTAATTCCTATTGCATCACCAATAAAATGCTCCTAAACCCTTTTAAAGCACCGTCGAGGCTACTGGAGTCGTTCCTCTGGTCTTTATGGATGCTACTATAGAAGAATACAAGAAATTTTGACCCGGACCCCCAGCGCTTAAAAAATCTGTGGGCTAACACACATGAAAAACAGGCAAAATCACCTAATTCCTATTGCATCGCCAATAAAATGCTCCTAAACCCTTCTAAAGTGCCGCTGGGGATACTGGACTCATTCCCTAGGTCATTACGGATGCTACTATTGAAGAGTCTGAGAAATTTCGACCAGGACCCTCGGCACATAAAAAATCTGTGGGCTAACACACAAGAAAAACTGACAAAATTGTATAATTCCTATTGCGCCGCCAATAAAATGCTCCTAAACCCCTCTAAACACCGCCAAGGATACTGGATTCATTCCCCAGGTCATTATGGATGCTACTAAGGAAGAATCTAAGAAAACTCGACCCAAACCCCTGTCACCTAAAAAATTTATAGGCTAACACACACGAAAAACAGGCAAAATCGCCTAATTCCTATTGCATCGCCAATAAAATGCTCCTAAACCCTTCTAAAGTGCCGCTGGGGATACTGGACTCATTCCCTAGGTCATTACGGATGCTACTATTGAAGAGTCTGAGAAATTTCGACCAGGACCCTCGGCACATAAAAAATCTGTGGGCTAACACACACAAAAAACTGGCAAAATCGCCAAATTCCTATTGCGTCGCCAATAAAATGCTCCTAAACCCTTTTAAAGCGCCTTTGGGGCTACTAGATTCGTTCCCTAGGTCGTTCAGATGATACTATGGAAGAATCCAAGAAAATTCGACCCAGACCCCCAGCACCTAAAAAATCTGTGAGCTATTAACAAATGAAAAACTGGCAAAATCACCTAATTCCTATTGCGTCACCAATAAAATGCTCCTAAACTCCTATAAAGTGCTTCCGGGGCTACTGGAGTCATTCCTTAAGTCATTATGAATGCTACTATGGAAGAATCCAAGAAACGTTGACACGGACCCTCGGCACCTAAAAAATCTGTGGGCTAACAGACACAAAAAACTGGCAAAATTTCCTAATTCCTATTGTGTCGCCAATAAAATCCTCCTAAACCCCTTTAAAGCGCTGTGGGGGCGACTAGAGTCGTTACCTATGTCGTTACGGACGCTATTATGGAAGAATCCAAGAAAATTCCACCCGAACCCTCGGCACCTAAAAAATCCGTGCGCTAACACACACGAAAAACTAGAAAAATTGCCTAATTTATATTGCGTCGCTAATAAAATACTTTTAAACTCCTCTAAAGCACCGTCGGAGATAAAAGAGTCGTTCCCTAGGTCATTACAGATGCTAAAATGGAAGAATCCAAGAAAATTCGATCCGGACCCTCGGCACCTAAAAAATCTATGGGCTAACATATATGAAAAACTGGCAAAATCACCTAATTTTTATTGCATCGCCAATAAAATGCTCTTAAACCCTTCTAAAGAGCCTCCGGGGTTACTGGAGTTGTTCCACAAGTCGTTACATACGCTACTATAAAATAATCCAAGAAAATTCGACCTGGACCCCAGGCACCTAAAAAATCTGTTGGCTAACACACAAAACAATTTGGCAAAATTGCCTAATTGTTGTTGCATCTCCAATAAAATGCTCCTAAACCCCTCTAATGCATCTCCGGGGCTACTGGAGTCATACCCTAGGTTGTTACATATGCTACTATGTAAGAATCCAAAAATATTCGACCCGTACCTCCGACACTTAAAAAATCTGTGGACTAACACACAAAAAAAATTGGAAAAATTGCCTAATTCCTATTTCATAGCCAATAAAATGCTCCTAAACCTCTCTAAAGCGCCGTCGGGGCTACTGAAGTCATTCTCAGGTCGTTACGAATGCTACCATGGACCTCCGGCATCTAAAAAATTTGTGGGCTAACACACATTAGAAATTGGCAAAATCGCCAAATTCCTATTGCGTCGCCAATAAAATGCTACTAAACCCTTTTAAAGCGCCACCGGGGCTACTAGATTTGTTCCCTAGGCCGTTCGGATGCTACTATGGAAGAATCCACGAAAATTTGACCCGGAGCCCCGGCACCTAAAAATTTTGTGGCTAACACACACGTAAAACTGGCAAAATTACCTAATTCCTATTTCATTGACAATAAAATACTCCTAAACCCCTCTAAAATACCTCCGAAGCTACTAGATTCGTTCCCCAGGTCGTTACGGATGCTACTATGAAAGAATCCAAGAAAATTCGACCCGGGCCCCCGACACCTAAAAAATTAATGGGCTAAACACACGAAAAACAGGCAAAATCGCTTAATTCCTATTGCATCGCCAATAAAATGCTCCTAAACCCTTCTAAAGCGCCGCCGAAGCTACACGAGTCATTCTATAGGTCGTTATAGATGCTACTATTGAAGAATCCAAGAAATTTCGACCCGAACCCTCGGCACATAAAAATCCTTGGGCTAACACACACGAAAAACTAACAAAATTGCCTAATTCTTATTTCATTGCCAATAAAATGCTCCTAAACCTCTATAAACACCACCAGCGATACTGGATTTGTTCCCCAGGTTGTTATGAACGCTACTATGAAAGAATCTTAGAAATTTTGACCCGTAGCCCCAGCACCTAAAAAATCTGTGGGCTAACACACACACAAAACTGGTAAAATCGCCAAATTCCTATTGTGTCGCCAATAAAATGCTCTTAATCCCCTCTAAACACCACCAGGGATACTGGATTCATTCCCAGATCGTAATGGACTCTACTAAAGAAGAATCCAATAAAATTCGACCCAGACCCTTAGCACCTAAAAAATCTTTGGGCTAACACTCACGAAAAACTAGCAAAATTTCCTAATTCCTATTGCGTCAACAATAAATGCTCCCAAACCTCTCTAAAGCACCTCCGGGGTTACTGGAGACGTTCCCTAGGTCGTTACGGACGCTAATATGGAAGAATCCAAGAAAATACGACCCGGAACCCCGGCACCTAAATAATCTGTGGGCTTACACACACGAAAAATAGGCAAAATAGCCTAATTCCTATTGCATTGCCAATAAAATGCTCCTAAACCCTTCTAAAGCACCGTCAAGGCTACTAGAGTCGTTCTCTAGGTCGTTACGGACGCTACTATTGAAGAATCCAAGATATTTCGACCCGGACCCTCAGCACATAAAACATTCGTGGGCAAACACACGAAAAACTGACAAAATTACCTAATTTCTACTGCGTCGCCAATAAAATGCTCCTAATCTCCTCTAAACACCGCCAGGGATACTGGATTCGGTCCCCAGGTCGTTATTGACTCTACTACGAAAGAATCCAAGAAAATTAGACTTAGACCCCCGGCACCTAGAAAATCTGTGGGCTAACACACATAAGAAATTGGCAAAATTACCAAATTCCTATTGCGTCGCCAATAAAATGCTACTAAACTCTTTTAAAGCGCCGTCGAGGCTACTGGATTCGTTCCCTAGGCCGTTCGGATGCTACTATGGAAGAATCCAAGAAAATTCGATCCGGAGCCCCGGCACCTAAAAAATTTGTGGCTAACACACACGTAAAACTGGTAAAATTACCTAATTCCTATTTCATTGCCAATAAAATACTCCTAAACCCCTCTAAAATGCCTCCGAAGCTACTAGATTCGTTCCCCAGGTCGTTACGGATGCTACTATGAAAGAATCCAAGAAAATTCGACCCGGACCTCCGACATCTAAAAAATCAATGGGCTAACACACACGAAAAATAGGCAAAATCGCTTAATTCCTATTGCATCGCCAATAAAATGCTCCTAAACCCTTCTAAAGCACCGTCGGAGCTACTCGAGTTGTTCTATAGGTCATTACGGATGCTACTATTTAAGAATCCAAGAAATTTCGACTCGAACCCTCAGCCCATAAAAAATCCTTAGGCTAACACACACGAAAAACTGACAAAATTGCCTAATTCTTATTTCATTACCAATAAAATGCTCCTAAACCTCTCTAAACACCACCAGCGATACTGGATTTGTTCCCCAGGTTATTATGGATGCTATTACGGAAGAATCTAAGAAATTTCGACCCGGAGCCCCAGCACCTAAAAAATCTGTGGGCTAACACACACACAAATCTGGCAAAATCATGAAATTCCTATTGCATCGCCAATAAAATGCTCCTAAACCCTTTTAAAGCACCACCGGGGCTACTGGATTCGTTCCCTAGGTCGTTCGGATGCTACTATGAAAGAATCCAAGAAAATTCTACTCGGACCCCCGGTACCTAAAACATCTGTGGGCTAACACACACAAAAAATTGGAAAAATCTCCTAATTCCTATTTCATTGTCAATAAAATACTCCTAAACCCCTCTAAAGAGCCTACGAGGTTACCAGAGACGTTGCCTAGGTCGTTACGGACGCTACTATGGAAGAATCCAAAAAAATATGACCCATACCTCCGGCATCTAAAATAGCCTAATTCCTATTTCATCGCCAATAAAATGATCCTAAATCCTTCTAAAGCGCCGCCGGGGCTACTGGATTCGTTCCCTAGGCCATTCGGATGCTACTATGGAAGAATCCAAGAAAATTCGACCCAGCGCCCCGGCACCTAAAAAATTTGTGGCTAACACACACGTAAAACTGGCAAAATTACCTAATTCCTATTTCATTGCCAATAAAATACTTCTAAACCCCTCTAAAATGCCTCCGAAGCTACTAGATTCGTTCCCCAGGCCGTTACGGACGCTACTATGAAAGAATCCAAGAAATTTCGACCCGGACCCTCGGCACATTAAAAATCCGTGGGCTAACACACACGAAAAACTGACAAAATTGTCTAATTCTTATTTCATTGCCAATAAAATGCTCCTAAACTCCTCTAAACACTGCCAGGGATACTAGATTTGTTACCCAAATCGTTATGGACGCTACTACGGAAGAATCCAAGAAATTTTGACTCGGACCCCCGGCACGTAAACAATCTATGGGCTAACACACACGAAAAAAGGCAAAATTGCCTAATTCCTATTGCATCACCAATAAAATGCTCCTAAACCCTTTTAAAGCACCACTGTGGCTACTGGAGTTTTTCCCTAGGTCTTTACGGATGCTACTATGGAAGAATACAAGAAAATTCGACTCGGACCCCCGGCACATAAAGAATTCGTGGGCTAATTTCTATTGCGTCACTAATAAAATGCTCCAAAACCCTCTAAAGCGTCGTCGGGGCAACTGGAGTCGTTCCCTAGGTCGTTAAGTATAATACTATTAAAGAATCCAAGAAAATTAGACCTAGACCCCCGACACCTAAAAAATCTGTGAACTAACACACACGAAAAACTTGCAAAATTGCCTAATTCCTATTTTATTGCCAATAAAATGCTCCTAAACCCCTCTAAAGCACTGCCGGGGCTACTAGAGTCGTTTCCTAAGTCGTTACAAACGATACTATTGAAAAATCCATTAAAATTCGACCTGAACCACCGGCACCTAAAAAATCTGAGGCTAACACACATGAAAAACTCGCAAAATTGCCTAATTCATATTGCGTCTCAAATAAAATTCTCCTAAACCCTTATAAAGCGCCTCTGGGTTACTTGAGTCATTTCCTAGGTCGTTACGGATGCTAATATAGAAGAATCCAAGAAAATTCGACACATACCCCAGGCACATAAAAAATCCATGGGCTAACACAAACAAAAAATAGGCAAAATCGCCTAATTCCTATTGCCTCGTCAATAAAATGCTCTTAAACCCTTATAAAGTGCCGCTGGGGCTATTGGAGTCATTCCCCAAATTATTACGAACGCTACTACAGAAGAATCCAAGAAATTTCAACCCGAACCCCCAGCACCTAAAACATCTGTGGGATAACACATACGAAAAACTGGCAAAATTGCCTAATTCCTATTGCGTCGCCAATAAAATGCTCTTAAACCCTTCTAAAGCACCTCCAGGGTTACTAGAGTCGTACCCTAGGTCGTTACGGATGCTACTATGCATGAATCCAAGAAAATTTGACCCGAACCTCCGGGACCTAAAAAATCCGTGGGCTAACACATACGAAAAACTGGCAAAATCACCTAATTCCTATTGCGTCGTCAATAAAATGCTCCTAAACGCCTATAAAGTGCTTCCGAGGCTACTGGAGTCATTCCTTATATCGTTACGAATGCTACTATTAAAAGAATCCAAGAAAATTAGACACGTACCATCGGCACCTAAAAATTCTGTGCGCTAACAGAGACGAAAAACTGGCAAAATTTCCTAATTTCTATTGTGTTGCCAATAAAATACTCCTAAACCCCTCTAAAGCACCGCGGGGGATACAAGAGTCATTCCCTATGTCGTTACGGACGCTACTATGGAAGAATACTAGAAAATTCGACCCGAACCCTCGGCACCTAAAAAATTCGTGGGCTAATACACACGAAAAACTGGAAAAATTACCTAATTTGTATTGCATCGCTAATAAAATACTTTTAAACCCCTCTAAAGCACCGTCGGAGATACTAGAGTCGTTCCCTAGGTCATTACATACACTACTATAGAAGAATCTAAGAAAGTTCGACTCGGGCCCCTGACACCTAAAAAATCTAGGGGCTAACACAGACGAAAAACTGGCAAAATTGCCTAATTTCTATTGCGTTGCCAATAAAATGCTCCTAAACCCTTCTAAAGCGCCGTTGGGGTTATTGGAGTCGTTTCCCAGGTCGTTACAAACGCTACTATAAAATAATTCAAGAAAATTCGACCTGGACCACCGGCACCTAAAATATTTATTGGCTAACACACCAAAACAATTGGCAAAATTGCCTAATTGTTGTTGCATCTCCAATAAAATCCTCCTAAACCCTTCTAATGCATCTCCAGGGCTACTGGAGTCATACCCTAGGTTGTTACAGACACTACTATGTAAGAACCCAAAATTATTCGACCCGAACCTCCGGGACCTAAGAAATCTGTGGACTAACACACACGAAAAACTAGAAAAAATGCCTAATTCCTATTTCATAGCTAATAAAATGCTCCTAAACCTCTCTAAAGCGCCATCCGGTCTACTAAAGTAGTTCCTAGGTCGTTATGAATGCTACTATGAAAGAATCCATGAAAATTCGACCAAGACCCCCGGCACCTAAAAAATCTGTTGGCTAACACACATGAAAAACTGGCAAAATTGCCTAATTTCTATTGCGTCACCAATAAAATGCTCCTAAACCCTTCTAAAGAGCCATCGGGGCTACTAGGGTCGTTCCCTAGGTCATTACGGATGCTACTACAGAAAAATCCAAGAATATTCGACTCAGACCCCCGGCACCTAAAAAATATATGGGCTAACACACACAAAAAACTAGCAAAATTACCTAATTCCTATTGCGTCGCTAATAAAATGCTCCTAATCTCTTCTAAAGCATCGCCAGGGCTACTGGAGTCATTCCCCTGGTCGTTACAGATGCTACTATAGAAGAATCCAAGAAATTTTGACCTGGACCCCCAACACCTAAAGAATTCATGGGCTAACACACACGAAAAACTGGCAAAATCGCTTAATTCCTATTTCATTGCCAATAAAATGCTCCTAAATTCCTCTAAAGCGCCGTTGGGGCTCCCAAAATCATTCCCCAGGTCATTACGAACGCTAATATTGAAGAATCCATGAATATTGGACCCGGACCACCGGCACCTAAAAATTATGTGGCTAACATATGAAAAACTGGCAAAATTGCCTAATACATATTATGTCGCAAATAAAATGCTCCTAAACCCTTATAAAGCTCTGCCGGGGCTACTAGAGTCGTTCTCTAGGACGTTATGAATGCTACTATAGAAGAATCCAAGAAAATTGACCCGGACCCCAAGCACCTAAAAATTCTAGGGGCTAACACAGACGAAAAACTGGCAAAATTGCCTAATTCCTATTGCGTCACCAATAAAATACTCCTAAACCCCTCAAAAATGCTGTCGGGGCTACTAAAGTCATTCCCTAGGTCGTTACGGATTCTACTATGGAAGAATTCAAGAAACTTCGACCCGGACCCCCGGTACCTAAAATATCTGTGGACTAACACACATAACAAATTGACAAAATAGCCTAATTCCTATTTCATTGCCAATAAAATGCTCCTAAACCCCTCTAAAGTGCCGCTGGGGAAACTGGAGTCGTTACCCTGGTCTTTACAGATGCTATTATGGTAGAATCTGAAAAATTCAACCCGAACCCTTGGCACCTAAAAAATCTATGGGCTAACACACATGTAAAACTGGCAAAATCGCCTAAACCCTATTGCATCACTAATAAAATGCTCCTAAACCCTTCTAAAGCGCCGCCGGGGCTACCAGAGTCATTCCCCTGGTCATTACAGATGCTACTATGGAAGAATCCAAGAAATTTCAACCCAGACCCCCGGCACCTAAAGAATCTGTGGACTAACACACATAAAAAATTAGCAAAATCGCGTAATTCCTATTTCGTTGCCAATAAAATGCTCTTAAACCCCTCTAAAGTGCCGCTGGGGAAATTGGAGTCGTTACCCTGGTCTTTACGGATGCTATTATGGTAGAATCCAAGAAAATTCAACCCGAACCCTTGGCACCTAAAAAATCTGTGGGCTAACACACATGTAAAACTGGCAAAATCGCCTAAACCCTATTGCATCACTAATAAAATGCTCCTAAACCCTTCTAAAGCGCCGCCGAGGTTACCAGAGTCGTTCCCTAGGTCGTTACGAATGCTACTATTGAAGAATCTAAGAAATTTCGACCCAGACCCTCGGCACATAAAAAATCCGTGGGCTAACACACACGAAAAACTTGCAAAATTGTCTAATTTTTATTGCGTCGCCAATAAAATATTCATAAATCCCTATGAACACCGCCAGGGATACTGGATTCGTTCCCCAGGTCGTTACTGATGCTACTATGGAAGAATCTAAGAAAATTTGACCCAGACCCCTGGCACCTAAAAAATCTATGGGCTAACACACACGAAAAACAAGCAAAATCGCCTAATTCCTATTGCATCACCAATAAAATGCTCCTAATCCCTTTTAGAGTGCCGTCGAGGCTAATGGAGTATTTCCTTTGGTCCTTACGGATTCTACTATTGAAGAATACAAGAAATTTTGACCCGGACCCCCGGCACCTAAAGAATCTGTGGGCTAACATACACAAAAAACTGATAAAATTGCCTAATTCCTATTTTGTTGCCAATAAAATACTCCTAAACTCCTCTAAAGCGCCGCTAGGGATATCAGAGTTGTTCTACAGATCGTTAAGAACGCTACAATTCAAAAATCCATGAAAATTAGACCCGGACCACCGGCACCTAAAAAATATGTGGCTAACATACATGAAAAACTGGCAAAATTGCCTAATTCATATTGCATCTCAAATAAAATAGTCCTAAACCCTTATAAAGCTCCACCGGGGCTACTGGAGTCATTCCCTAGGACGTTACGGATGCTACTATGGACGAATTAAAGAAAATTTGACCCGGACCCCAGACACATAAAAAATCTATTGGCTAACACACATGAAAAATAGGCGAAATGGCCTAATTCCTATTGCATCACCAATAAAATGCTCCTATACCCTTTTAAAGCACCGCTGGGGATACTAGATTCATTGCCTAGGTCTTTACAGATGCTACTATAGAAGAATACAAGAAAATTTGACTCGGACCCCAGGCACATAAAATATTCGTGGGCTAACACATACGAAAAATTAATAAAATTGCCTAATTCCTATTGCATCGCCAATAAAATGCTCCTAAACCCTCTAAAGCACCGCCGGGGCTACTGGAGTCGCTCTCTAGGTCATTAAGTACAATATTATTGAAGAATCCAAGAAAATTAGACTTGGACCCCCGACACCTAAAAATCTGTGGGCTAACACACACGAAAAATTGGAAAAATCGCCAAATTCCTATTGCATTGCCAATAAAATGCTCCTAACCCTTCTAAAGCGCCGATAGGGCTACTATAGTCGTTCCCAAGGTCGTTCAGAAGCTACTATGGAAGAATCCAAGAAAATTCAACTCAGACCCCCGGCACCTAAAAAATCCGTGGGCTAACACACACAAAAAACTTGCAAAATCACCTAATTCCTATTTCGTTGCCAATAAAATGCTCCTAAACCCCTCTAAAGCGTCGTCGGGGCTACTAAAGTCATTCCCCAGGTTATTACGAACGCTACTATGGAAGAATCTAAGAAAATTCGACCTAGACCCCCGACACCTAAAAAATCTATGGGCTACCACACACAAATAACTGACAAAATTGCCTAATACCAATTGCGTCGCCAATAAAATACTCTTACTCCTTTGTAAAGTGCCACCGGGGCTACTAGATCATTCCCTAGGTCATTACGGATTCTACTATGGAAGAATACACGAAAATTCGATCCGGACCCCCGGCACCTAAAGAATCTGTGGGCTAACAGACACAAATAACTGGCAAAATTGCCTAATTCCTATTGCGTCACCAATAAAATGCTCCTAAACCCTTCTAAAGCATCGCCGGGGCTACTGGAGTCGTTCTTTAGGTCGTTACGGATGCTACTATAGAAGAATCCAAGAAATTTTGACCCGGACCCCTAGCACCTAAAAAATCTATGGGCTAACACACACGAAAAACTGGCAAAATCGCCTAATTCCTATTTCGTTGCCAATAAAATGCTCTTAAACCCCTATAAAAAGCTGTTTGGGCTACTGGAGTTGTTCTCTAGGTCATTACGAACGCTACTATTGAAGAATCCATGAAACTTTGACCCAAACCCCCGGCAGCTAAAAAATCTATGGCCTAACACACATGAAAAGCTGGTAAAATTGCCTAATTCCTATTGTGTCGTTAATAAAATGCTTCTAAATACTTCTAAAGCACCGCTATGGCTACTAGAGTCATTCCCCTAGTCATTACGGACGCTACTATTGAAGAATATAAGAAATTTCGACTCGGATAGAATCTGTGGGCTAACACACACGAAAAACTGGAAAAATTGCCTAATTCCTATTGCGTCGCCAATAAAATGCTCTTAAACCCCTCTAAAGCACCGCCAGGGCTACTGGATTCGTTCCCTAGATCATAACGTATGATACAATTGAAGAATCCAAGAAAATTAGACCTAAACCCCCAGCACCTAAAAATTCTGTGGGCTAACAAACACGAAAAACTGGCAAAATAGCCTAATTTCTATTACATCGCCAATAATATGCTCCTAAACCCTTCTAAAGCACCGCTGGGACTACAGGGGTCATTCTCTAGGTCATTACGGATGCTACTATAGAAGAATCCAAGAAATTTTGACCTGGACCTCCGTCATCTAAAAAATCTATGGACTAACACACACAAAAAACTGGAAAAATTGCCTAATTCCTATTTCATATCCAATAAAATGCTCCTAAACGCCTCTAAAGCGCCGCCGGGGCTAATGGAGTCGTTCCCCAGGTCGTTACGAATGCTACTATGAAAGAATCCATGAAAATTTGATCAAGACCCCTCCATCTAAAAAATCTGTGGGCTAACACAGACAAAAAACTGACAAAATTCCCTAATTTCTATTGCGTCTCCAACAAAATGCTCCTAAACCCTTCTAAAGAGCCATCGGGGCTACTGAAGTCGTTCCCTAGATCGTTACGGATGCTACTATGGAAGAATACAAGAATATTCGACCTAGACCCCCGACACCTAAAAAATATATGGGCTAACATACACGAAAAACTAGCAAAATCCCCTAATTCCTATTGCGTCGCTAATAAAATGATCCTAATCCCTTCTAAAGAGCCACCGAGACTATTGGAGTCATTACCCTGGTCGTTACAGACGCTAATATGGAAGAATACAAGAAATTTTGACCCAGACCCCAACACCTAAAGAATATGTGGGCTAACACACACGAAACACTGGCAAAATCGCCTAATTCCTATTTCGTTGTCAATAAAATGCTCCTAAACCCCTCTAAAGCACCCCCGAGGCTATCAGAGTCATTCTACAGGTTGTTATGAATGCTACTATGGAAAAATCCAAGAAACTTCGACTAGGACCCCCGACACCTAAAAAATCTGGGGCTAATACACACGAAAAACTAGCAAAATTGCCTAATTCCTATTGCGTCGCCAAAAAATGCTCTTAAACCTTTGTAAAGCACCGCCGGGGCTACTGGATCGTTCCCTAGGTCGTTATGGATTCTAATATGGAAGCATAGATAAAAATTCGACCCGGATCCCCAGCACCTAAAAAATCTGTTGGCCAACACACACGAAAAATTGGCAAAATTGCCTAATTTCTATTGCGTCGCCAATAAAATGCTCCTAAACCCTCTAAAGTGCCGTCGGGGCTATTGGAGTCGTTCCCTAGGTCATTACGGATGCTACTATTGAAGAATCCAAGAAATTTCGACCCAGACCCCCGGCACCTAAACAATCTATGGGCTAACACACACAAAAAACTGGCAGAATCGCGTAATTCCTATTTTGTTGCCAATAAAATACTCCTAAACCCCTCTAAAGCGCCGCTTGGGCTCTGCAGTCGTTCTCTAGGTTGTTACGAACGCTACTATAGAAGAATCCATGAAAATGTGACCCGGACCCTTGGCACCTAAAAAATCTGTAGGCTAACACACACGAAAAACTGGCAAAATCGCCTAATTCCTATTGTATTGTTAATAAAATGCTTCTAAATACTTCTAAAGTGCCACCGGGGTTACTGGAGTCGTTTTCTAGCTCGTTACAGATGCTACTATGAAAGAATCCAAGAAAATTCAACCCGTACCTCCGGCACATAAAAAATCTGTGGGCTAACACACATGAAAAATTGGCAAAATATCTTAATTCCTATTGCGTCGCCAATAAAATGCTCATAAACCCCTCTAAAGTACCGCCAGGGCTACTGGAGTTGTTCCCTAGGTCGTTATGGACTCTAACATGGAAGAATCTAAGAAAATTCAACCCGAACCCTTGGCACCTAAAAAGTCTGTGGGCTAACACACACGAAAAACTGGCAAAATTGCCTAATTTGAATTCCATCGCCAATAAAATACTTCTAAACCCTTCTAAAGCACCATCGGAGATACTAGAGTTATTTCCTAAGTCATTACAGACGCTACTATGGAATAATTTAAGAAAATTCGACCCAGACCTCCAGCACGTAAAATATCTGCGGGCTAACATACATGAAAAACTAGTAAAATCGCCTAATTTCTATTGCATCGCCAATAAAATGCTCCTAAACCCCTTTAAAAAGCCATTTGGGCTACTAGAGTTGTTATTTAGGTCGTTACGAACGCTAAAATGGAAGAATCCATGAAAATTTATTGGCGACCCAGACCCCCGACACCTAAAGAATCTGTGGGCTAACACACATGAAAAACTGGCAAAATTGCCTAATTCCTATTGCGTCGCCAGTAAAATGCTCCTAAACCCCTCTAAAGCACCGCCGGGGCTACTGGAGTTGTTACCTAGGTCATTAAGTACAATATTATTGAATAATCCAAGAAAATTAGACCTGGACCCCTGACACCTAAACAATCTATGGGATAACACACACAAAAAAGTGGAAAAATCGCCAAATTTCTATTGTGTTGCCAATAAAATGCTCCTAACCCCTTCTAAAGCGCCGCTAGGGCTACTGTAGTTGTTCCCAAGGTCGTTTGAATGCTACTATGGAAGAATCTAAGAAAATTCGACCCAGACCCCTGGGACCTAAAACATCTTTGTGCTAACACACACGAAAAACTTGCAAAATCGCCCAATTCCTATTTCGTTGCCAATAAAATGCTCCTAAACCACTTTAAAAAGCCATTTGGGCTACTAGAGTTGTTATTTAGGTCGTTCCGAACGCTAAAATGGAAGAATCCATGAAAATTTGACCCTAACCCCCGGCAGCTAAAAAATCTGTGGGCTAACACACACGAAAAGCTGGTAAAATCGCCTAATTCCTATTATGTCGTTAATAAAATGCTTCTAAATACTTCTAAAGCACCACTATGGCTACTAGAGTCGTTCCCCTTATCGTTAAGGATTCTACTATGGAAGAATACACGAAAATTCGACCCGGACCCCCGGCACCTAAATATTCTGTGGGCTAACACACAAAAAAAATTGGCAAAATTGCCTAATTCTTATTGCGTCGCCAATAAAATGCTCCTAAACCCTTCTAAAGCATCGTCGGGGCTACTGGAATCGTTCGTTAGGTCGTTACAGATGCTACTATAAAAGAATCTAAGAAATTTCGACTCGAACCCCCAACACCTAAAAAATCTATAGGCTAACACACACGAAAAACTGGCAAAATCGCCTAATTCCTATTTCGTTGCTAATAAAATGCTTCGAAACCTTTCTAAAGCACCGCCGGTTCTACTGTAGTTGTTCCCTAGGTCGTTACGGATGCTACTATGCAAGAATCCAAAAATATTCGACCCACACTCCCGGTATCTAAAATATCTGTGGGATAACACACAAGAAAAATTGGTAAAATTGCCTAATTCTTATTTTATTGCAATTAAAATGCTCCTAAACCCCACTAAAGTGCTTCCGGGGCTACTAGAGTCATTATCCAGGTTGTCACGGACGCTACTATGGAAGAATCCAAGAAATTTCGACCCGGACCCCCGGCACCTAAAAAATTTGTGGGCTAACAGAAATGGAAAACTGGCAAAATCGCCTAATTCCTTTAGCGTTGCCAATTAAATGCTCCTAAACCCTCCTAAAGCAACGCCGGGCTATTAGAGTCGTTTCCTAGGTTGTTACGGATGCTACTATGGAAGAATTCAAGAAATTTTGACCCGGATCCCTGATACCGAAACAATCTGTGCGATAACACACACGAAAAACTAGCAAAATTGCCTAATTCCTATTGCGTCGCCAATAAAATACTTCGAAACCCTTCTAAAGCACCGCCGGGGCTACTGGAGTTGTTCTCTAGGTCGTTACGGATGCTACTATGGAATAATCCAAAAATATTCGACCCATACTCCCGGTATCTAAAATATCTGTGCGCTAACACACATGAAAAACTAGCAAAATTGCCTAATTCCTATTTCATTGCCAATAAAATGCCCCTAAACCCCACTAAAATGCGTCTGGGGCTACTAGAGTCGTTCTCCAGGTCGTCACGGATGCTACTATGGAAGAATCCAAGAAATATTCGACCCAGACCCTCAGCACCTAAAAAATCCGTGGGCTAACACAAACGAAAAACTGGCAAAATCGCCTAATTCCTATTGTATTGCAAATAAAATGCTCCTAATCCCCTCTAAATCAACTTCGGGCTACTAGATTTGTTATCCAAGTCATTATGGATGCTACTATTGAAAAATCCAAGAATATTCGGCCCAGACCCCCAGCACCTAAAATATCTATAGGCTAATACACATGAAAAACTGGCAAAATCGCCTAATTTCTATTGCGTTGCCAATAAAATGTTCCTAAACCCTTCTAAGGCGCTGCCGGGGCTACTCGAGTCATTCCCTAGATAATTACGGATACTACTATGGAAGATTCCAAAAACATTCGACCCGGACCCCCGACACTTATAAAATTCGTAGGCTAACACACACGAAAAACTGACAAAATTGCCTAATTCTTATTGCGTCGCCAATAAAATGCTCCTATACCCCTCTAAAGCACCGTCAGGGCTACTGAAATCATTCCCTATGTCTTTATGGACGCTACTATGGAAGAATCCAAGTAAATTCGACCCGGACCCTCGGCACCTAAAAAATCTGTGGGCTAACACACACGACAAACTGGCAAAATCACTTAATTTCTATTGCATTGCCAATAAAATGCTCCTAAACCCTTATAAAGCGCTGCCAGGTCTTGTGAGGTCGTTCCCTAGGTCATTACGGATGCTACTATCAAAGAATCTAAGAAAATTCGACCCGGACCCCCGGCACCTAAACAATCCGTTGGCTAACACACACGAAAAATTGGATAAGTTGCCTAATTCCAATTGCGTTGCCAATAAAATGATCTTAAACCCCTCTAAAGCGCCGTCAGGGCTACTGAAGTCGTTCCCTAGGTTGTTACGGATGATACTATGGAAGAATATAAGAAAATTCGACCCAGAAACCTCGGCACCTAAAAATTTTGTGGGTTAACTCACACGAAAAACTGGCAAAATCGCCTACTTCCTATTTCATTGCCAATAAAATGCTCCTAAACTCCTCTAAAGTGCCACCGGGGCTATTGAAGTCAATCCCCAGGTTGTTACAGATGCTACTTTGGAAGAATCCAAGAAATTTTGACCCGGACCCCTGGCACCTAAAAAATGTGTGAGCTAACACACATGAAAAACTGGCAAAATCGCCTAATTCCTATTGAGTTGCTAATAAAATGCTCTGAAACCCTTCTAAAGTACCGCCGGGGCTACTAGAGTCGTTACCTAGGTCGTTACGGATTCTACTATGGAAGAATCCAAAAAAATTTGACTCGGACTCCTGGCATCTAAAATATTTGTGCGCTAACACACATGAAAAACTGGCAAAATTGCCTAATTCCTATTTTATTGCCAATAAAATGCTCCTAAACCCCTCTAAAGCGTCTCCGAGGCTACTAGAGTCGTTACTCAGTTCGTTACGGATGCTACTATGGAAGAATCCAAGAAAATACGACCCAGAAACCCCGACACCTAAAAATTTTGTGGGTTAACACATACGAAAAACTGGCAAAATCGCCTACTTCCTATTTCATTACCAATAAAATGCTCCTAAACCCCTCTAAAGTGCCACCGGGGCTATTGAAGTCAATCCCTAGGTTATTACAGATGCTACTATGGAAGAATCCAAGAAATTTTGACCCGGACCCCTGACACCTAAAAAATCTGTGGGCTAACACACATGAAAAATTGGCAAAATCGCCTAATTTCTATTGAGTTGCTAATAAAATGCTTTGAAACCCTTCTAAAGCACCGCCGGGGCTACTGGAGTCGTTACCTAGGTCGTTACGGATTCTACTATGGAAGAATCCAAAAAAATTCGACTCGGACTCCTGGCATCTAAAATATCTGTGCGCTCACACACACGAAAAACTGGTAAAATTGCCTAATTCCTATTTTATTGCCAATAAAATGCTCCTAAACCCCTCTAAAGCGTCTCCGAGGCTATTAGAGTCGTTACCCAGGTCGTTACGGACGCTACTATTGAAAAATCCAAGAAAATTCGACCCGGACCCCCGGCACCTAAAAAATCAGTGAGCTAACACACATGAAAAACTGGCAAAATCGCCGAATTCCTATTGCGTTGCCAATAAAATACTCCTAAACCCTTCTAAAGCGCCGCTTGGGCTACTAAAGATGTTTCCTAGGTCTTTACGGATGCTAGTATGGAAGAATCTAAGAAAATTCCACCCGAACCCCCGGCACCTAAAAAATCCGTGGGTTACCACATACGAAAAACTGGCAAAATCATCTAATCTCTATTGCGTCGCCAATAAAATGCTCTTAAGCTCCTCTAAAGTGCCGTCAGGGCTACTAGAGTCGTTCCCTAGGTCGTTATGGATGTTACTATGGAAGAATCCAAGAAAATTCAACCCGGACCCCCAACACCTAAAACATTTGTGGGCTAACATACACGAAAAACTGACAAAATCGCCTAATTCTTATTGCGTCGCCAATAAAATGCTCCTAAACCCTTCTAAAGCACCATCGGGACTACTGGAGTCATTCTCTAGGTCGTTACGGATGCTACTGTGGAAGAATCCAAGAAAATTCAACCTGTACCCCCGGCACCTAAAAAATTTATGGGTTAACACACACGAAAAACTAGCAAAATTGCCTAATTCCTATTGCATTGCCAATAAAATGCTACTAAACCCTTCTAAAGCATCGCCAGGGCTACTGGAGTCATTCCCCATGTCGTTACGGACACTTTTATGGAAAAATCCAAGATAACTCGACCCAGACCCCGACACCTAAAAAATCTGTGGGCTAACACACACGAAAAATTAGCAAAATTGCCTAATTCCTATTGCGTCACCAATAAAATGCTCCTAATCCCTTCTAAAGCACCGTTGGGGCTACTAGAGTCATTCCCTAGGTCCTTACGGATGCTACTATGGAAGTATCCAAGAAAATTTGACCCGTACCCCCAGCACCTAAAAAATCTGTTGGCTAACACACACGAAAAATTGGTAAAATCTCCTAATTCTTATTGCGTCGACAATAAAATGCTTGTAAATCCTTCTAAAGCACCGCCGAGGCTATTAAAGTCGTTCCCTATGTCGTTATGGACGCTACTATGGAAGAATCCAAGAAATTTTCAACCCGAACCCCTGGCACATTAAAAATCCATGGGTTAACACACACGAAACACTGACAAAATTGCCTAATTTCGATTGCTTCACCAATAAAATACTTCTAATCCCTTCTAAAGTGCTGCCGGGGCTACTGGAGTCGTTCCTTAGGTCGTTACGGATGTTACTATGGAATAATCCTAAAACATTCGACACAAAAAATTGACAAAATTGCTTAATTCCTATTTTAATGCTAATAAAATGCTCCTTAACCCTTCTAAAGCGTCGTCGGGGCTACTAGAGTCATTCTCCAGGTCGTTACAGACGCTACTATAAAAGTATCCAAGAAAATTTGACCCGGACCCCCGGCACCTAAAAAATCCATTGGCTAACACACATGAAAAACTGGCAAAATTGCCCAATTCCTATTGCGTTGCTGATAAAATTCTCCTAAACCCCTCTAAAGCGACACCGCGGCTACTAGAGTCGTTACCTAGGTCGTTACGGATGCTACTATGGATGAACCTAAGAAAATTCAACCTAGACCCCGGGCACCTAAAAAATTTGTGGGCTAACACACACGAATAACTGGAAAAATTGCCTAATTTCTATTGCATCGCCAATAAAATGCTCCTAAACCCCTCTAAAGCGCCTCCGGAGCTACTAGAGTCGTCCCCCAGGTCATTACGGATGCTAAAATGGAAGGTTCCAAGAAAATTCGACTTGGACCCCCGACACCTAAAAAATCTGTGGGCTAACACACACGAAAAGTTGGTAAAATTGCCTAATTCCTATTACGTCGCCAATAAAATGCTCCTAAGCCCTTCTAAAGCGCCATCGGGGCTAGTGGAGTCATTACCCAGGTTGTTACAAATACTAGTATGGAAGAATCCAAGAACGTTTGTCCCGGACCCCCGACAACTAAAAAATCTGTGGGCTAACACACACGAAAACTGGCAAAATTGCCTAATTCCTTTAGCGTTGCCAATAAAATGCTCCAAAACCCTCCTAAAGCAACGCTGGGGCTACTGGAGTCGTTTCCTAGGTCGTTATAGATGCTACTATGGAAGTATTCAAGAAAATTCAACCCGGACCCTGGCACCGAAAAAATATGTGGGCTAAGACACACGAAAAACTGGTAAAATTGCGTAATTCCTATTTTATTGCAATTAAAATGCTCCTAAACCCCACTAAAGCTCTTTCGGGGCTACTAGAGTCGTTCTCCAGGTTGTCACGGACGCTACTATGGAAGAATCCCAAAAAATTCAACCCGTACCCCAGCACCTAAAAAATTTGTGGGCTAACAGAAACGGAAAACTGGCAAAATCGCCTAATTCCTTTAGCGTTGCCAATTAAATGCTCCTAAACCCTCCTAAAGCAACGCCGGGCTACTAAAGTAGTTTCCTAGGTCGTTACAGATGCTACTATGGAAGAATTCAAGAAAATTCGACCTAGATCCCTAGTACCGAAACAATCTGTGGGATAACACACACGAAAAACTAGCAAAATTGGCTAATTCTTGTTGCGTCGCCAATAAAATGTTTCGAAACCCTTCTAAAGCACCTCCAGAGCTACTGGAGTTGTTCTCTAGGTCGTTACGGATGCTACTATGAAAGAATCCAAAAATATTCGACCCGGACTCACGGTATCTAAAATATCTGTGGGCTAACACACACGAAAAACTAGCAAAATTGCCTAATTCCTATTTATTTGTCAATAAAATTCCCCTAAACCCCACTAAAATGTGTCCAGGGCTACTAGAGTCGTTCTCCAGGTCGTCACGGACGCTACTATGCAAGAATCCAAGAAAATCCGATCCATACCCTCGGCACCTAAAAAATCTGTGGGCCAACACAAACGAAAAATTGGCAAAATTGCCTAATTCTTATTGCATTGCAATTAAAATGCTCCTAAACCCCTCTAAAGCGTCGTCGGGGCTACTAAAGTGGTTTCGTAGTTCGTTACGGATGCTACTATGGAAGAATCCATAAAAATTCAACCCGAAACCGCGGCACCTAAAAAATTTGTGGGCTAACGCATACGAAAAATTGGCAAAATTTCCTAATTCCTATTGTGTCGCTAATAAAATTCTCCTAAACCCTTTTAAAGCGTCGCCGGGGCTACTAGAGTCATTTGTTAGGTCGCTACAGACGCTACTACAGAAGAATCCAAGAAAATTCGACCCATACCCCCGGCACCTAAAACATCCGTGGGTTAACACGCACGAAAAACTGGCAAAATCGCCTAATTCCTATTGTATTGCAAATAAAATGCTCCTAAGCCCCTCTAAATCAACTTCGGGCTACTAGATTTGTTATCCAAGTCATTATGGATGCTACTATTGAAAAATCCAAGAATATTCGGCCCGGACCCCCGGCACCTAAAATATCTATAGGCTAATACACATGAAAAACTGGCAAAATCGCCTAATTTCTATTGCGTCGCCAATAAAATGTTCCTAAATCCTTATAAGGCGCTGCCGGGGCTACTTGAGTCATTCCCTAGATCATTACGGATACTACTATAGAAGATTCCAAAAAAATTCGACCCAGACCCCCGACACTTATAAAATTCGTAGGCTAACACACATGAAAAACTGACAAAATTGCCTAATTCTTATTGCATCGCCAATAAAATGCTCATATACCCCTCTAAAGCACCGTCAGGGCTACTGAAATCATTCCCTAGGTATTTATAGATGCTACTATGGAAGAATCCAAGTAATTCGACTCGGACCATCGGCACCTAAAAAATCCGTTGGCTAACACACACGACAAACTGGCAAAATCACTTAATTTCTATTGCATCGCCAATAAAATGCTCCTAAACCCTTATAAAGTGCTGCCGGGTCTTGTGAGGTCGTTTCCTAGGTCATTACGGATGCTACTATCAAAGAATCAAATAAAATTAGACCCGGACCCCCAGCACCTAAAAAATCCATGGGCTAACACACACGAACAATTGGCCAAGTTGCCTAATTCCTATTGCGTTGCTAATAAAATGCTCTTAAACCCCACTAAAGCGCTGTCAGGGCTACTGAAGTCGTTCCCTAGGTCGTTACGGATGCTTCTATGGAAGAATCCAAGAAAATTCGACCCAAAAACCCCCGCACCTAAAAAGTTTGTGGGTTAACACAAACGAAAAACTGGCAAAATTGCCTACTTTCTATTTCATTGCTAATAAAATGCTACTAAACCCCTCTAAAGTGCCACCGGGGCTATTGAAGTCAATCCCCAGGTTATTACGGATGCTACTATGAAATAATCCAAGAAATTTCGACCCAGATCCTGGCACCTAAAAAATCTGTGGGCTAACACACATGAAAAACTGGCAAAATTGCCTAATTCCTATTGAGTTGCTAATAAAATGCTCTGAAACCCTTCTAAAGCACCGCCGGGGCTACTGGAGTGGTTCCCTAGGTCGTTACGGATTCTACTATGGAAGAATCCAATAAAATTCGACTCGTACTCCCGGCATCTAAAATATCTGTGCGCTAACACACACGAAAAACTGGTAAAATTGCCTAATTCCTATTTTATTGCCAATAAAATGCTCCTAAACTCCTCTAAAGCATCTCCGAGGCTACTAGAGTCGTTACCCAGGTCGTTACGGACACTACTATGGAATAATCCAAGAAAATTCGACCCGGACACTCGTCACCTAAAAAATCAGTGGGCTAACACACATGAAAAACTGGCAAAATCGCCTAATTCCTATTGCGTTGCCAATAAAATACTCCTAAACCCTTCTAAAGCGCCGCTTGGGCTACTAAAGATGTTTCCTAGGTCTTTCCGGATGCTACTATTGAAGAAACTAAGAAAATTTCACCCGAACCCCCGGCACCTAAAAAATCCGTGGGTTACCACATACGAAAAACTGGCAAAATCATCTAATCTCTATTGCGTCGCCAATAAAATGCTCTTAAGCCCCTCTAAAGTGCCGTCAGGGCTACTAGAGTTGTTCCCTAGGTCGTTATACATGTTACTATGGAAGAATCCAAGAAACTTTAACCCGGACCTCCAGCACCTAAAAAATTTGTGGGCTAACATACACGAAAAACTGACAAAATCGCCTAATTCTTATTGCGTCGCCAATAAAATGCTCCTAAACCCTTCTAAAGCACCATCGGGGCTACTGGAGTCATTCCCTAGGTCGTTACGGATTCTACTGTAGAAGAATCCAAGAAATTTCAACCCGTACCCCCGGCACCTAAAAAATCTGTGGGTTAACACACACGAAAAACTAGCAAAATTGCCTAATTCCTATTGCATTGCCAATAAAATGCTACTAACCCCTTCTAAAGCACCGCCAGGGCTACTGGAGTCATTCCCCATGTCATTACGGACACTGCTATGGAAGAATCCAAGATAACTCGACCCGGACCCCGACACCTAAATAATCTGTGGGCTAACACACACGAAAAATTAACAAAATTGCCTAATTCCTATTGCGTCACCAATAAAATGCTCCTAATCCCTTCTAAAGCACCGTCGGGGCTACTAGAGTCATTCCCTAGGTCCTTACGAACGCTACTATGGAAGTATCCAAGAAAATTTGACCCGTACCCCCAGCACCTAAAAATTCTGTGGGCTAACACACACGAAAAATTGGCAAAATCTCCTAATTCTTATGGCGTCGACAATAAAATGCTTGTAAATCCTTCTAAAGCACCGCCGAGGCTATTAAAGTCGTTCCTTATGTCGTTATGGACGCTACTATGGAAGAATCCAAGAAATTTTCAACCCGAACCCCCGGCACATTAAAAATCTGTGGGTTAACACACACAAAACACTGACAAAATCACCTAATTTTGATTGCGTCGCCAATAAAATGCTTCTAATCCCTTCTAAAGTGCTGTCGGGGCTACTGGAGTCGTTCCCTAGGTCGTTACGGATGTTACTATGGAATAATCCTAAAACATTTGACACAAAAAACTGACAAAATTGCTTAATTCCTATTTTAATGCCAATAAAATGCTCCTTAACCCTTCTAAAGCGTCGCCGGGGCTACTAGAGTCATTCCCCAGGTCGTTACGGACGCTACTATAAAAGTATCCAAAAAAATTTGACTCGGACCCCCGACACCTAAAAAATCCATTGGCTAACACACACGAAAAATTGGCAAAATCGTCTAATTCCTATTGCGTTGCCGATAAAATTCTCCTAAACCCCTCTAAAGCGACACCGCGGCTACTGGAGTCGTTACCTAGGTCGTTACGGATGCTACTATGGATGAACCTAAGAAAATTCGACCCAGACCCCGGGCACCTAAAAAATTTGTGGGCTAACACACACGAATAATTGGAAAAATTGCCTAATTTCTATTGCGTCGCCAATAAAATGCTCCTAAACCCCTCTAAAGCACCTCCGGAGCAAATAGAGTCGTTCCTCAGGTCATTACGGATGCTAAAATGGAAGGTTCCAAGAAAATTCGACTTGGACCCCCGACACCTAAAAAATCTGTGGGCTAACACACACGAAAAGTTGGCAAAATTGCCTAATTCCTATTACGTCGCCAATAAAATGCTCCTAAACCCTTCTAAAGCGCCGCCGGGGCTAGTGGAGTCATTACCCAGGTTGTTACGGACACTACTATGGAAGAATCCAAGAAAATTCGTCCCGGACCCCCAACACCTAAAAAATCTGTGGGCTAACACACACGAAAACTGGCAAAATTGCCTATTTCCTTTAGCGTTGCCAATAAAATGCTCCTAAACCCTCTTAAAGCAACGCCGAGGCTACTAGAGTCGTTTACTAGGTCTTTATGGATGCTACTATGGAAGTATTCAAGAAAATTCAACTCGGACCCCTGACACCGAAAAAATCTGTGGGCTAACACACATGAAAAATTGCAAAATCGCCTAATTCATATTTCGTTGCCAATAAAATGCTCCAAAACCCCTATAAAAAGTTGTTTGGGCTACTGGAGTTGTTCTCTAGGTCATTACGAACGCTACTATGGAATAATCCATGATACTTTGACCCGAACCCCTGGCAGCTAAAAAAATCTATGGGCCAACACACACGAAAAGCTGGTAAAATCGCCTAATTCCTATTATGTCGTTAATAAAATGCTTCTAAATACTTCTAAAGCACCGCTATGGCTACTAGAGTCGTTCCCCTGGTCGTTACGGATGCTACTACTGAAAAATCCAAGAAATTTTGACCCGAACCCCCGGCACCTAAAGAATCTGTGGGCTAACACACACGAAAAACTAGCAAAATTACCTAATTCCTATTGCGTCGCCAATAAAATGCTCCTAAACCCCTCTAAAGCACCGCCAGGGCTACTGAAGTCGTTCACTAGATCGTAATGTATGATACAATTGAAGAATCAAAGAAAATTAGACCAGGATCCCCAGCACCTAAAAAATCTGTGGGCTAACAAAAATGAAAAACTGGCAAAATAGCCTAATTTCTATTGCGTCGCCAATAATATGCTCCTAAACCCTTCTAAAGCACCGCCGGGGCTACAGAGGTCATTCCCTAGGTCGTTACGGACGCTACTATTAAAAAACCCAAGAAATTTCGACCCGAACCTCCGTCATCTAAAAATTCTGTGGACTAACACACACAAAAAACTGGAAAAATTGCTTAATTCCTATTTCATATCCAATAAAATGCTCCTAAATCCCTCTAAAATGCCGTCGGGGCTAATGAAGTCATTCCACAGGTCGTTATGAATGCTACTATGAAATAATCCATGAAAGTTTGACCAAGACCCCCGCACCTAAAAAATCTGTGGGCTAACACACAAAAAATTGGAAAAACTGGTAAAATCACCTAATTCCTATTTCGTTGTCAATAAAATGCTCCTAAACCCCTCTAAACCGCTGTTAGGGCTATCGGGGTCGTTCCCCAGGTCGTTACAAATGATACTATTAAAGAATCCATGAAAATTCGACCCAGACCACCGGCACCTAAAAAATATATGGCTAACACACATGAAAAACTGGCAAAATTGCCTAATTCATATTGCGTCGCAAATAAAATGCTCCTAAACCCTTATAAAGCCCCGCCGGGGCTACTGGAGTCATTTTCTAGGACGTTACGGATGCTACTATAGAATAATCCAAGAAAGTTCGACTCAGGCCCCTGGCACCTAAAAAATCTAGGGGCTAACACAGACGAAAAACTAGCAAAATTGCCTAATTTCTATTGCGTCGCCAAGAAAATACTCCTAAACCCCTCAAAAATGTTGTTGGGGATACTGGAGTCGTTCCCTAGGTCATTACAGATTCTACTATGGAAGAATCCAAGAAATTTTGACCCGGACCCCCGGCAACTAAAAAATCTATGGACTAACACACACAAAAAATTAGCAAAATTGCCTAATTCCCATTTCGTTGCCAATAAAATACTCCTAAACCCCTCTAAAGAACTACCGGGGCAACTGAGTCATTAACATTGTCGTTACGGATGATATTATGGTAGAATTCAAGAAAATTCAATCCGAATCCCGAGCACCTAAAAAATCCGTGGGCTAACACATATATAAAATTGGCAAAATTACCTAATTCCTATTTCGTCATCAATAAAATGTTCCTAAACTCTTCTAAAGTCACGCTGGGGCTACTAGAGTCGTTCCCCTGGTCGTTACGGATGCTACTATGGAAGAATACAAGATATTTTGACTTGGACCCCCGGCACCTAAAGAATCTGTGGGCTAACACACATGAAAAACAGGTAAAATCACCTAATTCCTATTGCATCACCAATAAAATGCTCCTAAACACTTTTAAAGCACCGCTGGGGCTACTAGAGTCATTCCCTAGGTCTTTATGGATGCTATTATGGAAGAATATAAGAAAATTCGACCCGAACCTCCGGCACATAAACAATTTGTGGGCTAACACACACGAAAAACTGATAAAATTGTATAATTCCTATTGTGTCGCCAATAAAATGCTCCTAAACCCTCTAAAGCGCCGCCGGGGCTACAGCAGTCGTTCCCTAGGTCGTTAAGAACAATACTATTAAAGAATCCAAGAAAATTAGACCCGGACCCGCAGCACCTAAAAATCAGTAGGCTAGCACATACGAAAAACTTGCAAAATTGCCTAATTCCAATTTTGTTGCCAATAAAATGCTCCTAAACCCCTCTAAACTGGCGTCGGGGCTACTGAAGTCGTTACCCAGGTTGTTACAAACTCTACTATGGAAAAATCCAAGAAAATTCGACCCAGACCCCCGACACCTAAAAAATCAGTGGGCTAAAACACGAAAAACTGGCAAAATCGCCTAATTCTTATTTCATTGCCAATAAAATGCTCCTAAACCCCTCTAAAGCGCCTCTGGGGCTACTAGAGTCATTCCCCAGGTTGTTACGGATGCTACTATGGAAGAATCCAAGAAATTTCGATCCGGACCCCCGGCACCTAAAAAATATGTGGGCTAACACACACGAAAAATTGGCAAAATTGCTTAATTCCTATTGCGTTGCCAATAAAATACTCCTAAACCCTTCTATAGCGCCGCCAGGGCTACTGGAATCGTTCCCTAGGTCGTTATGGTCTCTACTATGGAAGAATCCAAAAAACTCGACCCATACCCCCGGCACCTAAACAATCTATGGGCTAACACACACGAAAAACTGGCAGAATCACCTAATTCCTATTTCGTTGCCAATAAAATACTCCTAAACCCCTCTAAAGAGCTTCCTGGGCTCTGCAGTCATTATCTAGGTTGTTACGAACGCTATTATGGAAGAATCCATGAAAATGTGACCTGGACCCCCTCACCTGAAAAATCTGTGGCTAACAAACACGAAAAACTGGCAAAATTGCCTAATTCCTATTGTATTGTTAGTAAAATGCTTCTAAACACTTCTAAAGCGCCACCGGGGTTACTAAAGTCGTTATCTAGGTCGTTACGGATGCTACTATAAAAAAATCCAAGAAAATTCAACCTGTACCTCCGGCACATAAAAACTCTGTGGGCTAACACACATGAAAAATTGGCAAAATATCCTAATTACTATTGTGTCGCCAATAAAATGCTCATAAACCCCTCTAAAGCGCCGCTACTATGCAAGAATCCAATAAAACCCGACCCGGACCCCCGACACCCAAAAAATCTGAAGGCTAACATACACGAAAAACTGGTAAAATCGCCTAATTCCTATTGCGTCGCTAATAAAATGCTCCTAAACCCTTCTAAAGTGCCGTGTGGGATACTGGAGTCGTTCCCCTGGTCGTTACGGACGCTACTATGGGTGAATCTAAGAAATTTTGACGCAGACCCCCGGCACCTAAAAAATCTATGGGCTAACAAACACAAAAAACTGGGAAAATCGCCTAATTCCTATTGCATCGCCAATAAAATGCTCCTAAACCCTTCTAAAGCGACGTCGGGGATATTGGAGTCATTCCCTAGGTCATTCCAGATGCTACTATTGAAGAATCCAAGAAATTTTGACCCGGACCCTCAGCACATAAAAAATCTATGGGCAAACACACACGAAAAACTGACAAAATTGTCTAATTCCTATTGCGTCGCCAATAAAATGCTCCTAAACCCCTCTAAACACCGCCAGGGATACTGGATTCGTTTCCTAAGTCTTTATGGATGCTACTATAGAAGAATCTAAGAAAATTCGATCCAGACCCCTGGCACCTAAAAAATCTGTGGGCTAACACACATGAAAAATAGGCAAAATAGCCTAATTCCTATTGCATCATCAATAAAATGCTCTTAAACCCTTTTAAAGTGTCGTCGGGGCTACTGGAGTCGTTCCCCTGGTCGTTACAGACGCTACTATGGAAGAATACAAGAATTTTTTACCCGGACCCCCGGCACCTAAAGAATCTGTGGGCTAACACACACGAAAAACTGGCAAAATCACCTAATTCCTATTTCGTTGCAAATAAAATGCTCCTAAAACCCTCTAAAGCTCTAGCGGGGCAACCGGAGTCGTTCCCTAGGTCAGTACAAACGCTAATATTGAAGAATCCATGAAAATTCGGCCCAAACCACCGGCACCTAAAAAATCAGTGGCTAATACATATGGAAAACTAGCAAAATTGCCTAATTCATATTGCGTCTCAAATAAAATGCTCCTAAACCCTTATAAAGCTCCGCCGTGGCTACTGGAGTTGTTTGCTAGGACGTTACGGATGCTACTATTGAAGAATCCAAGAAAATTCGACCTAGACCTCCGTCACCTAAAAAATCTGTGGGCTAACACATACGAAAAACAGGCAATATCGCCTAATTCCTATTGCATCACCAATAAAATGCTCCTAAAGCCTTTTAAAGCACTGTCAGGGCTACTGGAGTCGTTCTCCTGGTCGTTACGGATGCTACTATGGAAGAATAAAAGAAATTTTAACCTGGACCCCTGGCACCTAAAGAATCTGTGGGCTAACACACACGAAAAACTGGCAAAATTGCCTAATTCCTATTTCGTTGTAAATAAAATGCTCCTAAACCCCTATAAAGCACCACCGAGGCTACCAGAGTCGTTCCCCAGATCGTTACGAACGCTATTATTGAATAATCCATGAAATTCGCCCCAAACCACCGGCACCTAAAAAATCTGTGGCTAACACACATGAAAAATTTAAAAAATTGCCTAATTCATATTATGTCTCAAATAAAATGCTCCTAAACCCTTATAAAGCTCCGCCGAGACTACTAGAGTTGTTCCCTAGGACGTTACGGACGCTACTACGGAAGAATCCAAGAAAATTTGACCCAGACCCCCAGCACCTAAAAAATCTGTGGGCAATACACATGAAAAATAGGTAAAATCGCCTAATTTCTATTTCATCCCCAATAAAATGCTCCTAAACCCTTTTAAAGCATCGTCGGGGCTACTGGATTCATTCCCCTGGTCGTTACGGATGCTACTATGGAAGAATACAAGAAATTTTGACCCGGAACCCTGGCATCTAAAGAATCCGTGGGCTAACACACACGAAATACTGGCAAAATCGCCTAATTCTAATTTCGTTGCCAATAAAATGCTTCTAAACACCTCTAAAGCGCCGCCTGGGCTATTGGAGTCATTCTCTAGGTCATTACAAATGCAACCATGGAAGAATCCATGAAAATTTGTCTTAAACCCCCGGAACCTCAAAATTCTGTGAGCTAACATACACGAAAAACTGGCAAAATCACCTAATTCCTATTGTGTCGTTAATAAAATGTTTCTAAACACTTCTAAAATACTATCGGGGTTACTGGAGTCGTTCCCTAGGTCGTTACGGATTCTATTATGGAAGAATCCAAGAAATTTCGAACCGTACCCCGGCATATAAAAAATCCATGGGCTAACACAAATAAAAAACTGGCAAAATCGCCTAATTCCTATTGCGTTGCCAATAAAATGCTCTTAAACCCTTGTAAAGCGCCGCTGGGGCTACTGGAGTCGTTCCCTAGATTGTTACGAATGCTACTATGGAAAAATCCAACAAATTCAACCCGAACCCCCAGCACCTAAAAAATCTGTGGGCTAACAAACACAAAAAACTGGCAAAATTGTCAAATTCCTATTACGTCGCCAATAAAATGCTCCTAAACCCTTTTAAATCGCCTCTGGGGATACTGGATTCATTCCCTAGGTCGTTCGGATGATACTATGGAAGAATCCAAGAAAATTCAACCCGGACCCCCGCACCTAAAAATTCTGTGAGCTATTAACAAATGAAAAACTGGCAAAATCACCTAATTCCTATTGCGTCACCAATAAAATACTCCTAAACTCCTATAAAGTGCTTCCGGGGCTACTAGAGTCATTCCTTATGTCATTACGAATGCTACTATGGAAGAATCCAAAAAATTTGACACGGGCCCTCGACACCTAAAAAATTTGTGGGCTAACAGACACAAAAAACTAGCAAAATTTCCTAATTCCTATTGTGTCACCAATAAAATCCTCCTAAACCCCTCTAAAGCGCCGTGGGGGCTACTAGAGTCGTTCCCTATGTCGTTACAGATGCTACTATGGAAGAATCCAAGAAACTTCGACCCGAACCCTCGGCACCTAAAAAATCTGTGGGCCGTTGCTAATAAAATACTTATAAACCCCTCTAAAGCGCCGCCGGGGCTACTGGAGTCGTTTCCCAGGTCGTTACGAACGCTAATATGTAAGAATTTAAGAAAATTCGACCCGGACCCCCGGCACCTAAAAAATCTGTGGGCTAACATACATGAAAAACTGGCAAAATCACCTAATTTTTATTGCATCACTAATAAAATGCTCCTAAACCCTTCTAAAGCGCCACCGGGATTACTAGAGTCGTTCCACAGGTCGTTACAGATGCTACTATAAAATAATCCAAGAAAATTCGACCCGTACCCCCGGCGCCTAAAAAATCTATAGGCTAACACACACGAAAAATAGGCAAAATCGTTTAGTTCCTATTGCATCGCCAATAAAAATGCTCTTAAACCCTTCTAAAGTGCTGCCAGGGCTACTTTAGTTCCTATTGCATCGCCAATAAAAATGCTCTTAAACCCTTCTAAAGCGCTGCCAGGGCTACTGGAGTCATTCTCTAGGTTGTTACAGATGCTACTATTGAAGAATCCAAGAAAATTCGACTTGGACCCTCGGCACATAAAAAATCTGTGGGAAAACACATACGAAAAACTGACAAAATTTCCTAATTTCTATTGCGTCGCCAATAAAATGCTCCTAATCCCCTCTAAACACCGTCAGGGATAATGGATTCATTCCCCAGGTCGTTATGGACTCTACTACGGAAGAATCCAAGAAAATTAGACCTGGACCCCCGGCACCTAATTCCTATTGTGTTGTTAATAAAATGCTTCTAAACACTTCTAAAGCGCTACCGGGGCTATTGGAGTCGTTCTCTAGGTCCTTACGGATGCTATTATGAAAGAATCCAAGAAACTTCAACCCGTACCTCTGGCACATAAAAAATTTGTGGGCTAACACACATGAAAATTGGCAAATAATCCTAATTCCTATTGCGTCGCTAATAAAATGCTCATAAACCCCTCTAAAGCGCCACCAGGGCTACTGGAGTTGTTCCCTAGGTCGTTACGGACTCTACTATAGAAGAATCTAAGAAATTTCGACCCGATCCCTCGGCACCTAAAAAATCTGTGGGCTAACACGCACGAAAAACTGGCAAAATTACCTAATTTATATAGCATCGCTAATAAAATACTTCTAAACCCTTCTCTAGGTCGTTACAGATGCTACTATTAAATAATCCAAGAAAATTCGACTTGGACCCTCGGCACATAAAAAATCTGTGGGCAAACACATACGAAAAACTGACAAAATCTCCTAATTTCTATTGCATCGCTAATAAAATATTCCTAAACCCTTCTAAAGCGCCGCCGGGGCTACTGGAGTCATTCTCTAGGTCATTACGGACGCTACTATTGAAGAATCCAAGAAATTTTTACTCGGACCCTCGGCACATAAAAAATCCGTTGGCTAACAAACACGAAAAACTAACAAAATTGCCTAATTTCTATTGTGTCGCCAATAAAATACTCCTAATCCTCTCTAAACACCGCCAGGGATACTGGATTCGTTCCAAAGGTCATTATGGACTCTACTACGGAAGAATCCAAGAATATTAGACCTAGACTCCTGGCACCTAAAAAATCTTTGGGCTAACACACAAAAAAACCAAGCAAAATTGCCAAATTTCTATTGCGTCGCCAATAAAATGCTACAAATCCTTTTAAAGCGCCGCCGGGGCTATTGGATTCTTTCCCTAGGTCATTCAGATGCTACTATAGAAGAATCCATGAAAATTCGACCCGGACCCCCGGCACCTAAAAAATCTGTAGGCTAACACACACGAAAAATTGGCAAAATCACCTAATTCCAATTTCATTGCCAATAAAATGCTCCTAAACCCTTTTAAAGCGCCGTCGGGGCTACTAGATTTATTACTCAGGTCGTTACGGACGCTACTATGAAAGAATCCAAGAAGATTCGATCTGGAACCTCGGCACCTAAAAAATCTGTGGGCTAACACATACGAAAAACTGACAAAATCGCCCAATTCCTATTGCTTCGCCAATAAAATGCTCATAAACCCGTATAAATCGCCGCCAGGGCTACTGAATTCGTTCCATAGGTCATTTGGATGCTAATATGGAAAAATTTAAGAAAATTCGACTCGGACCCCCGACAACTAAAAAATCTATGGGCTAACACACACGAAAAACAGGCAAAATCTCCTAATTCCTATTGCATCGCTAATAAAATGCTCTTAAACCCTTTCAAAGCGCCGCTGGGGCTACTAGAGTCGATCTCTAGGTCGTTACAGATGCTACTATTGAAGAATCCAAGAAATTTTGACTCGTACCCTCGGCACATAAAATATCTGTGGGAAAACACATACGAAAAACTAACAAAATTGCCTAATTTCTATTGCGTCGCCAATAAAATACTCCTAATCCCCTCTAAACACCGCCAGGGATACTGGATTCGTTTCCCAGGTCGTTATGGACTCTACTACAAAATAATCCAAGAAAATTAGACCTAGACCCCTGGCACCTAAAAAATCTGTGGGTTAACAAACACAAAAAATTAGCAAAATCGCCAAATTCCTTTTAAAGCGCAGCCGGGGCTACTGGAGTCGTTCCCTAGGTCGTTCGGATGCTACTATGGAAATATCCAAGAAAATTCGACCCGAAGCCCCGGCACCTAAAATATTTGTGGGCTAACACACACGAAAAATTTGCAAAATCACCTAATTCCTACTTCATTGCCAATAAAATGCACCTAAACCCCTCTAAAGCGCCTCCGAAGCTACTAGATTCGTTCCCCGGGTCATTACGGATGCTACTATGAAAGAATCCAAGAAACTTCGACCCAGACTCCCGGCACCTAAAAAATCTATAGGCTAACACACACAAAAAAGAGG
Organism: Solanum dulcamara; assembly: GCF_947179165.1. NCBI lineage: Eukaryota > Viridiplantae > Streptophyta > Magnoliopsida > Solanales > Solanaceae > Solanum > Solanum dulcamara. Next base: position 371,340 of record NC_077237.1, on the reverse strand, counting down.
CAACATCGCCTAATTCCTATTGCAACGCCAATAAAATGCTCCTAAACCCTTCTAAAGCACTGCCGGAGCTACTGGAGTTGTTCTATAGGTCGTTACGGACGCTACTATTGAAGAATCCATGAAATTTCGACCCGAACCCTCGGCAGATAAAAAATCCTTAGGCTAACACAAATGAAAAACTGACAAAATTGCCTAATTCTTATTTCATTGCATATAAAATGCTCCTAAACCTCTCTAAACACCACCAGGGATACTGGATTTGTTCCCCAAGTTGTTATGGACGCTACTACAGAAGAATCCAAGAAAATTCGACCTGGAGCCCCAGCACCTAAAAAATCTGTGGGCTAACACACACACAAAACTGGTAAAATCTCCAAATTCCTATTGCGTCGCCAATAAAATGCTCCTAATCCCCTGTAAACACCACTAGGGATACTGGATTCATTCCCAGATCGTAATGGACTCTACTATGGAAGAATCCAAGAAAATTCGACCCGGACCCTCAGCACATAAAAAATCTATGGGCAAACACACACGAAAAACTGACAAAATTGTCTAATTCCTATTGCGTCGCCAATAAAATGCTCCTAAACCCCTCTAAACACCGCCAGGGATACTGGATTCGTTCCCCAAGTCTTTATGGATGCTACTATAGAAGAATCTAAGAAAATTCGATCCAGACCCCTGGCACCTAAAAAATCTGTGGGCTAACACACATGAAAAATAGGCAAAATCGCCTAATTCCTATTGCATTGCCAATAAAATGCTCCTAAACCCTTCTAAAGCGTCGTCAAGGCTACTAGAGTCATTCTCTAGGTCCTTACGGACGCTACTATTGAAGAATCCAAGAAATTTTGACTCGTACCCTTGTCCCATAAAAAATTCGTGGGCAAACACACACGAAAAACTAATAAAATTGCATAATTTCTATTGCGTCGCCAATAAAATGCTCTTAATCCCCTCTAAACACTGCCAGGGATCTTGGATTCGGTCCCCAGGTCGTTATTGACTCTACTACGGATGAATCCAAGAAAATTAGACCTAGACCCCCGGCACCTAAAAAATCTGTAGGCTAACACACATAAGAAATTGTAAAATCGTTAAATTCCTATTGCATCGCCAATAAAATGCTCTTAAAACCTTTTAAAGCGCCGCCGGGGCTACTGGATTCGTTCCCTAGGCCGTTCGGATGCTATTATGGAAGAATCCAAGAAAATTCGACTAGGAGCCCCGGCACCTAAAAAATTTGTGGTCTAACACACACGAAAAACTGGCAAAATCACCTAATTCCTATTTCATTGCCAATAAAATACTCCTAAATCCCTCTAAAACACCTCCGAAGCTACTAGATTCATTCCCCAGGTCGTTACGGATGCTACTATGAAAGAATCCAAGAAAATTCGACCCGGACCCCTGTACCTAAAAAATCTATGGGCTAACACACACGAAAAACAGGCAAAATTACTTAATTCCTATTACATCGCCAATAAAATGCACCTAAATCCTTCTAAAGCGCCGCTGAGGCTATTGGAGTCGTTCTCTAGGTCATTACGGATGCTATTATTAAAGAATCTAAGAAATTTCAACCCTAACCCTCAAAACATAAAAAATCCTTGGGCTAACACACACGAAAAACTGATAAAATTGCCTAATTCGTATTTCATTACCAATAAAATGTTCCTAAACCTCTTTAAACACCACCAACGATACTGGATTTGTTCCCCAAGTCGTTATGGACACTACTAAGGAAGAATCTAAGAAATTTCGACCAGATCCCCAGCACCTAAAAAATCTATGGGCTAACACACACACAAAACTGGCAAAATCGCCAAATTCCTATTGCGTCGCCAATAAAATTCTCCTAAACCCTTTTAAAGCACCGCCGGGGCTACTGGATTCGTTCCCTAGGTCATTCGGATGCTACTATGGAAGAATCCAAGAAAATTCGACCCAAACCCCCGGCACCTAAAAAATCTGTGGGCTAACACACATAAAAAACTGGCAAAATCACCAAATTCCTATTTCATTGCCAATAAAATGCTTCTAAACCCTTTTAAAGTGCCGTTGGGGCTACTGGATTTGTTTCCTAGGTCGTTCGGATGCTACTATGGAAGAATCCAATAAAATTTAACTCAGACCCCCGGCACCTAAAAAATCTGTGGGCTAACACACATGAAAAACTAGAAAAATCACTTAATTCCTATTTCATTGCCAATAAAATGCTCCTAAACCCCTCTAAAGCGCCTCCGAGGTTACTGGAGATGTTCCCTAGGTTGTTACAGACGCTACTATGGAAGAATCCAAGAAAATACGACCCATACCCCCGGCACCTAAAAAATCTGTGGGCTAACATACACGAAAAACAGGCAAAATCGCTTAATTCCTATTGCATCACCAATAAAATGCTCCTAAACCCTTCTAAAGCGCCGTTGGGGCTACTGGAGTCATTATATAGGCCATTATAGACGCTACTATTGAAGAATCCAATAAATTTCGACCCGGATCCTCGGCACATAAAAAATTCGTGGGCAAACACACACGAAAAACTGACAAAATTGTCTAATTCTTATTTCATTGCCAATAAAATGCTCCTAAAGTCCTCTAAACACTACCAGGGATAATAGATTTGTTCCCCAGGTCGTTATGGACGCTACTACGGAAGAATCCAAGAAAATTTGACCCGGACCCCCGGCACCTAAAAATTTTGTGGGCTAACACACGAAAAACAGGCAAAATCGCCTAATTCCTATTGCATCACCAATAAAATGCTCCTAAACCCTTTTAAAGCACCGCTGTGTCTACTGGAGTTTTTCCCTAGGTCATTACGGATGCTACTGTGGAAGAATATATGAAAATTCGACTCGGACCCCGGGCACATAAAAAATTCATGGGCTAATTTCTATTGCATCACCAATAAAATGCTCATAAACCCTCTAAAGCATCGTCGGAGATACTGGAGTCGTTCCCTAGGTCGTTAACTATAATACTATTGAAGAATCCAAGAAAATTAGACGTGGACCCCCGAAACCTAAAAAATCTGTGGACTAACACACATGAAAAACTTGCAAAATTGCCTAATTCCTATTTCATTTCTAATAAAATGCTCCTAAACCCTCTAAAGCACTGTCGGGGCTACTAGAGTTGTTCCCCAGGTCGTTACAAACACTACTATTGAATAATCCATTAAAATTCGATCCGAACCACCGGCACCTAAAAAATCTGAGGCTAACACACATGAAAATCTCGCAAAATTGCCTAATTCATATTGCGTCTCAAATAAAATTCTCCTAAACCCTTATAAAGTGCCTCTGGGGTTACTAGAGTCATTCCCTAGGACGTTACGGATGCTACTATAGAAGAATCCAAGAAAATTCGACCCGTACCCCAGGCACATAAAAAATCCATGGGCTAACACAAACAAAAAACAGGCAAAATTGCCTAATTCCTATTGCGTCGTCAATAAAATGCTCTTAAACCCTTGTAAAGCGTCGTTGGGTCTATTGGAGTCATTCCCCAGATTGTTACAAATGCTACTATAGAAGAATAAAAGAAATTTCAATCCGAACCCCCAGCACCTAAAAATTCTATGGGATAATACACACGAAAAACTGGCAAAATCACCAAATTCCTATTGCGTCGCCAATAAAATGCTCCTAAACCCTTCTAAAGCACCTCTAGGGTTACTAGAGTCGTACCCTAGGTCGTTACAGATGCTACTTTGCATGAATCCAAGAAAATTCGACCCGAACCTCCGGAACCTAAAAAATATGTGGGCTAATAAACACAAAAAACTGGCAAAATCACATAATTCCTATTGCGTCGCCAATAAAATGCTCCTAAACGCCTATAAAGTGCTTCCGAGGCTACTGGAGTCATTCCTTATGTCGTTACGAATGCTACTATGAAAGAATCCAAGAAAATTAGACATGGACCCTCGGCACCTAAAAAATCTGTGGGCTAACAGAGACGAAAAATTGGCAAAATTTCCTAATTCCTATTGTGTTGCCAATAAAATGCTCCTAAACCCCTCTAAAGCACCACAAGGGATACTAGTGTCGTTCCCTATGTCGTTACGGACTCTACTATGGAAGAATACAAGACAATTCGACCTGAACCATCGGCACCTAAAAAATCTGTGGGCTAATACACCCGAAAAAATGGAAAAATTACCTAATTTGTATTGCGTCGCTAATAAAATACTTCTAAACCCCTCTAAAGCACCGTTGGAGATACTAGAGTCGTTCCCTAGGTCATAACAGACGCTACTATGGAAGAATCCAAGAAAATTCGACCCAGACCCCCGGCACCTAAAAAATCTGTGCGCTAACATATATGAAAAACTGACAAAATCGCCTAATTTCTATTGCATCGCCAATAAAATGCTCCTAAACCCTTCTAAAGTGCCGAAGAGGTTACTGGAGTCGTTTCCCAGGTCTTTACAGATGCTACTATAAAATAATTCAAGAAAATTCGATCTGGACCCTCGGCACCTAAAAAATTTATTGGTTAACACACCAAAAAAATAGGCAAAATTGCCTAATTGTTATTGCATCTCCAATAAAATGCTCCTAAACCCCTCTAATGCATCTCCGGGGCTACTGGAGTCATACCCTAGGTTGTTATAGACGCTACTATGTAAGAATCCAAAAATATTCGACCCGTACCTTCGGCACCTAAAAAATCTGTGGACTAACATACACAAAAAACTAGAAAAATTGCCTAATTCCTATTTCATAGCCAATAAAATGCTCCTAAACCTCTCTAAAGAGCCGTCGGGGCTACTGAAGTCATTCCCAGGTCGTTACGAATGCTACTATGGAAGAATCCATGAAAATTCAACCAAGACCCCCGGCACCTAAAAATTCTGTTGGCTAACACGCATGAAAAACTGGCAAAATTGCCTAATTTCTATTGCGTCACCAATAAAATGCTCCTAAACCCTTCTAAAGAGCCATTGGGGCTACTAGGATCATTCCCTAGATCGTTACGGATGCTACTACGAAAGAATCCAAGAATATTCGACTCAGACCCCCGGCACCTAAAAAATATGTGGGCTAACACACATGAAAAACTAGCAAAATTACCTAATTCCTATTGCGTCGCTAATAAAATGTTATTAATCCCTTCTAAAGCATCGCCATGGCTACTGGAGTCATTCCCCTGGTCGTTACAGACGCTACTATAGAAGAATCTAAAAAAATTTGACCCGGACCCCCGACACCTAAAGAATCCATGGGCTAACACACACGAAAAACTGGTAAAATCTCTTAATTCCTATTTCATTGCCAATAAAATGCTCCTAAACCCCTCTAAAGCGCCGTCGGGGCTCCCGAAATCGTTCCCTAAGTCATTACGAATGCTACTATTGAAGAATCCATTAATATTTTATCCGAACCACCGGCACCTAAAAATTTTGTAGCTAACACATGAAAAACTGGCAAAATTGCTTAATACATATTATGTCGCAAATAAAATGCTCCTAAACTCATATAAAGCTCCGCTGGGGCTACTGGAGTCGTTCCCTAGGACGTTACAAATGCTACTATAGAAGAATCCAAGACACCTAGCACCTAAAAATTCTAGGGGCTAACACAGACGAATAACTGGCAAAATTGCCTAATTCTAATTGCGTCGCTAATAAAATACTCCTAAACCCCTCAAAAATGATATTGGGGCTACTGGAGTCGTTCCCTAGGTTTTTACGGATTCTACTATGTAAAACTTCAAGAAAATTTGATCCGGATCTCCGGCACCTAAAAAATCTATAGACTAACACACACAAAAAATTGGCAAAATCGCCTAATTCATATTTCGTTGCCAATAAAATGCTCCTAAACTCCTCTAAAGTGCTGCTGGGGAAACTGGAGTCGTTACCCTGGTCTTTACGGATGCTAATATGGTAGAATCCAAGAAAATTCAACCCGAACCCTTGGCACCTAAAAAATCTGTGGGCTAACACACATGGAAAACTGGCAAAATTACCTAATCCCTATTGCATTACTAATAAAATGCTCCTAAATCCTTCTAAAGTGCCGCCAGGGCTACCAGAGTCATTCCTTTGGTCGTTACAGATGCTACTATAGAAGAATCCAAGAAATTTCGACCCACACCCTCGGCACCTAAAGAATCTGTGGGCTAACACACACGAAAAACTGGCAAAATTGCCTAATTTCTATTTCATTGCCAATAAAATGCTCCTAAACCCTCTAAAGTGCCTCCAGGGCTACTCGATTCGTTCCTTAGGTCATTACGGATGCTACTATGGAAGAATCCAAGAAATTTCTACCCAGACCCCCAGCACCTAAAAAATCTGTGGGCTAACACATATGAAAAATAGGCAAAATTGCCTAATTCCTATTGCATCGCCAATAAAATGCTCCTAAACCCTTCTAAAGCGCCGCTAGAGCTATTGGAGTCATTCCCTAGGTCGTCACAGATGCTACTATAGAAAAATCCAAGAAATTCCAACCCAGACCCTCGGCACATAAAAAATCCGTGGGCTAACACACACGAAAAACTTGCAAAAGTGTCTAATTCCTATTGCGTTGCCAATAAAATATTCTTAAACCCCTCTCAACACCGCCAGGGATACTGGATTCGTTCCCCGGGTCGTTATTGAGGCTACTATAGAAGAATCTAAGAAAATTCGACCCAGACCCTTGGCACCTAAAAAATCTATGGGCTAACACACACGAAAAATAAGAAAAATTGCCTAATTCCTATTGCATCACAGTAAAATGCTCCTAAACTCTTTTAGAGTGCCGTCGGGGCTACTGAAGTCGTTCCTCTGGTCGTTACGGATGCTACTATGGAAGAATACAAGAAATCTTAACCTGGACCCCGGCACCTAAAGAATCTGTGGGCTAACATACACAAAAAACTTATAAAATTGCCTAATTCCTATTTCTTGCTAATAAAATACTCCTAAACCCCTCTAAAGCGCCGATAGGGCTATTGGATTCGTTCCCCAGGTCGTTACGAATGCTACAATTGAAGAATTCATGAAAATTCGACCCGGTCCACCGGCACCTAAAAATATGTGGCTAACATACATGAAAAACTGGCAAAATTGTCTAATTCATATTGTGTCTCAAATAAAATGGTCCTAAACCCTTATAAATCTCCACCGGGGCTACTGGAATCGTTCCCTAGGACATTACGGATGCTACTATGGAAGAATAGAAGAAAATTCGACCCCGACCCCAGGCACATAAAAAATCTATGGGCTAAGACACATGAAAACAGGCAAAATCGCATAATTCCTATTGCATCACCAATAAAATGCTCCTAAACCCTTTTAAAGCACCGCTGGGGCTACTGGATTCATTCCCTATGTCTCTATGGATGCTACTATAGAAGAATACAAGAAATTTTGACCTGGACCCCAGGCACATAAAAAATTTGTGGGCTAACACACACGAAAAACTGATAAAATTGCCTAATTCCTATTGCGTCGCGAATAAAATGCTCCTAAACCATCTAAAGCGCCGCCGGGGCTACTGGAGTTATTTCCTAGGTCGTTAAGTACAATATTATTGAACAATCCAAGAAAATTAGACCTGAACCCCCGACACCTAAATAATCTGTGGGCTAACACACACAAAAAATTGGAAAAATTGCCAAATTCCTATTGTGTCACCAATAAAATGCTCCTAACCCCTTCTAAAGCGCTGCTAGGGCTACTGTAGTCGTTCCCAAGGTCGTTAGGATGCTACTATGGAAGAATCCAAGAAAATTCGACTTAGACCCTCGGCACCTAAAAAATCTGTGGGCTAACACACACGAAACACTTGCAAAATCACCTTATTCCTATTTCATTGTCAATAAAATGCTCCTAAACCCCTCTAAAGCATCGTCGGGGCTACTGAAGTCATTCCCCAGGTTATTACGAATGCTACTATGGAAGAATCCAAGACAATTCGACCTGGACCCCCGGCACCTAAAAAATCTATGGGCTACCACATACAAACAACTGGCAAAATTAACTAATTCCTATTGCGTCGCCAATAAAATGCTCTTAAACCTTTGTAAAGCGTCGATGGGGCTACTAGATCGTTCCCTAGGTCATTACGGATTCTACTATGGAAGAATACACGAAAATTTGACCCGGATCCCTGGCACCTAAAAAATCTGTGGGCTAACACACACGAAAAATTGGCAAAATCGCCTAATTCCTATTTTGTTGCCAATAAAATGCTCCTAAACCCTTATAAAAAGCCGTTTGGGCTACTGGAGTTGTTCTCTAGGTCATTATGAACGCTACAATAGAAGAATCCATGAAACTTTGACCCGAACCCCCAGCAGCTAAAAAATCTGTGGGCTAACACACACGTAAATCTGGTAAAATCGTCTAATTCCTATTGTATAGTTAATAAAATGCTTCTAAATACTTCTAAAGCACCGCTATGGCTACTAGAGTCATTCCCCTGGTCGTTACGTATGCTACTATTAAAGAATCCAAGAAATTTTGACCCGGACCCCCGACACCTAAAGAATCTATGGGCTAACACATACGAAAAATTGGCAAAATTGCCTAATTCCTATTGTGTTGCCAATAAAATGCTCCTAGACCCCTCTAAAGCACCGCCAGGGCTGCTGGAGTCGTTCCCTAGATCGTAACGTATGATACAATTAAAGAATCCAAGAAAATTAGACTTGGACCCCCAGCACCTAAAAAATCTGTGGGCTAACAAACACGAAAAACTGGCAAAATAGCCTAATTTCTATTGCGTCGCCAATAATATGCTCCTAAACCCTTCTAAAGCACCGCCGGGGCTACAGGGGTCATTCCTTAGGTCGTTACAGACGCTACTATTGAAGAATCCAAGAAATTTTGACCCGGACCTCCGTCATCTAAAAATTCATGGACTAACACACAAAAAAACTGGAAAAATTGCCTAATTCCTATTTCATATCCAATAAAATGCTCCTAAACCCCTTTAAAGCATCGTCGGGGCTAATGGAGTCTTTACTCAGGTCGTTATGAATGCTACTATGAAATAAACCATGAAAATTTGACCAAGACCCCCGCACCTAAAAAATCTGTGGGCTAACACACACGAAAAACTGGCAAAATTGCCTAATCTCTATTGCGTCGCCAATAAAATGCTCCTAAACCCTTCTAAAGAGCCGTCGGGGCTACTAAAGTCGTTCCCTAGATCGTTACGGATGCTACTATTGAAGAATCCAAGAATATTCGACCCAGACCCCTAGCACCTAAAAAATATATGAGCTAACACACACGAAAAACTAGCAAAATCGCCTAATTCATATTGCGTCGCTAATAAAATGCTCCTAATCCCTTCTACAGCGCCGACGAGACTACTGAAGTCATTACCCTGGTCATTACGGATGCTACTATGCAAGAATACAAGAAATTTTGACCCATACCCCCAGCACATAAAGAATATGTGGGCTAACACACACGAAAAACTGGCAAAATTGCCTAATTCCTATTTCATTGTCAATAAAATGCTCCTATACCCCTCTAAACCGCCGTTGGGGCTATTGGAGTCTTTCCCCAGGTCGTTACAAATGCTACTATTGAAGAATCCATGAATATTCGACCCAGACCACCGGCACCTAAAAAATCTGTGGCTAACACACATGAAAAACTGGCAAAATTGCCTAATTCATATTGCGTCGCAAATAAAATGCTCCTAAACCCTTATAAAGCCCCGCCGGAGCTACTGGAGTCGTTCCCTAGGACGTTATGGATGCTACTATAGAAGAATCCAAGAAAGTTCATCTCGGGCCCCTGCCACCTAAAAAATCTAGGGGCTAACATAGACGAAAAACTAGCAAAATTGCCTAATTTCTATTGCATCGCCAAGAAAATACTCCTAAACCCCTCAAAAATGTTGTCGGAGCTACTGGAGTCGTTCCCTAGGTCGTTACAGATTCTACTATGGAAAAATCCAAGAAATTTTGACCCGGACCCCCGGCACCTAAAAAATCTATGGACTAACACACACAAAAATTGGCAAAATCGCCTAATTCCTATTTCATTGCCAATAAAATACTCTTAAACCCCTCTAAAGAGCCGCCGGGGCAACTGGAGTCGTTGACCTTGTTATTACGGATGCTATTATGGTAGAATTCAAGAAAATTAAACTCGAACCCAGGCACCTAAAAATTCCGTGGGCTAACACATATGTAAAACTGGCAAAATTGCCTAATTCCTATTGCGTCGCCAATAAAATGCTCCTAAACCCTTCTAAAGTGATGCTGGGGCTACTAGAGTCATTCCCCTGGTCTTTACGGACGCTACTATGGAAGAATACAAGAAATTTTGACCTGGACCCCCGGCACCTAAAGAATCTGTGGGCTAACACACATAAAAAACAGGTAAAATCACCTAATTCCTATTGCATCACCAAGAAAATGCTCCTAAACACTTTTAAAGCATCGTTGGGGATATTAGAGTCATTCCCTAGGTCTTTATGGATGCTATTATGGAATAATATAAAAAATTTCGACCCAGACCTTCGGGACATAAACAATCTATGGGCTAACACACATGAAAAACTGATAAAATTACATAATTCCTATTGCGTCGCCAATAAAATGCTCCTAAACCCTCGAAAGCGCCGCATGGGCTACAGGAGTCGTTCCCTAGGTCATTAAGTACAATACTATTAAAGAATCCAATAAAATTAGACCCAGACCCCCAGCACCTAAAAAATCTGTGGGCTAACACACACGAAAAACTTGCAAAATTGCCTAATTCCAATTTCGTTGCCAATAAAATGCTCCTAAGCTCCTCTAAAGCACTGTCGAGGCTACTGAAGTCATTCCCCAGGTTGTTACGAACTCTACTATGGAAAACTCTAAGAAAATTTGACCCGGACCCCCAACACCTAAAAATTCTGTGGGCTAACACACACGAAAAACTGGCAAAATCACCTAATTTCTATTGCGTCGCTAAAAAAAAATGCTCTTAAACCCCTCTAAAGCGCTGCCTGGGCTCTGCAGTCGTTCTTTAGGTTGTTACAAATGCTACTATAAAAGAATCCATGAAAATGTGACCCGGACCCCCAGCATCTAAAATCTTTGTAGCTAACACACACAAAAAACTGGCAAAATTGCCTAATTCCTATTGTGTTGTTAATAAAATGCTTCTAAACACTTCTAAAGCACCACCGGGGTTACTGGAGTCGTTCTCTAGATCGTTAAGGATGCTACTACGAAAGAATCCAAGAAAATTCAACCCGTACTTCTGGCACATAAAACATCTGTGGGCTAACACACATGAAAAATTGGCAAAATATCCTAATTCCTATTGCGTCGCCAATAAAATGCTCATAAACCCCTCTAAAGTGCCGCCAGGGCTACTCGAGTTGTTTCCTAGGTCGTTGACTCTACTATGGAAGAATCTAAGAAAATTCGACCCGAACCCTCGGCACCTAAAAAATCTATGGGCTAACACATACGAAAAACTGGCAAAATTGCCTAATTTGTATTGCGTCGCCAATAAAATACTTCTAAACCCTTCTAAAGCACCGTCAGAGATACTAGAGTCGTTTCCTAGGTTATTACAGACGCTACTATAGAAGAATCTAAGAAAATTCAACCCAAACCTCTGGCACGTAAAATATCTGTGGGCTAACATACATGAAAAACTAGTAAAATTGCTTAATTTTTATTGCATCGCCAATAAAATGCTCCTAGACCCTTCTAAAGCGTCGTTGGGTTACTGTAGTCGTTCCCCAGGTCGTTAAGAACGGTACTATAAAATAATCCAAGCAAATTCGACCTGGACCCCCGCATCTAAAAAATATGTTGTCTAACACACACGAAAAATTGGAAAAATTACCTAATTGTTGTTGCATCTCCAATAAAATGCTCCTAAACCCCTCTAATGCATCTCCGAGGCTACTAAAGTTGTACCCTAGGTCGTTACAGACGCTACTATGTAAGAATTCAAAAATATTCGACCTGAACGCCCGACACCTAAAAATTCCTTTGGCTAACACACGAAAAACTGGCAAAATCGCTTAATTCTATTGCGCCGCCAATAAATTGCTCATAAACCCCTCTAAAGCGACGTCGGTGCTACTGGAGTCATTCCCTAGGTCATTATGGATGCTAATATGGAAGAATCTAAGAAAATTTGACTCGGACCCCTAGCAACTAAAAAATCTGTGGGCTAACACATATGAAAAACTGGCAAAATAACCTAATTCATATTGCGTCGCCAATAATATGCTCCTAAACCCTTCTAAAGCGCCGTCGGGGCTACTGGAGTCATTCTCTAGGTCGTTACGGACGCTACTGTTAAAGAATCTAAGAAATTTTGACCCGAACCTCCAGCACCTAAAACTGGCAAAATTTCATAATTCCTATCGCGTCGCCAATAAAATGCTCCTTAACCCCTCTAAATTGCCTAATTCCTATTTTATAGCCAATAAAATGCTCCTAAACCCCTCTAAAGCACCATCGGGCCTACTAGAGTCATTCCCCAGGTCGTTACGAATGCTACTATGAAAGAATCAATTAAAATTCGACCAAGACCCCGGCACCTAAAAAATCGGTGGGCTAACACATACGAAAAACTAGCAAAATATCCTAATTTCAATTGCGTCCCCAATAAAATGCTCCTAAACCCTTCTAAAGAGCCATCGGGGCTACTGGAGTCGTTGCATAGGTCGTTATAGATGCTACTATGGAAGAATCCAAGAATATTTGACCTAGACCCCCGGCACCTAAAAAATATATGGGCTAACACATATGAAAAACTAGCAAAATCGCCTAATTCCTATTGCGTCGCTAATAAAATGCACCTAATCCCTTCTAAAGTGCTGTCAGGGCTGCTAGAGTCATTCCCCTGGTCGTTACAGACTCTACTATGAAAGAATCCAAGAAATTTTGACCCGGACCCCCGGCACCTAAAGAATCCATGGGTTAACACATACAAAAAACTAGCAAAATCGCCTAATTCCTATTTCACTGCCAGTAAAATGCTCCTAAACCCCTCTAAAGCACCATCGAGGCTACCGGAGTTGTTCCCCAGTTCGTTATGAACGCTACTATTGAAGAATCCATGAAAATTCGACCCGAACCACCGGCACCTAAAAACTTTGTGGCTAACACACATGAAAAACTGGCAAAATTACCTAATTCATATTGCGTCACAAATAAAATGCTCCTAAACCCTTATAAAGTGCCTTTGGGGCTTCTAGAGTCGTTTCCTAGGATGTTACGGATGCTACTATAGAAGAATCTAAGAAAATTCGACCCGTACCCTGACACCTAAAAAATCTAGAGGCTAACACAGATGAAAAATTAGCAAAATTAACTAATTCCTATTGCGTCGCCAATAAAATACTCCTAAACCCCTCAAAAATGTCGTCAGGGCTACTGGAGTCATTCCCTAGGTCGTTATGGATTCTACTATGGAAGAATCCAAGAAAATTTGACCCAGACCCCCAGCACCTAAAACATCTGTGGACTAACACATATAAAAAATTAGCAAAATCACCTAATTCCTATTTCGTTGTCAATAAATGCTCCTAAACCCCTCTAAAAAGCTGCATGGTCTACTGGAGTCATTTTGTAGGTCGTTACGAATGCTACTATGGGAGAATCCAAGAAAATCGACCCGGACCCCTGGCAACTAAAAAATCTGTGGGCTAACACACACGTAAAACTGGCAAAATCGCCTAATTCCTATTGCGTCACTAATAAAATGCTCTTAAACCCTTTTAAAGCACCACTGGGGCTACTAGAGTCATTCCCCTAGTCGTTATGGACGCTACTATGGAAGAATCCAAGGAATTTCGTGGGCGAACACACACGAAAAACTAAAAAATTGCCTAATTCCTATTGTGTCGCCAATAAAATGCACCTAAACATTTCAAAAGCACCGCCAAGGCTACAGGAGTTGTTCCCTAGGTCGTTACGCACACTACTATGGAAGAATCTAAGAAATTTTGACTCGGACCCCCGGCACCTAAACAATCTATTGGCTAACACACACAAAAAATTGGTAAAATTATCTAATTCCTATTGCGTCGCCAACAAAATATTCCTAAACCCCTCAAAAGCACTGTCGGGGCTACTGGAGTAGTTCCCTAGGTCGTTACAGATTCTACTATGGAAGAGTCAAAGTAAATTCAACCCGGACCCTCGGCACCTAAAAAATCTGTAGGCTAACACACACGAAAAATTGGCAAAATTGCCTAATTCCTATTTCATTGCATATAAAATGCTCTTAAACCCCTCTAAAGCGCCTCCAGGTCTACTGGAATTGTTTCCCAGGTCGTTACGGACGCTACTATTGAAGAATCCATGGAAATTCGACCCGGACCCTTGACACCTAAAAAATCTATAGGCTAACACACACAAAAAACTGGCAAAATCGCCTAATTCCTATTGCGTCGCCAATAAAATGCTCCTAAACCCTTCCAAAGTGCCGCCAGAGATACCAGAGTCATTCCTAGGTCGTTACGGAAGCTACTATAAAACAACTTGAGAAAATTCAACCCAAACCCGCGGCACCTAAAAATCTGTGGGCTAATACATATAAACAACTGGCAAAATTTCCTAATTCTTATTGTATCGCCAATAAAAAGCTCTTAAACCCCTCTAAAACGCCGCCAGGGCTACTGGAGTCGTTCCTTAGATTCTTATGGTTGCGACTATTGAAGAATCCAAGAAAATTCGACCCGGAGCCCCGGCACCTAAAAAATCTGTGGGCTAACACACACGAAAAACTAGAAAAATCTCTTAATTCTAATTGTGTCGCCAATAAAATACTTCTAAACACTTCTAAAGCGCCGCCGGGGTTACTGGAGACGTTCCCTAGGTCGTTAAGGACGCTACTATGTAATAATCTAAGAAGATTCGACATAGACCCCCGGCACCTAAGAAATCTGTGGGCTAACAAATACGAAAAACTGACAAAGTCGCCTAATTCCTATTTCATTGCCAAAATAATGCTCCTAAACCCCTCTAAAGCACCTCTAGGCTATTGGATTCATTCCCTAGGTCGTTATGCACGCAACTATGGAAGAATCCAAGAAATTTTGACCCAGACCCCCGGTAGATAAAAAATTAATGGGCTAACACACACGAAAAACTGATAAAATTTCCTAATTCCTATTGCGTCGCCAATAAAATACTCCTAAACCCCTCTAAAGCGCCGCCGGGGCTACTAGATTCGTTCCCTAGGTCATTACGGATGCTACTATTAAAAGAATCCAAGAAAATTCGACCGGTCCCCTGACACCTAAAAAATCTGTGGGCTAACACACACGAAAAACTGGCAAAATCGCCTAATTCCTATTTCATTGCCAATAAAATACTCCTAAACCTCTCTAAAGCACCTCCAGGGCTACTAAAGTCATTCTCCAGGACATTACGGACGCTACTATGGAAGAATCCAAGAAATTTCGACCCGTCCCCCGGCACCTAAAAAATTTGTGGGCTAACATACAAGAAAAACTTGCAAAATTGCCTAATTCCTATTGCATCGCCAATAAAATGCTCCTAAAACCCTTCTAAAGCACTGTCGGAGCTACTGGAGTTGTTCCCTAGGTCGTTACAGTAGCTAATATGGAAGAATCCCAGAAAATTTGACCCGTACCCCCGACACCTAAAATATCTGTGGGCTAACACACACGAAAAACTAGCAAAATAACCTAATTCCTTTTGCGTCGCAAATAAAATGTTTCTAAACCCTTCTAAAGCACCGCCGGAGCTACTGGAGTCGTTTATAAGGTCTTTACGGATGCTACTATGGAAAAATCCATGAAATTTCAACCCGGACCCCCAGCACCAAAAATATCTGTGGGATAACAATTATGAAAAACTAGCAAAATTGTCTAATTCCTATTTCACTGCAATTAAAATACTCCTAAATCCCTCTAAAGCACACCTGGAGCTACTGAGTCATTCCCAGGTTGGTACGAACTCTACTATGGAAGAATCAATGAAAAATCGACCCGGACCCCCAGCACCTAAAAAATTTGTGGGCTAACAAACGAAAAACTGGCAAAATTGCCTAATTCTTATTGCGTCACTAATAAAATGCTTCTAAACCCTTTTAAAGTACTATCGAGGCTACTAGACTCATTCCCTAGGTCGTTACGGACGCTATTATGGAAGAATCTAAGAACATTTGACTCGTACCCCCGGCACCTAAAATATCTTTGGGCTAACACACACAAAAAACTGTAAAATTGCCTAATTCTTATTGCGTCGCCAATAAAATGTACCTAAACATTTCTAAAGCACCGCCGAGGCTACTGGATTCATTACCTAGGTCGTTACGGACGCTACTATGGAAGAATCTAAGAAAATTCAACTCGGACCCCCGGCACCTAAAAAATCTTTGGGCTAACACACACAAAAAACTGTAAAATCACCTAATTCCTATTGCGTCGCCAATAAAATGCACCTAAACATTTCTAAAGCACTGTCGGGGCTACTGGATTCATTCCCTAGGTCGTTACGGACGCTACTATGGAAGAATCTAAGAAAATTCAACTCGGACCCCCGGCACCTAAAAAATCTTTGGGCTAACACACACAAAAAACTGGCAAAAATTGTCTAATTCCTATTGCATCGCCAATAAAATTCTCTTAAACCCCTCAAAACTGTTGTCGGGGCTACTAGAGTCGTTATCTAGGTCGCTACGGAAGCTACTATAGAAAAATGCAAGAAAATTCAACTCAGGCCCCCGACACCTAAAAACTCTATGGGCAAACAAACACAAAAACTAGAAAAATTACCTAATTCCTATTTTATTGCCAATAAAATACTCCTAAACCCCTCTAAATCAACTCCAGGGCTACTGGAGTCGTTCTCCATGTCGTTATGGATGCTACTATAGAAGAATCCAAAAACTTTCGACCCAGACCCCGACACCTAAAAAATTCGTGGGTTAACAAACACAAAAAACTGGCAAAATCGCCTAATTCCTATTGTATCGCCAATAAAATGCTCCTAAACCCGTCTAAAGCACCGCCGGGGCTACTGGAGTCGTTCCCTAAATTGTTGTTGTCGCTACTATAGAAGAATCCAAGAAATTTCGACCCGGATTCCCGGCACCTAAAAAATCCATGCGCTAACACACACCAAAAAACTAGCAAAATCACTTATTTCCTATTTCATTGCCAATAAAATGCTCCTAAACCCCTCTAAAGCGCCTCCGAGGCTACTGGAGTCATTCCCCAGGTTGTTGCGGATGCTACTATGGAAGAATCCAAGAAAATTCGACCCGGACCCCCGGCACCTAAAAAATATGTGGGCTAACACACACGAAAAATTGGCAAAATTGCCTAATTCCTATTGCGTCGCCAAAAAAATACTCATAAACCCCTCTAAAGCGCTGCCAGGGCTACTGGAATCGTTCCCTAGGTCGTTATGGTCACTACTATGGAAGAATCCAAGAAAACTCGACTCGAACCCCGGCACCTAAAAAATCTGAAGGCTAACACATACAAAAAACTGGTAAAATCGCCTAATTCTTATTGTGTCGCCAATAAAATGCTACTATGGATGAATCTAAGAAATATTGACCAGGACCCCAGGCACCTAAAAAATCTGTGGGCTAACAAATACGAAAAAACTGGCAAAATTGCCTAATTCCTATTTCGTTGCCAATAAAATGCTCATAAACCCCTTTAAAGCGCTGTCGGGGCTACTGGAGTCATTAGCCAGGTCGTTACAGATGCTACTATGGAAGAATCCAAGAAAATATGACCCGGACCCCCAGCACCTAAAAAATATGTGGGCTAACACACACGAAAAATTGGCAAAATTGCCTAATTTCTATTGCGTCGCCAATAAAATACTCTTAAACCCCTATAAAAAGTCGTTTGGGCTATGGAAGTTGTTCTCTAGGTCGTTACGAACGCTACTATGGAAGAATACTTCTAAATAGTTCTAAAGCACCGCTATGGCTACTAGATTCATTCCCCTGGGCGTTACGGACGCTACTATTGAAGAATCCAAGAAATTTTGACCCGGACCCCCGGCACCTAAAGAATCTGTGGGCTAACACACATGAAAAACTGGCAAAATTGCTTAATTCCTATTGCGTCACCAATAAAATACTCCTAAATCCCTTTAAAGCACCGCCAGGGCTACTGGAGTCGTTTCCTAGGTCGTAATGTATGATAAAATTGAAGAATCTAAGAAAATTAGATCTGGACCCCCAGCACCTAAAAAATTTGTAGGCTGATAAACACGAAGAACTGGCAAAATAGCCTAATTTCTATTGCGTCGCTAATAAAATGCTCTTAAACCCTTTTAAAGCGCCGATGAGTCTACTGGAGTCATTACCCTGGTCGTTACGGAAGCTACTATGGAAGAATACAAGAAATTTTGACCCAAACCCCCAGCACCTAAAGAATATGTGGGCTAACACACAAAAACAATTGGCAATATCACCTAATTCCTATTGCATCGCCAATAAAATGCACATAAACTTTCTAAACTGAAGTCGGAGCTAATGGAGTCATTCCCTAGGTCGTTACGGACGCTACTATAGAAAAATCCAAAAAGATTCGACCTGGACCCACAGTACATAAAAAATATATGGGCTAACACACAGGAAAAACTGGCAAAATCACCTAATTCCTATTGCGTCGCCAATAAAATGCTCCTAAACCCTTCTAAAGCGCCGCCGAAGCTACTAGAGTCATTCCCTAGGTCATTACGGACACTACTATGGAAGAATCCAAGAAAATTCAACCCGAACCCCCGGTACCTTAAAAATCTGTTGGCTAACATACACGAAAAACTGGCAAAATTTCCTAATTCCTATTTTATTGCCAATAAAATGCTCTTAAACCCCTCTAAAGGGCCTTAGGGGCAACTAAAGTCGTTCCCTAGGTCATAACGGATGCTACTACAGAAGAATTCAAGAAAATTTCAACCCCGACCCCCGGCATCTAAAATATCTGTGGGCTAACACACATGAAAAATTGGCAAAATCGCCTAATTTCTATTGCGTCGCCAATAAAATGCTCCTAAACCCTTCTAAAGTGCCGCCGGGTCTACTAGAGTCACTCCCTAGGTCGTTACGGACTCTACAATAGAACAATCCAAGAAATTTCGACCCGGATCTCCGGCACCTAAAACATCTATGGACTAAAATACATGAAAACCTAGAAATTTTGTCTAATTCCTATTTCATAGCCAATAAAATGCTCCTAAACCCCTATAAAGCGCCGTCGGGGCTACTGGAGTCATTACATAGGTCGTTACGGAAGCTATTATAGAAGAAACCAAGAAAATTCTATCTGAACCCCCGACACCAAAAAAATCTATTGGCCAACACACACGAAAAACTTGCAAAATCACATAATTCCTATTGCGTCGCCAATAAAATGCTCTTAAACCCTTCTAAAGCACCGTCGGGGCTACTGGAGTCGTTCCCTAGGTCGTTATGGTCGCTACTATATAAGAATCCAAGAAAATTAGACCCGGACCCCTGGCACCTAAAAAGTCTGAAGGCTAACACACACGAAAACTGGTAAAATTGCTAAATTCCTATTGCGTCGCCAATAAAATGCTCCTAAACCCTTCTAAAGTGCCGCCGAGGATACCGGAGTCATTCCCCAAGTTGTTACGGATGCTACTATGGAAGAATCCAAAATATTTTGACCCGTACCCCCGACACCTAATAAATATGTGGGCTAACACACACGAAAAATTGGCAAAATTACCTAATTCCTATTGCATCGCCAAAAATATACTCCTAAACACTTCTAAAGCGCTGCCAGGGCTATTGGGATCATTCCCTAGGTCGTTATGGTCACTACTATGGAAGAATCTAAGAAAACTCGACCCGGACCCCGGCACCTAAAAAATCTGAATGCTAACACACACAAAAAACTGGTAAAATCGCCTAATTCCTATTGCGTCGCCAATAAAATACTACTAAACCCTTCTAAAATGCCGTCGGGGATACTGGAGTCGTTCTCAAGGTCATTACGAGTGCTACAATAGATGAATCTAAGAAATTTTGACCAGGACTCCCTGCACCTAAAAATTCTGTGGGCTAACAAACATGAAAAACTGGCAAAATTGCCTAATTCCTATTTCATTGCCAATAAAATGCTCATAAACCCCTTTAAAGCGCTGTCGGGGCTACTGGAGTCGTTTGCCAGGTCGTTACGGATGCTACTATGGAAGAATCTAAGAAAATTCAACTTGAACCCCCGGCACCTAAAAAATATGTGGGCTAACACACACGAAAAATTGGCAAAATTGCCTAATTTTTATTGCGTCGCCAAAAAAATACTCACAAACCTTTCTAAAGTGCTGCCAGGGCTACTGGAATCGTTCCCTAGGTCGTTATGGTCACTACTATGGAAGAATCCAAGAAAACTCGACACGCACCCCGGCACCTAAAAAATCTGAATGCTAACACACACGAAAAACTAGTAAAATCGCCTAATTCCTATTGCGTCGCCAATAAAATGCTCCTAAACCCTTCTAAAGTGCCGCCGGGGATACTGGAGTCGTTCTTAAGGTCATTACGGATGCTACAATGGATGAATCTAAGAACTTTTGACCTGAACCCCCGGCACCTAAAAATTTTGTGGGCTAACAAACAAGAAAAACTCGCAAAATTGCCTAATTCCTATTGCGTCGCCAATAAAATGCACATAAACCCCTTTAAAGCGTTGTCGGAGCTACTGGAGTCGTTCCCTAGGTCGTTACAGTAGCTAATATGGAAGAATCCCAGAAAATTTGACCCGGACCCCCGACACCTAAAAAATCTGTGGGCTAACACACACGAAAAACTAGCAAAATGACCTAATTCCTTTTGCGTCGCAAATAAAATGTTTCTAAACCCTTCTAAAGCACCGCCGGAGCTACTGGAGTCGTTTATAAGGTCTTTACGGTTGCTACTATGGAAAAATCCATGAAATTTCAACCCGGACCCCCAGCACCAAAAATATCTGTGGGATAACAATTTTGAAAAACTGGCAAAATCGTCTAATTCCTATTTCACTGCAATTAAAATACTCCTAAATCCCTCTAAAGCACACCTGGAGCTACTGAGTTATTCCCAGGTTGGTACGAACTCTACTATGGAAGAATCAATGAAAAATCGACCCGGACCCCCAGCACCTAAAAACTTTGTGGGCTAACACACGAAAAACTGTCAAAATTGCCTAATTCTTATTGCGTCGCTAATAAAATACTTCTAAACCCTTCTAAAGTGCTATCGAGGCTACTAGACTCATTCCCTAGGTCGTTACGGACGCTATTATGGAAGAATCTAAGAACATTTGACTCGTACCCCCGGCACCTAAAAAATCTTTGGGCTAACACACACAAAAAACTGTAAAATTGCCTAATTCTTATTGCGTCGCCAATAAAATGTACCTAAACATTTCTAAAGCACCGCCGAGGCTACTGGATTCATTACCTAGGTCGTTACGGACGCTACTATGGAAGAATCTAAGAAAATTCAACTCGGACCCCCGGCACCTAAAAAATCTTTGGGCTAACACACACAAAAAACTGTAAAATCACCTAATTCCTATTGCGTCGCCAATAAAATGCACCTAAACATTTCTAAAGCACTGTCGGGGCTACTGGATTCATTCCCTAGGTCGTTACGGACGCTACTATGGAAGAATCTAAGAAAATTCAACTCGGACCCCCGGCACCTAAAAAATCTTTGGGCTAACACACACAAAAAACTGGCAAAAATTATCTAATTCCTATTGCATCGCCAATAAAATTCTCTTAAACCCCTCAAAACTGTTGTCGGGGCTACTAGAGTCGTTATCTAGGTCGCTACGGAAGCTACTATAGAAAAATGCAAGAAAATTCAACTCAGGCCCCCGACACCTAAAAACTCTATGGGCAAACAAACACAAAAACTAGAAAAATTACCTAATTCCTATTTTATTGCCAATAAAATACTCCTAAACCCCTCTAAATCAACTCCAGGGCTACTGGAGTCATTCTCCATGTCGTTATGGATGCTACTATAGAAGAATCCAAAAACTTTCGACCCAGACCCCGACACCTAAAAAATTCGTGGGTTAACAAACACAAAAAACTGGCAAAATCGCCTAATTCCTATTGTATCGCCAATAAAATGCTCCTAAACCCGTCTAAAGCACCGCCGGGGCTACTGGAGTCGTTCCCTAAATTGTTGTTGTCGCTACTATAGAAGAATCCAAGAAATTTCGACCCGGATTCCCGGCACCTAAAAAATCCATGCGCTAACACACACCAAAAAACTAGCAAAATCACCTATTTCCTATTTCATTGCCAATAAAATGCTCCTAAACCCCTCTAAAGCGCCTCCGAGGCTACTGGAGTCATTCCCCAGGTTGTTACGGATGCTACTATGGAAGAATCCAAGAAATTTCGACCCGGACCCCCGGCACCTAAAAACTATGTGGGCTAACACACACGAAAAATTGGCAAAATTGCCTAATTCATATTGTGTCGCCAAAAAAATACTCCTAAACTCTTCTAAAGCGCTGCCAGGGCTACTGGAATCGTTCCCTAGGTCGTTATGGTCACTACTATGGAAGAATCCAAGAAAACTCGACTCGGACCCCGGCACCTAAAAAATCTGAAGGCTAACACATACAAAAAACTGGTAAAATCGCTTAATTCTTATTGTGTCGCCAATAAAATGCTACTATGGATGAATCTAAGAAATATTGACCAGGACCCCAGGCACTTAAAAAATCTGTGGGCTAACAAATATGAAAAACTGGCAAAATTGCCTAATTCCTATTTCGTTGCCAATAAAATGCTCATAAACCCCTTTAAAGCGTTGTCGGGGCTACTGGAGTCGTTAGCCAGGTCGTTACGGATGCTACTATGGAAGAATCCAAGAAAATATGACTTGGACCCCCGGCACCTAAAAAATATGTGGGCTAACACACACGAAAAATTGGCAAAATTGCTTAATTCCTATTGCGTCGCCAATAAAATACTCCTAAACCCCTATAAAAAGTCGTTTGGGCTATGGGAGTTGTTCTCTAGGTCGTTACGAATGCTACTATGGAAGAATACTTCTAAATAGTTCTAAAGCACCGCTAAATGCTGGCATTGCTAAATGCTCCGCCACGAAGCAAGCTTTCCCGAATACGACAGATGCAGAAGTGGCTAAAGAAGTCGGAGGAAGAAAGTAGTTGGACAACTGTATACACGAGGGTACATTAGTATTCTGGGAATTGGCAACATTGAAAGAAAGGGTAAGGGGTAGGAATAAACTTTTTTAGGTCTTGCTCTGGGCGTTACTATATTGGCAAAATAGCCTAATTCCTATTGCGTCGCCAAAAATATACTCCTAAACCCTTCTAAAGCGCTGCCAAGGCTATTGGGATCATTCCCTAGGTCGTTATGGTCACTACTATGGAAGAATCTAAGAAAGATCGACCCGGACATCGGTACCTAAAAAATCTGAATGCTAACACACACGAAAAACTGGTAAAATCGCCTTATTCTTATTGCGTCGCCAATAAAATGCTACTAAACCCTTCTAAAGTGCCGCCGGGGATACTGGAGTCGTTCTCAAGGTCATTACGGATGCTACAATGGATGAATCTAAGAAATTTTGACCTGGACCCCCGGCACCTAAAAATTCTGTGGGCTAACAAACATGAAAAACTGGCAAAATTGCCTAATTCCTATTTCATTGCCAATAAAATGCTCATAAACCACTTTAAAGCATTGTCGGTGCTACTGGAGTCGTTACTCAGGTCGTTACGGATGCTACTATGGAAGAATCTAAGAAAATTCGACTTGAAGCCCCGGCACCTAAAAAATATGTGGGCTAACACACACGAAAAATTGGCAAAATTGCCTAATTCCTATTGCGTCGCCAAAATAATACTCATAAACCATTCTAAAGCGCTGCCAGGGCTACTGGAATCGTTCCCTAGGTCGTTATGGTCACTACTATAGAATAATCCAAGAAAACTCGACACGGAACTCGGCACCTAAAAAATCTGAATGCTAACACACACGAAAAACTGGTAAAATTGCCTAATTCCTATTGCGTCGCCAATAAAATGCTCCTAAACCCTTCTAAAGTGTCGCCGGGAATACTGAAGTCGTTCTCAAGGTCATTACGGATGCTACAATGGATGAATCTAAGAAATTTTGACCTTGACCACCGGCACCTAAAAATTCTGTGGGCCAACAAACATGAAAAACTGGCAAAATTGCCTAATTCCTATTTCATTGCCAATAAAATGCTCATAAACCCCTTTAAAGCGCTGTCGGGGCTACTGGAGTCGTTATCCAGGTCGTTACGGATGCTACTATGGAAGAATCTAAGAAAATTCGACTTGAACCCCCGGCACCTAAAAAATATGTGGGCTAACACACACGAAAAATTGGCAAAATTGCCTAATTCCTATTGCGTCGCCAAAAAAATACTCATAAACCCCTCTAAAGCGCTGCCAGGGCTATTGGAATCGTTCCCTAGGTCGTTATGGTCACTACTATGGAAGAATCCAAGAAAACTCGACCCGGACTCCGGCACCTAAAAAATTTGAAGGCTAACAAACACGAAAAACTGGTAAAATCGCCTAATTCCTATTGCGTCGCCAATAAAATGCTCTTAAACCATTCTAAAGTGCCGCCGAAGATACCGGAGTCATTCTCAAGGTCATTACAGATGCTACTATGGATGAATCTAAGAAATTTTGACCTGGACCCCCGGCACCTAAAATATTTGTGGGCTAACAAATACGAAAAACTGGCAAAATTGCCTAATTCCTATTTCGTTGCCAATAAAATGCTCATAAACCCCTTTAAAGCGCTGTCGGGGCTACTGGAGTCGTTAGCCAGGTCGTTACGGATGCTACTATAGAAGAATCCAAGAAAATTCGACCCGGACCCCCGGCACCTAAAAAATATGTGGGCTACCACACACGAAAAATTGACAAAATTGCCTAATTCCTATTGCGTCGCCAAAATAATACTACTAAACCCTTCTAAAGCGCTGCCAGGGCTACTGGAATCGTTACCTAGGTCGTTATGGTCACTACTATGGAAAAATCCAAAAACAACTCGACCCAGACCCCGGCACCTAAAAAATCTGAAGGCTAACACACACGAAAAACTGGTAAAATTGCCTAATTCCTATTGTGTCGCCAATAAAATGCTCCTAAACCCTTCTAAAGTGCCGCCGGGGATACCGGAGTCGTTTTTAAGGTCATTACGGATGCTACTATGGATGAATCTAAGAAATATTGACCTGGACCCCCGGCACCTAAAAAATCTGTGGGCTAACAAATACGAAAAACTGACAAAATTGTCTAATTCCTATTTCGTTGCCAATAAAATGCTCATAAACCCCTTTAAAGCGCTGTCGGGGCTACTGGAGTCGTTAGCCAGGTCGTTACGGATGCTACTATGGAAGAATCCAAGAAAATTCGACCCGGACCCCCGGCACCTAAAAAATATGTGGGCTAACACACACGAAAAATTGGCAAAATTGCCTAATTCCTATTACGTCGCCAATAAAATACTCCTAAACCCCTATAAAAAGCCATTTGGGCTATGGGAGTTGTTCTCTAGGTCGTTACGAATGCTACTATGGAAGAATCCATGAAACTTTGACCCGAACCCTCGGCAACTAAAAAATTTGTGGGCTAACACACACGAAAAGCTGGTAAAAATTGCCTAATTCCTATTGTGTCGTTAATAAAATGCTTCTAAATAGTTCTAAAGCACCGCTATGGCTACTAGAGTCGTTCCCCTGGGCGTTACGGACGCTACTATTGAAGAATCCAAGAAATTTCGACCCGAACCCCCGGCACCTAAAGAATCTGTGGGCTAATACACACAAACAACTGCCAAAATCGCCTAATTCCTATTGCGTCACCAATAAAATGCTCATAAACCCCTTTAAAGCACCGCCAGGGCTACTGGAGTCGTTCCCTAGCTCGTAATGTATGATAAAATTGAAGAATCTAAGAAAATTAGACTTGGACCCCTAGCACCTAAAAAATTTATAGGCTAATAAACACGAAGAACTGGCAAAATAGCCTAATTTCTATTGCGTCGCTAATAAAATGCTCTTAATCCCTTCTAAAGTGCCGCCGAGTCTACTGGAGTCATTATCTTGGTCGTTACGGAAGCTACTATGGAAGAATACAAGAAATGTTGACCCATACCCCCAGCACCTAAAGAATATGTGGGCTAACACACACAAAAAATTGGCAATATCACCTAATTCCTATGGCATCGCCAATAAAATGCACATAAACTTTCTAAAGTGAAGTCGGGGCTAATGGAGTCATTCCCTAGGTCGTTACGGATGCTACTATGGAAGAATCCCAGAATATTCGACCTGGACCCCCAGTACATAAAAAATATATGGGCTAACACACAGGAAAAATTGGCAAAATCACCTAATTCCTATTGCGTCGCCAATAAAATGCTCCTAAACCCTTCTAAAGCGCCGCCAAAGCTACTAGAGTCGTTCCCTAGGTCGTTACGGACACTACTATGGAAGAATCCAAGAAAATTTGACCTGGACCCCCGGTTCCTTAAAAATCCGTGGGCTAACATACACGAAAAACTGGCAAAATTGCCTAATTCCTATTTCATTGCCAATAAAATGCTTCTAAACCCCTCTAAAGGGCCTTAGGGGCAACTAGAGTCGTTCCACAAGTCGTAACAGACGCTACTATAGAAGAATTCAAGAAAATTTCAACCCCGACCCCCACCATCTAAAAAATAACACACATGAAAAATTGGTAAAATCGCCTAATTTCTATTGCGTTGCCAATAAAATGCTCCTAAACCCTTCTAAAGCGTCGCCGGGTCTACTAGAGTCATTCCGTAGGTCGTTACGGACTCTAAAATGGAACAATCCAAGAAATTTCAACTCGGATTTCCGGCACCCAAAAAATTCGTGGACTAACACACACGAAAAACTGGAAAAATTGTCTAATTCCTATTTCATAGCCAATAAAATGCTCCTAAACCCCTCTAAAGCGCCGTCGGGGCTACTGGAGTTGTTACCCAGGTCGTTACGGAAGCTATTATAGAAGAAACCAAGAAAATTCGACCCGAACCCCCGGTAACTAAAAAATCTATTGGCTAACACACACGAAAAACTGACAAAATCGCGTAATTCCTATTGCGTAGCTAATAAAATGCTCTTAAACCCTTCTAAAGCACCATCGGGGCTACTGGAGTCGTTCTCTAGGTCTTTACGAATGCTACTATGGCTGAATCCAACAAAATTTGACCCGGACCCCCGGCACCTAAAATATCTGTGGGCTAACACATACGAAAAACTGCTAAAATCACATAATTCCTATTTTATTACCAATAAAATACTCCTAAACCCCTCTAAAGCACCTCCGGAGCTACTGGAGTCGTTCCCCAGGTCGTTACAGATGCTACTATAGAAGAATCCAAGAAAATTCAACCCGAACCCTCGGCACCTAAAAATCTGTGGGCTAACACAAACAAAAAACTTGCAAAATTGCCTAATTCCTATTGCATCGCCAATAAAATGCTCCTAAACCCTTCTAAAGCATTGTCGGGGCTACTGAGTTAACTTTTGTTGTATCGCCCCTAAAATGCTTCTAAATATAGTAGAAGCACCGCTGGGGCCACTGGAGTCGTTTCCCTGGTTTTTACATATACTACTAAAGATTAATCTACAAAAACTCGACCAGGACACAGCAACTAAAAATTTGTGTGCTAACACACAGGAAATATTGATAAAATTGCCTAATTTCTATTGTGTTGGCCCTAAAAAGCTACTAAATGCCGTAGTTGCACTGCCAGGGCCTATGAAGTTGTTTCCTTTGTTGTTATGGATTCTAAATAAGAAGAATCAATGAAAATTTCACCCGAACCTCGTGCACGAAAAACCTTCGTGGACTAACACATACGAAAAACTGGCAAAATTGCATAATTCCTGTTGCCTCGCCTCTAAAATGCTCTTAAACACCGTAGAAGCCTCGCCAGGGCTACTGGAGTCATTCTCTAGTTAGCTTCGAACACTACTAAATAAGAATCCAAGGAAATTTGACCCAAACCCCAGGCATCTAATAAATTCGTGGGTTAACATACACGAAAAACTGACAAAATTGCATAATTCTTGTTGCATCGCCTCTAAGATACTATTAAACATCGTAGAAGATCTATCGGGGCCATTAAAGTCATTTCCCAGATCGTTACATATGCTACTAAACAAGAATCTTAGAAAATTCGACTTGGACCCATGACACGAAAAAACCTATGGGCTAACACACACGAAAAATAGGCAAAACCTCCTAATCCTGTTGTGTCGCCCCTAAAATTCTCCAAAATGCTTTAGAAGTGCTGATGTAGCCACTGGAGTCATTTACCTGGTTGTTATAGACCCTACTAAATAAGAATCTAAGAACATTTGACCCAAACCTCCAGCACCTAAAATATCCTTGACTAACAAACACGAAAAACTGGTAAAATCACCTATTCATGTTGCATCATTGCTAAAATGCTCTCAAACAATGTAGAAGCACCACCGGGGCCACTTGAGTCGTTATGGATGCTATTAAAGAAGATTCTAAGAAAATTCAACCCGGAGCCTCGGCATCTAAAAAATCCATGAGGGCTAACATACACAAAAAATTGGCAAAGTTGTCTAATTCCTGTTGCGTCGCACCTAAAATACCCCTAAACACAGTAGAACCGCCGCTGGGGCCATTGGAGTCATTCCCATGGTCATTATGAATGCTACTAAAGCAAAATCATGCTTCCAAATTCGCCCTGGACCTCTGACACCTAACAAATTTGTGGGCTAAAACACATGAAAATTTAGCAAAATCAACTAATTTTTGTTACGTCACCCTAAACGTGCTCCTGAACGCTGTAGAAGCACCACCGATGCCACTGGATCATTCTCTAGGACGTTATAGATGCTAATAAAGAATAATCGAAGAAAATTCAATGCATAACCCTGGTACATAAAAACTCTTTGGGCTAACACACACAAAAAACTGACAAAATCGCATAATTTCTATTGTGTTGCCCCTAAAATACTCCAAATTATTATAGAAGCGCCGCTGGAGCCACTAGAGTCTTTCCCTAGGTTGTTATGGATGCTACTAAATAAGAATCAAAGAAAATTTGAATCGTACATCTGTGGGCTAACACACAGATAAAATGGTAACTCCCCTAATTCTTGTTGCGTCGCCCCTAAAATGCTCATAAATGTTATAGAAGCACTGGGGGGCCATTGTAGTCATTCCCCGAGTCATTACGGATGCTACTAAAGAAGCATCTAAGAAAATTCGACTCGAAGCCCCGGCACCTAAAAAATATGTGGGCTAACACACACGAAATATTGGCAAAATCACCTAATTTCTGTTGCGTCACACCTAAAATGCTCCCAACTAGTGTAGAACCGTCGTTGGGGCCACTGGAAACATTTCCATGGTCATTATGGATTCTACTAAAGAATAATCCAAGAAAATTTGACCCAGACCCTTGGCATCTAAAAAATCAATGGGCTAACACATACGAAAAACTAGCAAAATCTCCAAATTCTAATTGCGTCACACTAAACATGTTCCTAAACTCTGTAGAAACACCACCGGGGCCACTAGAGTCATTCTCCAGGATGTTACGGATGCTAACAAAGAATAATCCAAGAAAATTCAACCCAAAACCGTGGTACATAAAAAATCAGTGGCTAACATACACAAACAACTAGCAAAATTGCCCCTAAAATGCTCGTAAATGTTGTAGAAGCGTCGTTGGAGCCATTAAAGTTGCTCCTTGGTCGTTATAAGTGCTACTAAAGAAGAATCAAAGGAAATTTGACCCGTACCCCCGGCACCTAAAAAATTTGTGGCTAACACATACAAAAAACATGCAAAATCGCATAATTCTTGTTGTGTCGCCCCTAAAATGTTCCTAAATGTCGTAGAAGTATTGTAGAGGACACTAAAGTCTCTCCCTAAGTCATTACAGATGCTACTAAAGAATAATCTAAGAAAATTCAACTCATACCCACGTCATATAAAAAATCTGTGGGCTAACACAAATGAAAAACTGGCAAAATCGCTCAATTCCTATTGCATTGCCCCTAAAACTCTCCTAAACGCCACTGGAGTCATTCCCTTGGTCATTATGAAATCTACTAAAGAAGAATCTAAGAAAATTTAAACCATACCCCCGACACCTAAAAATCTGTGGACTAACTCACACAAAAAACTAGTAAAATCACCTAATTCTTGTTGCGTCGCCCCTAAAATGTTGTAGAAGCACTACCCGGGACACTGGAGTCGTTCCCCTGGTCGGTACAGATGCTAAAAGAATAATCCGATCGAATTCGACCTGGATCCTCGACATCTAAAACATCCATGGGCTAACAAACATGAAAAATTGACAAAATCACTTAATTTGTGCTGTGTCGCCCTAAAATACTTCAAAACGCCATACAAGCGCCGCCGGAACCACTAGAGTCATTCCCATGGTCATTACAGATGCTAATAAAGAAGAATCCAAGAAAACTCGACATGTACCCTCATCACCCAAAATATTTATGGGCTAACACATATGAAATATTGGTAAAACTGCCTAATTTCTATTGTGTCGCCCCTAAAATGCTCCTAAAGACAATAGAAGCAACGCTGGGGCTAATAGAGTCAGTCCTCAAGTCGTTACGGATGCAACTAAAGAAGAATTCAAGAAAATTTAACCCATACCCCCGACACCCAAAAATTCGGTGGGATAACTAATACAAAAAACTACAAAATTGCCTAATTCCTATTGCGTCACCCCTAAAATGCTCCTAATGCAGTAAAAGTACCACCGGGGCCACTAGATTTGTTTTATTGGTCGTTATGGATGATATTAAAGAAGGATCGAAGAAAATTCGACCCGAACCTCAAGCACCTAAAAAATTCGTGCGCTAATACATATGAAAAATTGATAAAATTGCATAATTCCTATTGTTTTTCCCCTAAAAAGCTCTTAAATGTCGTAGAAGGACCGCCAGGGGACACTAGAGTCGTTCCCATGGTCTTTATAGATGCTACTAAAGAATAATCCAAGAAAATTCGACCTGGACCACTCATACCTAAAAAATCCATGGACTAACACACACGAAAAACTAGCAAAATCTCCAAATTCTTTATGCATCACTCTAAACATGCTCCTAAACACCGTACAAGCACTACCGGGGCCACTGAAGTCATTTTCCAGAATGTTACGGATACTAATAAAGAAGAATCCAAGAAAATTCAATCCAAAACCCCTGTACATAAAAAAATCAGTGGGCTAACACATACCAAAAACTGGCAAAATCACTTAATTTCTGTTACGTCACCCCTAAAATGCCCCTAAATGTTGTAGAAGCACAGCTGGAGCCACTAGAGTTGTTCCCTGGGTCTTTATGAATGATACTAAAGAAGAATCAAAGAAAATTCAACCCGGACCCCTGGCACCTAAAATATTTGTAGGCTAATATACAAAAAAATGGCAAAATCGCCTAATTCTTGTTGTGTCGCCCTAAAATGTTCCAATATGTCGTAGAAGCTCCACAAAGGCCATAAGAGTCATTCACTAAGTCATTACAGACGTTACTAAAGAAAAATCCAAGAAAATTCTACCCGGTCCTTCGGTATCTAATAAATTCGTGGGCTAAAACAAATGAAAAACTAGCAAAATCTCCTAATTCCTGTTGCGTCGCCCCAAAAATGCTTCTAAAAGCCATAAAAATGCCGTCGGAGCCACTGGAGTCATCCCTAGATCATTACGGATGCTGCAATAGAAGAATACTAGATAATTCGACCAGGACTCCGGTACTTATAAAATTCGTAGGCTAACACACACGAAAAACTGAGAAAACCTCCTAATTTCTGTTGTGTTGGCCCTAAAATGCTCCTAAATGCTGAAAGAGCGTCGTCGGAGCCACTAGAGTCCTTACCCTAGTTTTTATGAATGCTACTAAAAAAGAATCCAAGAAAATTTGACTTGGACCCTCAGCACCTAAAAAATACTTGGGCTTAGAAACACGAAAAACTAATAAAATCATCGATTCATATTGTGTCGCTGTTAAAATACTTCTAAACGTCGTAGAAGTGACGCTTGGGCCATTTGAGTCATTCCTAGGTCGTTACATATACTACGAAAGAGGAATCCAAGAAATTTAGCCTAGACCCTCGGCATCTAAAAATCTGTTAGCTAACACACACGAAAAACTTGCAAAATTGGCTAATTCCCCTTGCATCGACTCTAAAATGCTCCTAAACATCATAGAAGGACCGTTGAGTCCATTGGAGTCATTCCCCTTAGCGTTACAAATGCTACTAAAGAAAAATCCATGAATATTTGACCCAAACCCCCGACACCTAAAAAATCTATGGGCTAACACATAAGAAAAACTGGCAAAATTGCCTAATTCCTTTTGTGTTGCCCCTAAAATGCACTTAAACGTTGTAGAAGCGCCACTGGGGCCACTAGAGTTGTTACGAACACTACTAAACTAGAATGTAAGAAAATTTGACCCGATCTCTTGTCATCTAAAAAAATCTATAGGTAAACACACACGAAAAACTGAAAAAATCACCCAAATCCTTTTGCATCGCCCTAAAATGCTCCTTAACGCAATAGAAAGGCCGCTAGGGTCACTAGAGTCATTATGTTCGATAATAAATAAGAATCCAAAAACATTCGACCCGTGCCTCAGCACCTAAAAAATTCATGGGCTAATACACGCGAAAAACTAACAGAATCACTTAATTCCAACTGCATCGCCCCTAAAATGCTCCTGAATGACGTAAAAGTGTCATCGAGGCCAGTAGAGACGTCCCCTAATTGTTACGAATGCTAATAAAGCAGAATTTAAGAAAGCTCGACCTGAACTCCGACATCCAAAAAATCTGTGGGCTAACATACATAAAAAACTGGCAAAATCGTCTAATTTCTTTTGCATCGCGCCTAAAATACTCCTAAATGCCATAGAAGCACCGCCGAGGCTACTTTTGTCGTTCCATAGGTCGTTGAGGATGATACTAAAGAAGAATCTAACAAAATTCAACCTGAACCTCGACACCTAAAAATTCGGTGGCCTAACATCAACGAAAAACTCAAAAAATTAACTAATTTCTGTTGCTTTGCCAATAAAATATTCTTGAACCCCTCTAAAGCACCACCGGGCAACTAGAATCATTACTCAGGTCGTTACGGAGCTACTATGGAAGAATCCAAAAAAGTTTGACTCGAACCCCCGACACCTAAAATATTTGTGGGCTAACACACACGAAATACTGGCAAAATCACCTAATTCTTATTGTGTTGCCTATAAAATGCTCCTAAACACTGAAATCATTTCCCAGGTCATTACGGATGCTACTATGAAAGAACAAAGAAAATTCAAC
Organism: Solanum dulcamara; assembly: GCF_947179165.1. Classification (NCBI taxonomy): domain Eukaryota; kingdom Viridiplantae; phylum Streptophyta; class Magnoliopsida; order Solanales; family Solanaceae; genus Solanum; species Solanum dulcamara. The sequence continues at coordinate 337,999 of NC_077237.1, read as the reverse complement.
CTGAACCCCCAGCACCCAAAAAATTTGTGGGCTAACACAAACGAAAAAATGGCAAAATTGCCTAATTTCTGTTGCGTCGCCAATAAAATGCTCCTAAACTCCTCTAAAGTTTTGTCAGGGCTACTGGAGTCATCCCCCAGGTCATTAGGATGCTACTATGGAAGAATCTAAGAAATTTTGACTCGGACCCCCCGTACCTAAAAGTTTTGATTGCTAACATACGAAAAACTGGCAAAATCGCCTAATTCCTGTTATGTCGCTAATAAAATGCTCCTAAACCCCTCTAAAGCACCACCGGGGCTACTGAAATCATTACCCAGGTCGTTACGGAGATACTATGGAATAATCCAAAAATAATTGACTCAGACCCTCGGCACCTAAAAAATGTGTGGGCTAACACACAAAAAACTGGCAAAATTACCTAATTCCTGTTGCGTTGCCTATAAAATGCTCCTAAACCCCTTTAAAGTCTCGTCGGTCTAATGGAGTCATTCCCCAGGTCATACGGACGTTACTATGAAAGAATTCAAAAAAAATTGACTCAAACCTCTGGCACCTACAAAATCTGTGGGCTAACACACATGAACAACTGGCAAAATTACTAAATTTATGTTGCATCGCCAATAAAATGCTCATAAACCCCTCTAAAATTCTGTTGGGTCTACTGGAGTCATTCACTAGGTTGTTGTGGACGCTACTATGGAAGATTCCAAGACAATTTGACCCAGACCCCGGCACCTAAAAATTTTGATGGCTAACACACACGAAAAACTGGCAAAATCACATAATTTATGTTGCATCGCCAATAAAATGCTCCTAAACCCCTCTAAACCACAACCGGAGCTACTGGAATCATTACTCAGGTCGTTACGAAGCTACTATGGAAGAATTCAAAAAAAATTGACTCAAACCCCCGATACCAAAAAAATCTGTGGGCTAACACAGACGAAAAACTGGCAAAATCACCTAATTCCTATTGCGCTGCCTATAAAATGCTCCTAAACTCTCTAAAGCGCCATCGGTCTACTAGAGTCGTTCCCTAGGTCATTACGAACGCTACTATGGAAGAATCTAAGAAAATTTGACCCGAACCTCCGGCACCAAAAAAATCCCTATGATAAAACATACAAAAACTAGCAAAATCACATAATTTCTATTGCATAGCCAATAAAATGCTCATAAACCCCTCTAAAGAGCCGCCGGAGCTACTGGTGTCGTTCTCCAGGTCGTTATGGATACTACTATGGAGAATCCAAGAAATTTTGACTCGGACCCCCGGCACCTAAAATTCTGTATCCTAACACATATGAAAAACTAGCAAAATTGCCTAATTCCTATTGCGTCGCTAATAAAATGCTCCAAAACCCCTCTAAAGTGTCGTCGGGGTAACTAAAGTTGTTCCCCATGTCGTTACGGATGCTACTATAGAAGAATCTAAGAAAATTCTACTCGAATCTCCGGCACCTACAAAATTCGTGAGCTAACACACACGGAAAATTGGCCAAATTGCCTAATTTATGTTGCATCGCAGCTAAAATTCTTTTAAACGCTGTAGAAGCACCGATGGGGCCACTTGAATAATTTCTCTGGTCGGTACGGAAGGTAATAAAGAAAAATCCAAGAAAATTCGATACGGACCCTAGCACCTAAAACTTTTATGAGCTAACACACACAAAAAACTGGCAAAATCGCCTAATTCCTGGAGTCATGACAGACGCTACTAAAGTAGAATCTACGAAAAATCAACCTGGACCCTTGGCACTTAAAAAATTCATCGGCTAAAACACATAACAAACTGGCAAAATCGCCTAATTTCTATTGCGCTGCCCTAAAATACTCCTAAACATTGTAGAAGCACCATTAGAGCCACTGAAGTTATTCCCAAGGTCATTATGGATTCTACTAAAGATGAATACAAGAAAATATGATGCGGACCTGCAGAAAAAAAAAATACGTAAACTAACACACACAAAAAACTAACAAAATCACATAATTCCTATTGCGTCGGCACTAGAATATTCCTAAATTCTGTAGAAGTGCCGCCAAAGCCACTAGAGTCGTTCCCCAAGTCGTTACGGACTCTACTAAAGAAGAATCCAAGAAAAATTTAACCCAGACCCTCGGGACCTATAAAATTCATGGGCTAACACATACTAAAAACTAGCAAATTCGCCTAATTTCTGTTGTGTCGCACCTAAAATGCTCCTAAACGCCGTATAAGCACCGCCGGGAAAGCTGAATTCATTCCCCTGGTTGTTACGAATTTTACTAAAGACGAATCAAAGAAAATTTGACCTGAAACCCCAGCAACTAAAAATCAGTGGGCTAAAACACCCGTAAAACTGGTAACTCGCCTAATTCTTATTGCGTCACCCCTAAAATACTCTTAAATATTGTAGAAACAAAGTGGGGCCATCGAAATCATTTCGCTGGTCATTATGGATGCTACTAAAGAAGAATCCAAGAAAATTCAACCCGAACTCTTGACACCTAAAAAATCAGTGGGCTAACACATACGAATATTGGCAAAATCGCTTAATTCCTATTGCGTCGCACCTAAAATGTTGCCAACCATTGTAGAATCGCCGTTGGGGCCACAGGAGTCGTTTCCATGGTCATTATGGATGCTACTAAAGAATAATCAAAGAAAATTTGACCCGGACCCCTGACATCTAAAAAATCTGTGGGCTAACACATACGAAAAACTATCAAAATCTCCTAATTCTTGTTGCGCCACACTAAACATGCTCCTAAACGCTGTAGAAACACCATCGGGGCAACTAGAGTCATTCTCTAGGATGTTACAGATGCTAATAAAGAAGAATCCAGGAAAATTCAACTCAGAACCCCGGTACATAAAAAATCCATGGGCTAACACAAACGAAAAACTAGCAAAATCGTCTAATTCCTGTTGCGCCGCCTTTAAAATGCTCCTAAAAATCGTAGAAGCACCGTTGGGGCAATTTGAGTCGTTGTCTAAGTCGTTATGAATTATACAAAAGAAGAATCTAATAAAATTTGATTTGGACCCCCGTCACTCAAAATTTGTGGACAAACACACATGAAAAACTGGGTTAATCACCCAAATCCTGTTGCGTCGCCCCTAAAATACTCCTAAAAGCCGTAGAAGTGGCACCGAGGCCACTGGAGTCGTTCCCCAAGTCCTTACGGATGATACTAAAAAAGAATCCAAAAAGTTCGACCCACACCCCGGCACATTAAAAATCCATTGGATAACATATACGAAAAACTGGCAAAATCGCTTAATTCCTTGCGTCACCCCTAAAATGCTCCTAAATGCTATAGAAGCACCGCTAGGGCCACTAGAGTCGTACCCCAAGTCGTTAAGAATGCTACTAAAGAATATTCCAAGAAAAATTGACCCAGACCCCAGGCACCTAAAAAATCTGTGGGGTAACAAACATGAACAAATAGCAAAATTACCTAATTTCTGTTGTGTCGCCCCTAAAATGCTCCTGAATGCCATAGAAGCATTGTCGGGGCTACTAGAGTCATTTTTAGGTCGTTACGGACGCTACTAAAGAATAATCCAAGAAGATTTGACCCGAACCGCGGCACCTAAAAACTCCTTGGGCTAACACACGAAAAATGGCAAAATCACCTAAATCTTTTTGCGTCGCCTCTTAAATGCTCCTAAACACTGTAGAAGCGCCACTGGGACCACTGGAGTCATTCCCTTGGTGTTACGGATGCTACTAAAGGAAAATCAAAGAAAATTCGACCGGAACTACCGACAACTAAATAATCGTGGTCTCACACACACGGAAAACTAGAAAACTCCCCTAATTCTTGTTGCATCGCCCCTAAAAGGTTCCTAAACACTGTAGAAGCACCGCTAAAGCCACTAGAGTCATTCTACTAATTGTTACGAATGCTACTAAATAGGCATCCAAAAAAATTCGACCCGGACCTCCGACACCTAAAAAATCAGTTGACTGACACACATGAAAAACTGACAAAATCGCCTTATTCTTGTTGCGTCGCCCTTAAAATGCTCCTAAATGCCGTAGACACACTGCCAGGGCCACTGGAGTCAATCCCCGGGTCGTTACGAAAGACACTAAAAAAGAATTCAAAAAAAATTGATCGAATCCGAAACCTAAAAATTCTTTGGACTAACACACAAAAAAAACTAGCAAAATTGCCTAAAAATCCATGAGCTAACATACATGAAAAACTAAAAATATTGCCTAATTCCTGTTGCGTCTCCCCTAAAATGCTCTTAAGCATCATAGAAGCGTCGTTGAGGACACTAGATTCGTTCCCCAATTTGTTACAAACGCTACTAAAGAAGAATCCAAGATAATTTAATCAAACCCGATACCTAAAAATTCTGTAGACTAACACACATGAAAAACTAGCAAAATCGTCTAATTATTGTTGGGTCCCCCATAAAATGTTATTAAAAATGTAGAAGCACCGTTGGGGCCACTGGAGTCGTTCCTCAGGTTATTATGGATGCTACTACAAAAAATCAAAGAAAATTCAACCGAATCTCCGGGACCTAGAAAATCAGTAGGCTAAACACACATGAAAAATTGACAAAATCGTTGAATTACTGTTGCATAGCCCCTAAGATGCTTCAAAACACCGTGGATGCAATGCTGGGGTCACTGGAGTCATTCCCCAAATCATTATAGATGCTATTACAGAAGAATCCAAGAAAACTAGATCCAAACTCCCGGCACCTAAAACTTTTGTGGGCTAACACACACGAAAAACTGTTAAATCACCTAATTCGTAGTTCGATGACCCTAAAATACTCTAATAGAAGCACCACCGAGGCCATTGGAGAGGTTCTTTAGGTCCTTACTGATGTACTAAAGAACAATATAAGATAATTCAACCCGGAGCCCCGATACCTAAAAAATACATAGGCTAATACACATGAAAAATTAGCAAAATCGCTTAATTTCTGTTGCGTCGCCTCTAAAATGCTCCTAAATATCGTAGATGCGCCGCCTGAGCCACTGGAGTCATACCTCGGGTCCTTACGGACGTTACTAAATAAGAATCCAAAAAATTCAACCCAGATCCCCAAAACATTAAAAATCCAACGGCTAACACATACGAAAAACTGGCAAAAATTGCCTATTTCCTGTTGCATCGCCTGAAAATGCTTCTAAACCCCGTAAAAGCGTCTCCGAGGCCATTTAAGTCGTTCACAGGTCATTAAGAATGTTAATAAACAAGAATCAAAGAAATTTAAAGTCAGACCCCCGACACCTATAAAATTTGTGGGCTAACACACACGAAAACTAACAAAATAGCATATTTCTTGTTACATCGCCCTAAAATGCTCCTAAACTCCGTGGAAGCACCGTTGGGGCCTCTGGAGTCGTTCCCAAATTATTATGGACACTACTAAAAAAGAATTCAAGAAAATTCGACCTGAACCCCTGGCACCTAAAATATATGTGGGCTAACACACACGACAAATTGAGAAAATTGCCTAGTTCATGTTGCGTCGCCCCTAAAATGCTCTTAAACGTTACAAAAGCATTGTTGGGGCTACTGGAGTCGTTCCCAAGGTCATTATGGACGCAACTAAAGAATAATCCAAAATATTTTGAGCCATACCCCCGACACCTAAAAATCTGTGGGCTAATACACAAGATAAAAACTGGCAAAATTTCCTAATTTCTGTTACGTCCCCCCAAAAATGCTCCTAAATGCCATAGAAGCACTGCCAAGGCTACTAAAATCACCCCTAGGTCATTACGAATGCTACAAAAGAAGAAACCAAGAAAATTCGATCCCTACCCCCGGCACCTAAAAAATCTGTGGGCTAACACACACGAAAAACTGGAGAAATCGTCTAATTCTTATTGTGTCGCCCCTAAAATGTTCCTAAACATCGTAGAAGCACTGCTGGGGCCACTAGAGTTGTTCCCTTGTTCGTTACACATGCTATTAAAGAAGAATTTAAGAAAATTCAACTCGAACCCCTGCCACCTAAAAAATCTGTGGGCCAACACACACGAAAAACTGGCAAAATCGTCAAATTCCTGTTGCGTCGCCTCTAAAATCCCCTAAACGCCATAGAAGCGCCGCCAAGTCCACTGGAGTCATTCCTTAGATCCTTACGGACGCTACTAAAGAATCTATGAAAATTTGACCTGGACTCCCGGCACCTAAAAATCTGTGGGATAACACACACGAAAAACTAGAAAAATTGCCTAATTTCTATTTCGTCACCTCTAAAATGCTTCTAAATGCCGTAGAAGCGCCACCGGGGACATTGGAGACGTTCCCCGGGTCCTTACGGATGCTACTAAAGAATAATTCAAAAATATTGACCCAAACCCTTAGCACCAAAAAAAATTATGGGATAACACACACGAAAAATTAGCAAAATCGCCTAATTCCTATTGCATCGCCCCTAATATGCTCCTAAACGCCGTACAATCACCTCCAGGGCCACTAGAGTTATTCCCCACATCCTTACGGACTCAACTAAAGAAGAACTCAAAAAATTCTACCCGAACCACGGCACCTAAAAAATATGTGGGCTAACACACATGAAAAAAGGAAAAATTGCCAAATTCCTTTTGCTCGCCTCTAAAATGATCTTAAATGTCGTAGAAGCACTGCCGAGACCACTGGAGTCATTCCATTGGTCGTTATTGACGTTATTAAAAATGAATCCAAGAAAATTTATCTCGAACCACCGGTACCTAAAAATTATGGGCAAACACACATGAAAAACTGGAAAAATCTCCTAATTCCTAATGCGTCACCCCTAAAAGGTTCCTAAACTCTGTAGAATCACCGCCGGAGCCACTAGAGTCGTTCTTTTAATTATTACGGACGCTACTAAAGAAAAATCCAAGAAAATTCGACCCGAACCCCCGACACCTAAAAAATCTGTAGGTTAACACATATTAAAAAATGGCAAGACCATTTTATTTCTGTTGCATCGCCCTTAAAATGCTTTTAAATGTCTTAGACACGCCGCCAGGGCACTTGGAGTGGTTCCTAGATCGTTACGGATGCTACCAAAGAAGAATTCAAGAAAATTCGACCCGGACCTCTAGCACCTAAAAATATTATAGGCAAACACACGCGAAAGACTGGCAAAATTACTTATTTCTTGTTGCATTTCCCCTAAAATGCTCCTAAGCGTTATAGAAGCATTGCCGAGGCCAATGGAGTTGTTTCCTAGGTCGTCAAGGACGCTACTAAAGAATAATTCAAAACAAATTGACACGAACCCCCGTCACCTAAAAAATACGTGGGTTAACTCCCACAAAAAACTAGAAAAATCGCCTAATTCCTATTTCATAGCCCCTAAAATGCTCCAAAACATAGTAGACGCACCGTTGGGGCCACTGGTGTCGTTCCCTTGGTCGTTACGGATGCTAATAAAAAAGAATCCAAGAAAATTTGACCCGTACCATTGGCACCTAAAAAATATGTGGATTAACACATACGAAAAACTATCAAAATCGCCTAATTACTGTTGCGTCCCTCATAAAATGCTACTAAACACCGTGGAAAGAGCCGCCGGAGCCACTAGAGTCCTCCCCAAGGTCGTTATGGACGATACTAAAGAAGAATTAAAGAAAATTCCACCTGGATACCCGACACCTAAAAAATCTGTGGGCTAACACACACGAAAAACTGGCAAAATCACTTAATTACTGTTGCATCGCCCTTAAAATGCTCCTAAATGCCGTAGAAGCATCACCGGAGCCACTAAAGTCATTCCGCTGGTCGTTATGGATGCTAATAAAAAAGAATCCAAGAAAATTCAATTTGAACCCCCGACACCTAAAAAACTCGTGGGTTAACACACATAAAAAACTGGCAAAATCATTTAATTCATGTTGCTTTACCCCTAAAATTCTCCTAAACACCGTAGAAGCACCACCGAGGCCACTGGAGTCGTTCCCCAGGTCATTATGGATTCTACTAAACAAGAATCCAAGAAAAATTGACCCGTACCTTCGGCACCCAAAAAATCTGTGGGCTAACACACAAAAAACTAGTAAAATCGCCCAATTTCTGTTGCATCGCCCCAAAATGCTCCTAAACGCTATATAAGCACCACCAAGACCACTGAAGTCATTCCCCAAGTCATTACGGATTCTACTAAAGAAGAATCCAAGAAAATTCGACCCGGGCCCCCGGCACCTAAAAATTCTGTGGGCTAATATACTTGAAAAACTGGTGAAATCACCTAATTCATGTTGCGTCACCTCTAAAATAATCCTAAATGATGTAGAAGAACCATTGTTGCTACAAGAGTCGTTACCCAGACTGTTACAAACGCTACTAAAGAAGAATCCAAGAGAAATAAAGGATTTTATTAATTTTTTTGTGTGTTAGCCCATTAATATTTTGGTGAACTGGCTTCAAGTCGATTTTTCTTCAAAACTATTATGGAACTCTCTTTAGGTACCCGGGGGATCAGTATGTGCACATTGACACGATCCACGATGCATTCATAGCATTTAAGAGTCGCACGATGTTGGCACGATCCACGATGTATTCCTAGCATTTAGGGGCCACACAATCTGAATTAGATGATTATCTAATTTAGGTGAACTGACTTCCGATAAAATTTTCTTCGAATCTATTATGGTACCCTCCGTAGATACGTGGGGGATCAGCACATGCAGCGTCATCATGATCCACGACACATTCATAGCATTTAGGGGTCGCATAAGCGTAATTAAGTGATTTTCTAATTTTTTTCATGTGTTAGCCAATGAGTATTTTGGTGAACTGACTTTCGGTCGATTTTTTTCAAAACCATTGAGGGACCCTCCTTAGGTACCCGAGAGATTAGTACGTGCGGCGTCGACACGATCTACGGTCCATTAAAAGTATTTAGGGGGCCGCACAAACGGAATTAAGACAATTTCATGATTTTTTTATATGTGTTAGCCATTAATATTTTAGTGAACTGTCTTTAGGTCGATTTTTCTTCAAAATCATTATGGGACTTTATTTAAATACCTGGAGGATCATTACGTGCAGCGTCGGCACGATCCACTGCACATTCATAGCATTTAATGGCCGCACAAGCAGAATTAGGCGATTTTCTTATATATTCTGTGTGAGTTAGTCCAAGAATATTTTATTTAACTATCTTCTGATAGATTTTTCTTCAAAACCGTTATTGGACCCTCCATAGATACCCGGAAAATCAATATGTGTGGCGTCGACATGATCTACAATGCATTCATATCATTTAGGGGTCGCACATGCGGATTTAGGTGATTTTTTAATTTTTTTCGTTTGTGTTAGCCCATTAATATTTTAGTAAACTGACTTTCGGTCGATTTTTCTTTTAATCTGGTATGGTACCCTCCATAGGTACCAGTGTGATCAGTACATGCGGCGTCGACACGATTCATGATGCATTCATAGCATTTAGGGGTCACACAAGCGTAATTAGGTGATTTTCTATTTTTTCTGTTTGTTAGCCTATGAGTATTTTGATGAACTGGCTTGCGATCGATTTTTTTTGAAATTATTATGGGACCCTCTATAAGTAACCGGGAATCAATACATGCGGCATTGGCACGATCCACAACGTATTTATAGCATTTAGGAGCTGCACAAGCGAAATTAAGTGATTCACTATTTTTTTTCATGAGCGTTAGCCAATGAATATTTTGGTAAATTGGCTTTAGGTCTATTTTTATTGGTAACCATTATGGCATCTTCGTAGGAACCAAGGGTATCATTTCATGCGGCATCAACACGGTCCACAGTGCAGTCATAGCATTTAGGGGACGTACAAACGGAATTAAGCAATTTGTTTTTCGTGTGTGTTAGCCAATGAATATTTTGGTGAACTGAATTTCGATCGGTTTTTCTTCAAAACCGTTATGGGACCCTTTGTAGGTATCCGAGAGATTAGTACTTGTGGCGTCTCCACGATCCCCGATGCATTAATAGCATTTAGGGGCCACACAAGCAGAAATAGGTGATTTTCTAATTTATATTTAGTGTATTAGCCTATGAATAGTTTGGTGAACTGGCTTCCAGACAATTTTTCTTCGAAACCTCTATGGAACCCTCCGTAGCTACAGGGATCAATATGTGCGGTGTCAGCATCATCCACAGTGCATTCATAGTATTTAGAACCGCAAAAGCAGAATTAGGCGATTTTCTTGTTTTTTTCATGTGTGTTAACCCATGAATATTTTGGTGAACTGACATCCGGTCAATTTTTCTTTGAATTGTTAAGGGACCCTCCATAGGTACTCGGTGGATCAGTACATGTGGTGTCGACATGATCTACGATTCATTCATAGCATTAAGGTGTCGTACAAGTGGAATTAAGTCATTTTCTAAGTTTTTTCGTGTGTTAGCCAATGAATATTTTGGTGAACTGGCTTTTAGTCAATTTTTCTTCAAAACCGTTATAGGACTCTCTGTAGGTACATGGTGATCAGTATGTGCAGCGTCAGCATGATCCACGACGTATTCATAACATTTTGGGGCCGCACAAGCGGAATTGGGTGATTTTCTTATTTTTTCTATGTGTGTTAGCACATGAATATTTTAGTGAACTAAATTTCAATAAATTTTTCTTCGAAACTATTATGGGACCCTTCGTAAGCACCCTGGGGATCAGTATGTACGGTGTCAGCACGATCCAAGGTGCATTTATAGCATTTAGGGATAGTAGAAGCGAAATTAGATGATTTTTTGATTTTTTTTCATGTGTTAGCCCATTAATATTTTGATAAACTGACTTACAGTTGATTTTTCTTTGAAACCAATATGGAACCCTCCATAGGTACTCAAGGGATCAGTATGTGCGACGTTGGCACAATCCACAGCTCATTCATAGTATTTAGGGTCCGCACAAGCAGAATTAGTCGATTTTCTGATTTTTTTTCGTATGTATTAGCTTATGAATATTTTGGTGAACTAGCTTCCAATCAATTTTTCTTCAAAACCTTTATGTTGCCCTCCGTAGGTACCCGAGAGATCAGTTCATTCAACGTTGGCACGAACCACAGCGCATTCATAACATTTAGAGGTTGCACAAGCGAAATTAGGTGATTTTTATCCCTTTTTTTCATGTGTTAGCCTATAAATATTTTGGTGAACACTTTTCCCGTCAATTTTTCTTCGAAATTGTTATGAGACCCGCCGTAGGTACCATGAAGATAAGTATGTGCGGCATTGGCACAATCCACAACGCATTCATAGCATTTAAAGGTCGCACAAACAAAATTAGGCGATTTTCTGATTTTACAGAACTGATTTATCACATTTGTATTGTATCTAAAAAAGAAGTCACAATCCTGGATCCATCATACCTATGGGACCTTACACCTGAACCAACAACCTTTCATGCCAAAGAACCTCTAAGTTGTCACCAACTTCAAAAGACTAATATTAAGGCTCAACAAGCTGAATTCCAGCCGGTCCTATGCTTGGAAATTTATTTTTAACATTAGTAAGTTGGTGGTTTGGCTTTTGCTATCTGGTTACCTGCCATTAACAAACATGCATGATATTAAGGATCACATTAATATGCATAAGCGGAAAATGAAAAAGGTATGAAAAAGATAAAAAGAAGATTCAAACTGCATACAGCATATTCAACACAATAGATCTTTGCAACATCCAGCCGTAAAATAAAAATAAAAGAAAAAAGGTTTATTGTTCAATTGAAATCTTAAAATGGTGTAAGAAGCAAAGGGCGGACTCGTATTGATCAACTAGGCCTATTAAAGATTCAACCCTACTTAGAAATGCAACAGATCATAGCCAGACAGTAGAAAGATCACAATCAAACTTTCTTCCAAGTAACCTAGGTACTGACTTTCTTCTTCGACCGTGACTATAGCGAAGGAATTAACCTGCAGAAAACTAACAGATTACATGAGGAAGGAAAAGAAATATGAGGTCAAGGAACTGATTTAATGCTAGAGTGCTTACAGTTATTGTAGTTCCATTTCTGCTAAAAGAAGGATAATGCGTAAGTTGCTTGGCGCAGGTCCAAGCAGTACCTGACCACAAAATATTTGATTTGTTTTTCTTTAAATTTGTTAGGAAGCTGTCCCTGAAACAGATAGTTTCCCCTTCAGTAACTGTAGTTTTTTTGAAACTAATATAAAACGAGTAGATCAACATATTTGAGACCTCATCAGCCAAGTGACCAGCCATTACAGCACTTCTTCTCCTTTCACTTGTTGGGGTATCTACAAGATAAGGGAAGTCAAATTTACAATAACGTTAAGTAGATTAAAGTTAAGATAAAAATAATTTATAACAACTAGGCATAGCATTCTTTCTACAGAGATCCAATTGTATACAGCATCAACAACTCAAAAACATAAGCAACTTTGTGACATATAAACCAATTGCAACAATTACACATGTAATTGTTTGTGAAGTGGTAGAGGGTGTACCCGTGTGATAAATGTCACATCCCAAAATACCCCTTAGACATGACTGGCACCCACTTACACCACATGTCAGGCAAACCAATTATCCATCTACTTACCCAATTATATAAGCACTTTGAGCAATTATGTGCAAGTCTATCAATAAATGGAGAATAATAATCCAACAAAACTCCATAATCAATCTATTAACACAGCGATTACTCAAATACTAATTATCTAGCCCAAATCCCACAATAAGACCATGGAGCATCTAATAGAATTACATGACTTTAGCTGTCAGGCATGCAAACCCCAAGAAAAAGAAGAAATTAGCTATAAAATAGATAGAGCTGAAACGACAACCTCCACGAACAATACGAAGGCTCACCTCAGCAACAGAATCGATGCGAACGGACTCATCAACCACCAGTCTCACTCTCCACAATAATATCTGCATAGACATGTAGGAAAGGAGTGGGCTATACATAAATATAACCTAATAAGATCCTCGACCCGCTACTTTAATACCCCTGGAACAAGGCGTTAGAAAAATATAACCACACAACAAACACATGAATGATATGCACATAAATATATTTTATAATATAGTGCTCAATAGGTCCAAACAAATGTTCAAAAAGGACACTACATATCTCAACTCAATCCACGTAAAGGAGATCAATCTAGCACCTCGACAATTCCACGGCAACATATATAATGTCCCAAACGTATACCACAGCAGCATTTACAAGGCCCCTAACATATTACGGCAGTGTATGTATGCCCCTGGTAACTATATCACGGCAACCAAGGAAAGATATCCAACGCCCAAACGCCATGGTATGAGATCACGCCACACCACAGATCACTTATTAAATATTTTTTATATTCTTTTCAAAATAACATATATGTGGTTGGTCAAAGACCATTGATTGTGCCAAGCACACACTTGTCCCAACACATGGACCAGGCAGACAAAACACATTTTCAAAGCACATTTTAAAAGCAAGCACCAAAGCTCAAAGTCTCATTTACCTTGCTAATAACAAGTTCCCCAACCTTGCAACGTATAGACACCAACCAAACAACCTCCAATTACCTAAATCTATGTAAAAATACTAATTACCGATATCAAATATGCTAATCAAAGTCAAGTCTCAATATCCCTAACTTTCAAGCATAGAGCTAACATCTCACGCCTTAAGCCATGAATTAAAAGGTAAAATATCTTAGTTTCACTGTTGAAACTTAATAGGTGAAAATTCAGTACAATATATTACCACTCATATTCTGAAACAGTACTCCAATTGCGTAAAAACAAAATTAAAGTGAAAACCATAAATTGCAGGGAATTAATGTGCCTAATCAGTTGCTTCAAGAATAGCCATCACAGTGACTTGTACATTAAAATTCTCTAAGAATGCTTAACCTCATATTGCCAAAACATAGAGCTTCAAATACTGTCAATAAGTCGTTCCTCGTGCTAATGAATTCACTACTTATACTTTTACATTTACGATCATTACTATAGTCATATATCTCTCTTTCATTATTATCCAATCACTACTTAATCCTAATGTCTTCTAGTTAGAAGTGGTGAAATTTAAACTGCGTCACTGGAAAAAACATGGTTTTCCCACAGTAGAGTTTAAACCCAATATTACAAACCCAATTTCAATCCAATCATTGTCAAATCCTTTGTCCTTCAATCATTAGCTAATCATTATAAAAGTAAGGGTTATGATAACTTTCTGCGAATTCATGCAACATATATACTGTAAGTCTATAACACATAAACAAAGTCAAATTTTATGCCAATACTTGAAGCTTATTATCACTCGAAACAGTGGTCTATGAAATTCCTCTTTGCCGTCCTTGAACTCCACAAAACATTTCTCAATAAGTTGTTTCTTTTCTCTCAAAATTTAAGGAATCAATTCAACCGCCTGGCCTACATTTCTTTAAAGAAAATATACTTCTAAAATAGACTAGAAATTAATTAAAATCGCACTTAAAGGTACATGAACATCAAAGCGAACCACAGAACATATACACCAAGGATCATACATAGATGCATAAGCGGAAAATGAAAAAGATAAAAAGAAGATCCAAACTACATACAGCACATTCAACACAATAGATCATTGCAACATCGAGACGTAAAACCAAATAAAGAGAAAAGGTTTATTGTTTGAGTGAAATTCTAAAATGGTGTAAGAAGCAAAGGGCCAACTTGTATTGATCAACTAGGCCGATTAAAGACTCAACCCTACTTGCAAATGCAACAGATCACAGCCAGACAGCAGCAGGATCACAATCAGATATTTTGTGACCTCATTGTTATTACCTTCTTGAGAAGGATGGCTTCATATTCGTTGAATGCTACATGAAACATCCCCATTGCAACAACAACAACAACATACCCAGTGTAATCCTACACCACCCTTAACTCTACCTCATAGAGATAGAGAGACTATTTTCTATAAACCCTCGGCTCCCTTGCCCCCACCGCCCAAATTAAGGGCCAATTGACCTTCTCTTTCCCAAGGAAGCGTTGCACCTCCAGGATTATTTTCTTGTGTTTAGCCCTTCTCATTCCAGATGGAAGTTGAAAAGAGGTGAGACTGCTCCATTGCACGTTTGAGTAAGGATGCCATCAACTTTTATGCGAAATCCACACAAAAGAATTATTAGCTATCAAGAAAAAAAAAAAGGAAAATAGCATCAACACCATACATTCTTCACCGGTTATCTCACCTATCAATTAGAGCAAGAACTGATTAAACAAAGGGTCGAGAACTGTAAAAACCCCTTCCCTTTACTGTCAAAGAGTTAAAATCGACAGAATTTGGAAAAAGAAAGATATTCATTCTAGACTTTTATCAAGGGAAAAAAAGGATGGCATAGATGTAGAAGGAAACTTTTACCTCTGTTTCATTTATTTATTTATTTTAATCATTAAATGTAAAGTTTTACCTAGATCTCTCCACAAACACTATTAAAACCGACAACAGAGGAAAGATGGACTTAGAAGGTTAAATAAACCATTGAGATTACTAATATACTAAGTAATGGTAGTATTCATTTTGTGTCTACCACATGTGCAATCAAACACGTGGAAGTGCGCATTTTGGTATTACACAGTCCCACCCTTTATTGCACTCAATTCTTTTGGTAAAGATTCAGGTAATCTAATACTTCATTGGAAAACATTTTCCATCATACCGCACATAGCCTTATGGTAGAAACAACGGCATGTAGATAGATATTTATCAAAAAAGTAAAAGGAAATGTTGGCCCCTATACTAATTAAGAGGTTGAAGTTTCCCCCTTTAGCTATTCTTTCAAACATCGTCCCATCCAAGTCTTTGCCTGTTTGGCCATGAATAATTTTCACCTTTTTCGGAATTGCATACCGGAATCATGTCTGGACATAGAATTGTTACAATACACGTGTTTTCACTTTTTCACTCCAAATCACTCACAAAAATTCAACATTTTTCCAAGTTGTATTCACTTCCAAACACAACTCCAATTATCACTTTTCGACTTTTTTTCAAATGCCACTTTGTTTTCAAATTTCACATTTTAATGTCCAAAACGTCCACTAAAATATTATAAGCCCTTCTAGTATCTAAGTACTGACGGAAACTCCTTCCAAGAGTGGAACTAGAGTTTCCATTACAAGTTCAGCCAAACCCAATTGCTTTAGATTGCCTAAATCTTTACCAAAGAATTGAGTACAATAAAGGGTGGGAGCGTGTAATACCAAAATGCCCACTTCCACGTGTTTGACTACACTGTGGTAGACCCAAAATAAATACAACCATTACGTAGTATCTCAGTAGTCTCAATGGTGTATCAAACCTTCAGAGGCACCATCTTTCCTCTATTTTTCAAAATATTCATTGACTATGTGCAAATTATTAATTTAGAACCCAATAACTTAGGAGGACTAGAATCCGAGACCCACAAACTTCACATTTTGGCTCTTCCTTGGAGTCTCCCTCCCCCCACCCCCCACATTAAAAGCTCATTGACACTGACAAGTCGATACAGATGAATTAGAGAAAAAACTATATTTTGTGGACTTATGCCCATCTTATGCTTCTTCTGGAAGAAGAACAAGGAAATGACCTAGTTAAATCAGCTATACGAATCTTATTATATCAATTCACCTCTATACAGACCTGAATACAATATTCAAAGAATTCATTTGGGCTGATTGTTTTAAACTGCTCCTCCACCTAGTACAACCCTCTTTGGCTCATCTTTTATCCAAGTTTGGGACTGGATATGCATTGCTAAACTCACATACGCGGAGTTCCTATGCAATTTTTAACAATTTAAATAAATTCATAAGAATGCGAATTAAAAATACTACTTTTTTCCTATAGGATTCTCCTTTACCATTTCTACTGTAGCTTTTTAACTATAGCAGCCCACTACCTAGACATAATGAGCTTCTTAATCGTGATAACAAACCAAATTGCGAAGCATGAAGTAAGTTTGTCGTGGATCTTCTTAAAATAGCTCATTTAAAACTTCTTTAAATATAGAAAATATGTCAACTCACTAGAAAAAGAATCTCTCATGTAAAGGAGTTTCCTAGTGAGGTGTCAATTTCACAGAGATTAAAATATGATTCATAACTTAAGATGCAAGGAAGCGCAAATTTTAACATTTGCTACTATTGTCTGAATAATAACAGAACAAATCGAACAAGAAGAATTGCGCTTCACCAACTAAGTGGCTCGGACTCGGGTAGAGGTCGGATCCTTCATGGTTGAGCACTGTTGAGAGTTACTTACAAGTCAAAATATTTACCCAAAGTGCCAAAAGCATTTCACCATTATCGGAAAAAATCTGACTGACTCTTAGATGCTAGCATTATCACTTGTAGAATTGTCTAAAATCAGTTTATTACCTGCAAGAAAATCAATACATCATCGCTTTTTCAGTTTAAGAGCATCATTGTCTTGCTTCTCAGCAGATAGTTTAGAAGTTGACAGCAGTTTGTTGTCTTCATTGCCACAAGCTTGGGAGCCATCTG